>NC_082709.1:70333640-70683640 GCF_030144855.1 Hypanus sabinus
CAGAAATGGCGTTCAAAAAATAGTGAGGTAATTGAACATTAAAAAATAGCAAAAACTGTAAATAAATTAAAAGTTATAAAAGTAGCACTCTATTTGAGCAGGTACCCTTGATTCTTGCAACTAGTTTTTGAAGTTGGTGGGAATTCAGTGGGTTGATTATCCCTGTGTTTGGATGCTGGTGTGATTTACAACTTTTAAGAGAGGTTTGGATAAACACATGGATGGGAGGGGCATAGAGGGCTATGCTCCAGGTGCCGGTTGTTGGAACAAGGTAGAATAATAGATTAGCATGGGCAAATGGACTGAGGAAGCTGTTTCTGTGCGGTGACTTCTAGTGTTCTATCACTCAGGAATGTGAATCTGGAATCCATTGACATGAGACATTCTGCAGATGCTGGAAATCCAAAGCAACACTCACAAAATGCCAGAGGAACTCAGCAGGTCAGGCAGCATCTGTGGAAATGAACAAAGAGTGGAGAGTTTGGCCGAGTCCCTTCTTCAGGACGTTGACTGTTTGTTTGTTTGCATGGATGCTGCCTGACCTGCTTAGTTCCTCCAGCATTTTGTGCATGTTGCAGTGGAATTCATTGCCACAGATGGCTCTAGATGCCAAGTTATTGAGTATATTCAAAGCAGAGATTGATAGGTTCTTGATTAGAAAGGGTGTTATGGACAGAATGGGTTTGAGAGGGATAATAAATCAGCCATGATGGAGTGACAGAACAGACATGATGGGCCAAATGGCCCAAAGCTGCTCCTCTGTCTTATGGACTCTGTATACGTTTCGGTGAATTTCGGCAGGTTTTCTGTTAGGCGCTGCAGGGTTCCAGCTACTCAGGGAACAGATAACAATCTCCAAACTCCGTATTTGCCTCCATGGCATGAATTCTAAACTTGGTGTGCAGAGTGGCATGGAAACTGTCAGCATCTTGCTCACAGGTAGGAGTCACAGATGGATGACGTATCAGGGTGAAAGATCAAGTGAGTACTGAGGCAGTAAAAGCGAAGAGGGGTTGGGGAGGAGGCAGCAATAACAACACTGACTGAGTGGAATATGGAACCAATCTGAAGAAGTTGTCATGTGACAAGTACAGAAACAGAAAATGGATCCAGAGGATGTGTCAATCCTCCCCACACACTGCCCTCTGGTTCAGATAAGATGGTCATCCATCTCCTTACAGACTTATCATTTTCCAGGAAGTTCGAGCTAGTAATGCAGTGGTCTTTGTTGATGTTCATCCTGAGCAACGGTATAACGCATGACTCTGTGATCTCCAGGCTGTTATTGGGTGTCACATCATCACCGCAGTAAAAGATGCTCCTTGGTCTGTCTGAAACCTGTTGAACTTCTTCTGCAAGGAGTAAGCAAATGTTGCTGACATTCCATGGTGCAGAAGTACATGATGAGAGATGCACTGAAATTCTGGGCAGTAACTGAATGGGGAAGGATCACTGCCTTGTCACCATAGGACACTGTGGGTCTGGACCCTGAGTAACAGTCTCCCATATGCTTCATAGAGTAATTTCTTTAGCCAGACGATGGTGAATCTGTGGAATTCATTGCCATAGATGGTTGTGGAGGCCAAGTCATTGGGTATATTTAAAGTGGAGGTTGATAGGGTCTTAATTAGTTGGATCATCAAAGGTTATGGGGAGAAGGCATGAGAATAGGGTTGAGACGGATAATAAATCAGCAATGATCGAAGATGGTGGGGGTGGGGTGGGGGAGATACGTCTCTACCAAAGAAGGTGTTAAGCTCACCTTCCCCCCCCCCACCCCACCAGCGTGCAGGTCACCCCTGGGCAAGGTGTAGAACTTGCTTAGCCCCCCAGTCATGGTCACGTGAAGCCATGGGAGCAGGGAGCAGGGAGTAGATGGCCGTATGTACAGCTGGTGCATATCACAAGTCCTGATTATCATTGACATCAGGCAGACTATCTCCGAGGAATATTGATAATGGCTGGGGTCAGCCGTCTTGTCAAGACACTCCAGAAGAATGCAATGGCAAACCACTTCTGTAGAAAAATTTGCCAAGAACAGTCATGGTCATGGAAAGACCATGATTGCCATGTCATATGGCACAGTACATAACAAAGGAATGATGATGGAATGGTGCAGGAGACTCAATGAGCCAATTGCCTAATCCTGTCTCTTATGTATGGAATGTTTAAGGACATCAGTGACATTGTTAGGGAAAGCCTTGGTTGTGGAGTGATTGACGAAATGACCAATCCTGATTGTATTTACTGAACGTATTATAAATGAAGAATATTTTTGGCCAAAATACACCTGCAGTCCAAAATGAAGTGGTAGGGACGATGTGGTGAAGAGGTTGAATCCGAAGCTGGCAAAGGGCCTAAATGAAAGTTACTTCTCGAGATCTGGAGACTAAGGACATGGCAGTCTCAGTGGGACTCAAAATGGGAGCTTGGGGTCAGGGACGTGGAGCAACTGTGCTGGGTCAGCATCTGGTGTGTCCTCAGTCTCCACCACAGGTGGATCACCACGGTAGCGAGCAGACTTTTGGTGCAAATCTAAACTCAGTTCATTTTTCATTCTTGATTACTTCAAAATAGAAAGCAAAACTTGTGTAAACCCATAATGTGTTGTGGAGGGAGCATACGCAGCAAGGGTTTGACCAGTTGCATAGCTTAGATGTAATGGGGTTTCCTGCAATGCTGGAAGGATTCAAACAATGATCCACTGTCAAGGAACTGAAGAATCCTCTTCTTTTCTTATGACTACAGCTGGAGTTCCATAGTTTAATTTCATCAATGCTTTTAATTCAATTTTTCCACTGAGCAGAATAATGGGACTAGCATGCACTAGTTTAAAGGCCCTTTAGGTTGCTGAAATGCTTTTCAAATGGAAGTATGTGGTGGAACCGATAGGGTGAGAAGTGCTGTCGACCTTGAAGCACTCAATGCAAGTAATCAAAAGCTTCTTCGTCACCTTGTATTTTGAAAAAAAAGCAAATCATGCCTCATTAACGCTCATAATTAAGACTTGAAATGTGGCTTTTCGAAAGGGAAGAAGATTCTGAATTTGTAAAGTGCCTTATCATGTCTGTGTGCAACATCACAGAAGCTTGGTATGAAGAGGAGAATAAACGTCAGGAATTTCAAAAACCTGTCATGTTTCCACTGGAGATGATGGCTTTTCAAATACATAGCCATAATGACACTTGAAATTTATATGTCCTTCTTTACCTCTTCAGTCAGCGTCAGTGTTGTCGATTTTGTCTGTTTCACTCAGGCCACTGTATCTTCCAAGTCTTTTTCTTTCTTGTCCCCCTCTTCTCTCTTTCCCCCTTCCTTCCCCCCTGACCTCCCCAATTCCATATGAACTCCTTCCACAGTATGCCAGTACCCTGTCCAGTCCTCACCACCCACACTGCTCGCCCTGCAATGCAGGTACTCCTTATCCTGTCACCTTCTCCATTTGACAAGCCACACCTCTGCTCCGCTCACTACCCTTTGTCGGTGGCTGTCAACCTTGCCCCATTGGACAGCCTGACCAGATGTTCCTGAAACTGTACTTTCTGTCCTCTGAGTTGTCCTCCCGTGCCCAGTGCTACGTGCTGTGGAAGAACGTAGTTAAGCGCAGAGTGAGCCTGCTGGAACCTACCTACACATGACCAAAGATCCGCTCGGAAATTTGGAGTGCGGAGACTTGTCTGCCTATGTGGATTCTCCACCCGCGCCAGTGAACGGATGGCAGATCGCAGAGGACCTGCCCAAATATACAGTGATAGAGAGACACCAGACAGAAACAGGCCCTTTGGCCAGCTGGATCTGTGCTGACCATCAGCCACCCATTCCCATTAATCCTGCGCTAATCATATTTATCATCATCCCCGACGCCCCCAGAAATGAGGGAACGAGAAGTCCTGTCGTGAGGATGCTCGGAGTAACTTACAGCGGCCTGAACCTACTCAGCAACATATTCTTCACATTCAAAAGTGAACCTTAGAGTCACCGAAGCACGGAAACAGGCCCCATGACCCATCTAGGCCTTGCCGAACTATTGTTCTGCCTAGTCCCATTAACCTGCACCCGGGCCATACCCTCCATACCCCTCCCATCCATATACCTATCCAAATTTCTCTTAAGTGCTATAATCTAACCCACATATGTCACGTTGCACCGGCAGCTCATTCCACCCACTCACTGCCCTCTGAGTGAAGAATTTCCCCTCATCTTCCCCTTAAACATATCACCTTTCACCCATTACCTATGACCTCTAGCTCCAATTTCACCCAACCTCTGAAAAAGCCTGTCTGCATTTACCCTGTCTATACCCCTCACAATTTTGTAAACCTCTATCAAAGTTCCCCTCATTCTCCTGTGCCTCAAGGAATAAAATCTTAACCTTGCTTTCCCTATAACTCAGGTTCTCAAGTCCTGGCGACATCTTTGTAAATTTTCCCTGCTTTGCAGGAGCTAGAGGAATCCCACAAATTCAGAGAGAGCACCTGCAAGATCCACGTAGACAGCATCTAAGGTCAGGACTGAACCTGTGAAACAGCAGGCTCCACTAGCTGCACCCATTAACCTTGAACCTAAAGCCCTGGTTTACATTTTGGTCACATGAGGTGAGCACCCAGAAAGATGAGGAAGATAGTTGCATGGTGGAAATGAGCTGAGATTCAGGGCAGGAGGCTGAGTCCTTTGACGTTATCTTAGTCCCGATTCCGGAAGAGATCTGAACAGCCAGGTTCATTGGCAAGTGACATTTTAGAATGATTGTTGTGAAATTGCAATCGCACCTCTTAATTATTTCCATCTAACAATTTCAGTTATTTCGGTTACTGTCTGTCTGAGATCTGATTGCATCTACAGCTTGTGATGTGCCTCTTCTGTCTTCAGTTCTAATTTCAATCAGTCGATATTCCATTGCATACAAGACCAAGGTTACAACTGTGTGGCCTCTCCATCTTGCACACACTTCCCGTGAGTATTGTGTGGGGTTGCAAAGCCAGCTCGCTGCCCTCAACTCCATCATATGTAAGGATTATGTCGGTCTCAGCTACAATTGTCACTACAATGGTATATGACACACACAATTTCTTCCCAAGTGAATGACTTAGAACCAAAAGGCTCTGGAAAATTGTTTTATTATTGTCACATGTACTGGAGTACAGAGAAAGACTTTGTATACAGATAATTTGTTGCATCAGTTCATTGAAGTGAATGTAGATTAAGGTGTTACAGAGAAAGTGTAGTGTAGATAGACTCTAAGGTGCAGGGTCATAATGAGATAGATTGTGAGGTTAGTATTGCATCTTATTGTACTAAGATACCATTCAGTCATTGTATAACAGCAGGATACAAATTTTCCTTGTGTCTGCTGGTACATGCTTTCTGACTTTTGTACCTTCTGCCCAGTGGAAGGGGGAACGAGAGAGAATATCTGGGGTGGGTGGGGCCTTAGATGATATTGGCTGCTTTATAGGGTCTTGTAGATAAAGAGTCCATGGAGGGATAGCTGGTATCCATGATATGCTGAGATGTGGCCACAACTCTCTGCAGCCTAATGCAGTCACAGGCAGAGCAGTTGCCGTACCAATCTACAATGCATCTATAAAAATTGGATTTTTATAGATAGGTGCATCTTTAAAAATCTGTGAGGGTTAAAAGGGTCAAGCCAAACTTCTTTACCCTCCTGAGGAAGTTAGAGGCAATGGTGAGCTTTCTTGGCCATGGTGTCTACATGGTTGGACCAGGACAGACTATTGGTGATGTTTAGTCCTAGGAACTTAGGGGTGTTTCAAAGTTCTCCCTAGAGATGTTGCTGGTACTCACCAACAACACTGACTACTTTCTCACACTACTAGACTGTAAAACAATTCAAAGTCGAGCATGGAAACAGGTCCTTCAGACCATCGAGTCCACGCCAATCCCATTTCATTCATTTACAGTAATTCTGCAGTAATCATGTTTTATTCTCTCCAAATTGCCTTCAATTCTCCCCACATTCTACCATTCACCTGCACACTAGATGCATCTTACTGTGGATAATAAACCTACCTTTGATTAACTTGCAATTAATAAGATTCTACAGGTGACAATGAGAACACAGCCTGATCACCTTGAGTGGGTTTGGAATGCAAAGTTATTCATTCTTTCCACGTGCAGCACTCTGCACCTGCAGTGTGTACCATCTACATAGTGCACTGCAGTTACTCATGCATGGTACTTCAACAACACCTCTCAAACCCACCATCTGACCTGGAAATGTATCACTGTTTCTTCATCATTCCTTGGTCAAAATCTTGGAACTCTTTCCCGTCAGGCACCTCATAGTCTCCACTTGGCAGACTGGACCCACCTGCCACTTGTTTCCAACTCATCGACTGCAGCTCTAATACGGTCCTCGTCCACTCATCGAACCAGGCAGCTTCAACCAGATGCTGCTAGCCTTCAGTTACCTTGTTGTGCTAAGTAGCTGTTCTCTCTTGCTTTTGGCCCCTCAAGGCTTATTATTTTGCAGTTTATTACTCAGATATCATTACCTGCTAAATCGTCTCTGTCGCTCAGCTTTTGGGCCAAGCCTCCTCTACATTTCCTGACAGGGTGGGCGAATCCACAGTTGACCCAGCAGAGCATGCTGACCTAAAGGAAGTTGCCCGTTGATAGGAGCACATGATCCCAAAGTAGCAGGAAACCTTTGACCATTTGCTCACCACACAACCAACTCCGTCTCGATACAGTAACCCCATGACTGTCAACCTCCTCCGTTGGAGCCTGGATTCCGGTGCTTGTGCACTTTGTCAGGACCTGAACCCAGTGCTGCAACTCCCTGTCCCAGTGCTTCTTACAGTCCAAGCTTCCGCCATCTTTGTTCTGTGGAGAGAGCCACGATAGCCTTTGTCGTCTCTCTTCTGACTGAGCGAGCTCTGACATGTAGCGCTGCCAACTGGGGCAATAAAACCACCATTTGCAATAAATACGTAGAATTCACTTCTGAGATGGACTGGGTTTTTGACCATCTGGGGAGTGGAAGGGGATCAGCTAATCAGATACTTCACCTGCTTCAAGGATCACACTCGGTGCTGGATTACACTGTGGAATTCTGGACCCTCATGGCAGAGTGCAGCTGGCCTATTACTATCATGGCCTCCCAGAGCATTTAAAAGTCTACCAGGGAGATGTCTGCTGCCCTTGAAAGCCTTAACACTCTGGTTCTCTGAATTGACAACTGTCTTAGGGATCCTTCCAGATAGTCAGCCAGAACTTCAGTTCCAATCTCAGAACCATTTCAGACTGTAGGACCCTCATCATCAACACCTCCAGAACCAATGCAGGTATGGAGAGCTCCTTCCCCCCCCCCCCCCCAGGAGTGCGAGCATTGGTGGAGAAACAACTTGTGTGCCTACTGTGGAGCTTATGAGCTTATGATCACCTATGCATCAAATGCCTACTGCGTCTGGGCAAGTGGCACCACCAGATAGAGACAAGGGGCATCTGTAGACCAGTGGCATATCAGAAAGGGCCAATCAACAAGTGGAGATATTTCTGCGATGCTCTGCCACCTCCATCCCTTCCACATTAAGAGGTATCTGCTCTGGACTGAATTATTCCACAATCTACTCACCTGCACAGGGTATGTCACCTAATGAAGTGCATCATGGCTACCAACCCCTTTGTTCCCCACAGAAGAGCCAATGGTGGAGGTCCCATCTGCCAGGGCCCTGGTTCTCTGATGCCAGAATGCTTGGAAGAGAGCATAGAGGGCCACTCTAGTTGACAAGTACACCTACTGCCAGGCCAACAGCCAACGGCACCCAGCCAGACTACTCCGGCCTAGGGACCATGTCTGGCTCTCCACCTGAGATCTGCCCCTGCCCACCAACTCCCAGAAACTCTAACCTTCGTTCATTGATCTCTCCAAGATTTCCATCGCATGAAACCATTCACTTACCGTCTCTAGCTGCTACGGTCCTTCAGGATCACACCTATCTTCTATGCGTCCTGCCTCAAGGCCTTAGTCCATGGGCCACTCAACCCATTGAGCTTGCTCCTCTGGAACCTAGGAGGGTGGAAGATATCCAGTGTACATTGTTTTGTGGTTGACTGATTCACATTGTTGTGGAATGGGGTGTGCAGGAGCTGGTTGACTGGGAAGGGTATGACCTGAAGGAGAGATCATGGGTGGTGTCTAGTTTCATTCTGGATCCATTGTTCCTTGAGGAGTTCCACTTGGCCCATTTGGGTCATCCTGGGCTGTTGAGTGCTCACCATAGGAGGGGGAGTCTTGTTAGGTAGGCATCACACAATCAACCCAGCTAACAGGAGTCACCTGCCCTCATTTCCCACTCAGTACCTGCAGCCTATTTAAACCCAGCTCTCATCCACAGTCCTTGTACACTTATTGAACGAGCCAGGCTCAACCAGTTGCTCCTAGTTACCTTGTTGCCTTCTTAGGTTCTCTCTTGCTTGGTGGCCCTAATGACTTGTTATTTTGCAGTTCATTAATAAAGTTATCGCTCACCGCTAACTGATCTCCACTGTTCTGTGTTTGGGTCAAGCCTCCTCTACATTTCCTGACATTTCCTCAGCCACATCTTCATTGGAAAGACCTGCAGCAGTTCAAGAAGGAAGCTTACCACAAGCTTCTCAAGGTCAATCAGGGATGGGCATTAAATGCTGGTCTTGCCAATCCCTTTGAGAAGGCCTTTATTGTTTATTTTCCTGACAAACCTTGGGAATGTTTCCACAAGTAGGTGGGAAAACAGCTTGTGTTGAATTTCTGACTCTGTAGCATTTTCCACAGTGAAGGCATCGCAGGTATTAAGATCAACACTCCAACAGATTCCACCTTGCACAGTGGAGTGTGAATACGCATTGGTGATAAAATCATCACCAACAGTTCCAGACCATTAAATTAATAACTTTCCCCTAGTCCTCTGATTTTCTTCCCTTTGCAAATAGAGAAATAAAGATTGCAATAAAGGGGAAGAGCCCCTCACATTATCTTTGTTTATTACTTAGTCACTGGAAGATGCAGAAGGTGCTTGCTTTTCTAATATTGCTTTATTTGGATTGATCTTATGTACATATGGGATTGGCACAGCAGAGTAATACTATTACAATGCCAGTGACCCTTGTTCAGCTCCTGATGCTGTCTGTAAGGAGTTGGTATGTTCTCCCTGTGACCGCAAGGGTTTCCTCCAAATGCTCCAGTTTTCTCCACATTCCAAAGACGTATGGATAGTAGGTTAATTGGTCATGCACTTTGGTAGAGGAAGTGAAGGTGTAGACTATTTTCCAACCAGGGAAAAAAATTCAAAAGTCAGAGGTGCAAAGGGATTTGGGAGTCCTTGTGCAGGATTCCCTGAAGATTAACTTGCAGGTTGAGTTTGTAGTGGGGAAGGCAAATGCAATGTTAGAATTCATTTTGAGAGGACTAAAATATAAAGCCAAGGATGGAATGCAGAGGCTTTATAAGGCACTAGTGAGGTTTCACTTGGAGTATTGTGAGCAGTTTTGGGCCCCTTATATGAGAAAAGATGTGCTGGCATTGGAGAGGGTGCAAGGGAGGTGCACAGGAATTATTCCGGGAATGAAAGGGTTAACACATGAGGAGCATTTGATGGCTCTGGGCCTGTTCTTCTTGGAGTTTAGAAGAATAAGATGTGGGGGATCTCATTGAAATCTATCGAATATTGAAAGGCCAAGATAGAGTGAATGTGGAGGATGTTTCCCAGATTGGGGGAGTCTAAGACCAGAGGGCACACCCTCAGAACAGAAGGGCATCCAGTCAGAACAGAGATGAGGAGGAATTTCTTTAGCCAAAGGGTGCTGAATCTATGGAATTCATTGTCACAGATGGCTGTGGAGCCCAAATCAATGGATATATTTAAGGTGGAGGTTGATAGGTTCTTGATTGGTCAGGGTATGAAAGTTTATGAGGAGAAGGCAAGAGAGTGGGTTTGAGAGGGATAATAAATCAGCCATGATAGAAAGTCAGAGCAGGCTCGATGGGCTGAATGGCCTTATTCACCTGGGTATAATTGGGTGGTGTGGGCTTGTTGGGTGGGAATTACCAGTTACCATGCTGAATCTCTAAATAAATAAATTAATTAAGTAAAATTATTTCTCCTCTGCAGGAATCCAATAGCATTTAATTAACAGGCTGAATGGAGGATCTGCCTGAATGTGAAGGATAGTTATCATATGCATCAGATTTAACCATAAATAAATTAGTAAAATGCCTAAGCCCATGGGTTTCTGTATGAAAGCTTTTGTGTTTGTGGGGAAGCAGGGCAGAGAGAGTAATGAACGCCTGAAAGTGAATTACATAAAAGTAATTTGATCAAGTTCAGTTGACACTGTAAACTGTAAGAGTGATGTTTGAATGGTTTGAGACTGGTGAACCCAGAGATTGAATTAGCGACTTGGAATTGAGTTAAGGCAGTTGTCCATTATTTTGACAAATTGTTCCTGTCCTGGGAGAAAGAGCTGTATGCGTTCCTGTCCCCACTTTTGCCAGTCGGCTGGGCACTGATCCGGATTATGAAGTCCCAGCAGAAAATTACTTAGAATGTGCAACACAGAAGAAGCCATTTGCCTTAAATGTCTATGCCATTGTTGTGTTCTACATGCTTTCTCCAAGTCTTGCCTCCATCCCTTTCTCTTCTCTTGCCCCTCACATGTTTATCTTAAACTGTTCTCTGTGACCCACTACTTATGTGACAAATTCCACTTTCTATTATGGACTGGACTGCTTTGTGGGGCATGTTTGTAAGCAGGATCCTGAATTCTAACTCAGTATCTCCTTCCCACTCCGACCTAAACCCCTCAAGCTCTGGCGTTGTTCCAACAAAGTTTAATATAAATTTGAGAATCTGCACATGCGCTTCTGACTTCTGACTTGCCGCCTTGCAGGCTCGACTCCAAGCCCGACAGTTTGAAGTAACCACTGACCAAGTTGTGTGAAGATTAGAAAATGGACTGTAAAACCTCATTCATAAACACCAAAGTACACTGCAAATGTTTGGCATGAACATCGAACTCTCCAACTTCTGGTAACTCCCTTCCTCTCCCTTCCCCATCCCAGTTTCACTCTGCCTCCTCTTCCAGCTGCCTATCACCTCTCTCATGATTCTGCCTTCTTCTACTGCACATAGTGCTTTCCCCTTACATTCCTTTTTCACCTCTCTGGCCTATCCCCTCCCTGCTTCCCCCCCCCCCCCCACCCCTTGATCATTCCTCTGATTGGTTTTCCACCTGGCACTTTCCACCCTCCCCCCACCTTCTTTATGAGGACCCTGCCCCCTCCCTCTTCAGTCCTGACGAAGGGTTTCGGCCCAAAATGTTGACTGCTCGTTTCCACGGATGCTGCCCGGCCTGCTGAGTTCCTCCAGCATGTTGTACGTGTTGCTTAAACCTCATTCATGTAAGTTTTGAGCCATACAGCATAGAAACAGGCCCTTCAGCCCACCGTCTGTGCCAGGCATCAACAACCCATTCCCGTTAATCCTGCATTAATTAACTGTTTGTTTCCCTCACATTTCCTGCTAATTCCTCACTCCCCTACACACTCAGAACAATTTACATAAGCCAGATAACTCACTACCCTACACTCCCTTTGGGATGTGGGGAAAAACCAGAGCACCCAGAGGAAAGCACATGGCCACTGACAGTGGATGCAAACTCCACGCGTAGGATACCTGGGCTTTCTCAGCACTTGAACGGATATAGGTATTCGTACCAAAAAGGACCATGATACTGGGGAACGCTTGTACCATAACATGGTTCAAATAAAGTTCCTCAAGGCTTGACTTAACTGCAGTTATTAGCTGGAATTCTGTGCTGATGTCATAACCATTTAAAATTCAGATCTCTGTAGCCAAGAATATACAGTGATACTTTGCCTTTATGTGTTCCATGGGTTCACTGTTTGAATGGGAGCTCTAACCCGTTTATTTTTAATTGCTTTCAAGAGGCTAATTGGGAACTCTGTTAAAAAAAAAGCAGGATGAAGAATTTGCTGTGAACACAGTGTATTTATATAAAAACATACTTTACGGGCTTGAGTAGGACCTTTATGTAGAATTTACAGCAGAGCATATTCCACGTTCTTTCAGCCTCTTGAATTACACTTGCATACTATATGCCTCAACCACTACTGTGTATATATACTGTGGCAAGTTCCACATTTAGATGTAAAGAATTCCCTGCTGGAAATTCCTGGGATTTGTTGGTGACTGTCTCGCATTTATGACCTTCAGCTCTGATCCCCCCCCCCCCATGTGAATACGGGGTGGGGGAGTACTATGTCCACCTTATCACAGCGCCAACTTGATAAATCCCTGTTATCAAAGCAGACTGCATCCCAAGAATACCTATTGCTATTTAGATTAAGTTAGCTTTATCTGTCTCAGGTACATCAAAACATGCAGTGAAATGTGATGTTTTCTTCAACGACCAACTGAGGGATGAGGCAGCCTGCAAGTATTGCCACTCTTCTGGCGCCAACATAGCTTGCCCAGAACCTACTAACCCTAACCGTACATCTTTAGACTATGGGAGGAAACCAGAGCACCCAGAGGAAACCCACGTGGTCAAAGGGAAAACGTACAACCCCTGAAAGTCAGCGGTGGGAATTAAACCCTGTAAAGCATCATGCTAACCATAATGCTGCCTTGCTGCTATCATCAGTAGGATCTATGACCCTATAGGGAAAATGAGGAGGATAATAGAATGGGCTAGATTGCTCTGCTGGGATCCATGGGCTGAATACCCTCATTCCATGCTATAATAAGCCACACAGCCTTTCAAACCACCAAGTCAATGCTGATCATCTTGCATATGCTTTCACTGATCCCATTTTATTTTTCCCATATCCTCATCGACCTCACCCAGATCTGAATTCTTCCTTAACCCAGGGGACAATTTACAGCAGCAGTCAAGCTAAGATTAGCTTTATTTGTCACGTGTACATTGAAACATCAAGGCAGACAGTGAAATCTGATGTTTGCGCCAAATCAAATCGTTGAGGATCTGATTGCCCGCAAATGTGGCCACACTTCTGGTGCCAACGTAACAAGCCCACAGCGTGCTGACCCTAACGTCTTTGGAATGTGGGTGGAAACCAGGGCACCCAATGGAAAACCACGTGGTCACGGGGATAATGTACAAATCCCTTACAAGCAGCAGTGTGAATTGAACCCCAGTTGGTAATCACTGGTACTGTAAAGTGAGGCGCTAACTACTACACTACCATGCTGCCGGTTAACTTTATCCTGTATGTCTTTGGAATGTGGGTGGAAACTGGATGACCCAGGGGAAACACAACCAGCTACAGAGAGAATGTGCAAAACCCCCTCAGCAGCCTTACCCTTGGGGTTCAAGTGTCAAGTACTGGATGGCATGCATTTAAGGTGGAGAGGGAAAGTTTAAAGGAGATGTGTAGGGCAAGATCTTTACACCGAGAGTGGAGAGTGCTGGTGGAAGCTGATACAACAGTGAGGCACATGAATATTGCAGGGAGCGGAGGGTGAGGGATCATGTACAGGCAGAAATAATTAGTTTAATTTGGCAGCGTGTTTAATGCAGATGTCATGAACCAAAGGGCCTGTTCCTGTACTGTACTGTTCCATGTTCTATGTGCACTATGAATAAAAAAGTCCCCCAGTGGCTGTCATCAAAGGAAGATGCTTGAGGATGTTGGGAGGCAATCATTCCAGTCCCAGTGCATCACTGCAGGGATTCCTCGGACGGTGTCCTCGCCCCATCTATCAGAGGTGGGGATGGTCAGTGGCTTTACACAAGTGGCTTTACTCTGCATTTGTGACTCCTCAGGCTCTGAAGGAGCAAGACTCGGCTTGACCTGGTAAGTGGCAGCTAACACAGTTGATGAGCACTTTCCAAGCCCAGTCAGAGAGAGATGGCTGCTCAGTTAGTGCCATTAACATTGCCAAACGTCTAGCATCAAAAACTTAAAGGGGTCAAAATTGACCAGACGTTTCCAACCCAATAAATTGCTGACATGGGCATCAATGGCTTCTGTGCGATTCTTGTTCCATTATTGATTTTATCTAAGTCTTCCAGAACTAAGAATGATGAGCGCCAAATGAATGTTAAAGCAGAGAAAATCTACTTTGTGCCCATTGGAGTATTTGTGGCTTTGGTGGTTTTGAACTTAAGAGTCATGAAGCTTACAGCCTCTTTATGACTGTGGTGTTGCTTTGAAAGAACAGTGGTGTTTACTATCATATACTGTATAAAGTGTAAGGGAAGGTTTTTTTGCCTCACTGTCTCCAGGATCAGGTAGAACCAAAACATTTGGTTCCTTCCTAATCATTCCTCAGTTATGGAACACTATGAACCACCTCTTGAACGACTTCAGACTTGTTTCTAGTTGTGCATTTTGCATTGATATCTTGTTCTTGTACAATGCTTTTCTTTACTGACTTGTCCAAGTAATGTATAATTATGCTCTGTTGTCAGCATCTACTTATCTTTGCTGTTGTCACTAGCAAGTTTTTCTTTGTCCCTCTACCTCACCGTACTTATGTTCACGACAATAAACTTGATTTGACTTTACTTTTGCACTTGAAAAAACAATGAGCTCAACATGAATTTCAAAATTTCAGATAACCAGCCTTCCCAGTTTGAGTCCGAACTGGCCAGTCTAACAAAGGCTATCAGACTTACTTAATTTCAAATTCCAAGTGGCTACAGTGCTTTGGTCTCACAGTTTCATCTTTCTATCTGTCTATCTCTCCCTCTCTCTCTCCTTTCTGTTTCTATTCACCTCCTGTGATGTATACCTCCTCCAGAAAGGTCAACTACAATAGATAGGTCTTCCCCTCTCAGCTAGCTCCATCACCACTTATGTTATGCTTCTTATCCTGGTGATTGCCCTATCATAGACAATCCCTATGCTGGCACCATCTTTTTTGCCCCATTTTTGAAACCTAAAACCTAGTCAATTTCCAACATTTCCCAGCTCTGATGATGGTTCCCCCTCTACGGATGCTGCCTGCCTTGCTAAGTATTTTCAAAAAATTATCAAGAATCAAGTCTGTTGATGGTAATATGTTTTATTATTGCGTGCTTGCTTCTCAAGCTGGTGATAAGGCATGTTGCAGTGGCTGCCATTAGTCTGCCAATGAAAGAGCTCCCTCTTCTGATCGAAAGATGATAGTCAACAGGTTTCGGAGAGTGCAAATTTCAGAACATTGTGGTCCTGTAGATCTGCGAGGTTTACAGGGAAAATATCATTTAGGTATTCATAGTGTACAGCACGATTTCTATGTATAAACTGTAGAGTGAGCTCACAACTGAATGGCGCACTGACGACATTGCATTTACCTCCATTATCCCTGGATTCTCAGACTTGGTGCGTCACCATTTCTTTCACTGATGCCGAATCTGTTGCCATCTAGTAAGGCAGCAATAACATATTGTAAAGGATTTGGCTTGTTGATGTACAATACTCGAATCTGCCAAGGCAGCTCTGAGGGTGGGCTGGGGAGCTGAGGAAGCATGATTCAGTGCATGGCCAGGAAATTATCCAATCAAAACAAGAAGAAAATCTATTTGCAACATCTCCTTTAAAAGGGGGTGTGGTTCAGAAAGAGCAACTTTTAACTAAACCGATTGCAATGTATTCTTTTCAAGGATGTCCGTTGCGAGTTATTTCCTGTGGTCACTTTGTTGTACTTGCTTGTTCAATTCATGACAGCACCACAGAACAGACCATTCAGTTGTTCTCTGGCTTCGTGGCAGCTCAGTGACTTTTCGTTTCCTTATTCAACCTGCTTAGGTGAGTGTTGACTAGTCTTTCAGGAGGATTAATTATGTTTTTCGACGCCACTCCCCAGCAGCTTTGTCATTTTTAAGTAGTGTGTTGGTGTCAAGTGGTGGCAGGCTCCAGTCAGAGCAGCTCTGACTTGTTTAATGTGGAAAGAGTCAGCAATCCACGCTTATCAGCAATTTTCTAATCAAAATAAACATGATTCATAATATAAAGATATTTACAGGAATAAACTGTGCCATACGTTTCCATTCTTACATTCATTGTCAATGCTATAAGGACTACTTTAATACATTCCTTAAAACCAAGAAGAATGTTGCATCCCCTGAGGATGGTACACCATTACAATAATCAATTTCGTCACACAACCAAGCCCCTTCCTCTTCAGTAGTGGAAGAATCTTATACTGTTGTCCTTCCCCACTGCAGCCCTGTTCAGCGATTATGTCATCAAACTCTCTACCTTACATTCAAAAGAATTTGTGACTTGTTCCTTTGATTATCTAAAACCCAGTTTCCTTGTGCTGTAGGATTGTTGAGCTGAACATCCAGTTCAACAGGAAGTTGGGAATATGGAGAGTGACTGGGCATCAGTTGTAACGAGACTCTTGTGTTGCACATTACAAGTGTGCCCTGCTGTAGCACCATGGAATATGATCATTGTTTAAGTCCACTGCGCTAATGTGAGGAAATATTAGGTAGGACACAGGCAGCCTCATTCTATGATAGTATTTCAATGTATAAACAGGAGTGGGGGTTTGCTATTGAATAATGTGCAGACGTCAATAAGTACCAGCATTCACTTTCAGTTATTTGTAATTACGAATTAGGTTTCCATGCACTGCCACTTAGTAATGCAACTGCAAGTAAGGGCTAAAGAAAGGTGTTCTAACATATTTATTTTTGTTCAGAACATTGTGGAAAAGAGTTTACAGAAGGAACTAAAAACAGTTTTCAGATCAAGTATCCTTCAGCGGAGAAAAATCTGCCTCAGAATCTGGACTCCTATGTGACGACAGAACTCCACAGCAAAATGGTAAACCAATCAAGTGCCAGTTAAGGATAGGCAACAAATGGAGACCTTGTCAGTAATGTTCCCACGCATTGATTAGATTCAGCCCAATACCTCATGGGCACATCCATTCCCACTATCAGTAGTACCACTGAAGGTGTTGCCTCAAGAAGACAGCACCTATCATCAAAAATCCCCACCGTCTAGCCCACGCCATCTTCTCACACCTACCATCGGCAAGAGCTACAGAAACCTGAAGTCTCACACCATCAAGTTCAACTATTCAACTATTCGCTTCTGGAACCAACCAGCAAAAACCTAATCACTACCTTAGTATAGCAACACCATGACCACTTTGATCATTTTGTACTAAAATAGACTTTGTGTAGTTTTGTCGTAATTACGATCTTGCAGTTGTGTTCCTCCTAGTAAAAATTGTGTATAATTTAATTCATGTGTTACCTGCCTATCTGATGCTACGTGCCTGCGATGCCGCTGCTAGTAAAGGTTTAGTTGCACCTTGCTTGTGCGCTCTTGTGCATATGACAATAACTCAGCTTTGATGTTAAGTGAATGAAGTAATTGCTGACCACAACACTGAGCCAGTGAGTTGGTGGGGCAGGGTGAATGACGCAGAACTGGATGCGTTGTGCTCTTAACCAAAGTCAGTCTTCAGTCTATTTCGAGAGTGGAGGGAACTGAAATTACAGCAACATTTTGCAATGAAATAAGGATCAATATCTCCAGAATATGCAGTGAGTGGAGGAGAGTCCAGTGCAAATTGTAAGGCACAGTGTGGCCAGTGAAAACTTTTGGTACTTACTCCATTAGAAAATGGGGGCATCTCTGTGACACTTATTGCCTATCCATTACTAATAACTACTAACTTACTTGGTGTGGCAGAACATTATGGGCAGAATGGACTGTTCCTATGCTGTACTGTTCTATGTTCTATGACCACTGTGAACTGAGACAATTGCCATGCTGTTTCAATGAGATTTAAAAGTGGCAATCATCTGCCAGCTAAAATTAAACTAGTCCACCAGATACCACAACATTACTTTCCCCATCATCTGCACAATTATTCTTCAATTAACACTATGAATAGAAATTGACTATGTATCCTAAGGCTCTTTCTGGGGTACATCAAGGTCCACAAATTGGCTGACTGTTTTACTGAAGAGGACGTGGCTCCATATCTTCAGACACACTGTAGTGCGATATATATGCTTAAGCGCCAATTCCTCGGGATAGTATCTTTGGATGCTGCAGTGTCATGCTAGCATGAAGAGAGGCAGAGAGGAACGTACCTTCTCCAGGACTCCTAGTGACTGATGAAGGGCCTGAAGCATCGACTCTATATTCCTCTCCATAGATGCTACCTGATCCACTGAGTTCCTCCAGCATGTTGTGTGTGCTGGTGTGGATTTCCAGCATCTGCAGAATTTCTTGTGTTTATGATTAACAATAGCCCTGATTTTCTCCTTGCTGCTGGTTTGGCCTGAGGCAGAAAACCAATTTGTCTAATTTTCATCCAAGTGTTAAATTGGAATATCAGTCTGTCAGAAAATCGCTTACACCATTAAATTAATCAACACTAGTGGTATGCAGGCCAGAGCTATCACTCAGAGGAAGCCTTGGTGGTCATATTTTCATTTAGCTGTGTGATAAAGCTTAACCAACCCCTCCCCATGTTGCGGTGTTGGACTAATTAGTGCCAGTAATGGCAGACACGCTTCTTTGATGGGCCAAAGCCAGCACACGTACTCCTAAAAAAAAGCTATTTCCATGGTGACGACTTTGCACCAACTCAGTTTGCAGTTGGTGCCGATGTGCCAGTGGGCCATGGGAGTTAACGTTGGAGTTTCCCGTTTAATGGAAGTTATTGTATGCGAGGACTGAGAAACCGTCCTTTGTCTGGTACTTACAGATGATCTTCGGGAAGGTTAGCCTGTCACAGAAGCTGGGGGTGGGGTTGCAGCTCAAAGGTAGAGAGTCCGTGTGAGGCAGCACCACTTTTCAAAACTCTTCCTTTGAGATTAAGGAGGAATATTAAATGAACAAAGCAGTGAGCGATGAAGCAGAATTGAAATGCAAAGCTGCTTAGTGCTTACTGAAGACACTCAGCAAAAGTTTGCATTGGGTTTGCAAAAAAGAACTGTAATTACTGCAACAACAGAATGGAAGCACACTGACCCATAAAGTCACTTAAACCTCTAAAACAATGGAGGGGGTTAGAGCAGTTTACATAAGTGGCAAACTGTGAACATTGACATTACATTGGAGTTTTGTTTGATATCGCTTGACATTTTAATGTTTTGAAAACACTGTGAAATGCAATCAGCAGCTTGCAGTCCTTTATGGCCCACTAATTCTCAAAAGCTGGGCCTCTCATTGGTTTATTCGATCAACCATCTCTCTCTTTGTACAACTCAGACTTCTCACCACAGGTTCTGTTTAATTGTTCCCAAATCTACTACTACATTGTCAATGGCTTTTCCCTTCTCCCCACAGCGGTTGGGAGCATGGATTGGTGAAGGACTGTGGGGGTGGTGTGATGGGGAGCAGTATTTGTTCATTATCATCTTTGAAGAAAATGAATTAGAACCAGCATCTATTGGTCAAAGCTGAGTTGATTGCCATGTATGCACATACTGAAACATCACAGGCACGTAGCATCATATAAACTGCATTAACAAGAAAGTGCATAAATTACACCCAAATTATACATAACTTTTACAAGAAAGAAAGCAATTAGAACAGAATAAAAACAGTCCATTTTAGTGTAAAGTGTTCATAGTGTTGTATTAAGGTTGAGTTTAGGGTTGTGGAGGTTGATTCATCTGGTGTTGTGGGACTTAAGGCTTCTGGACCTCCTCCCCAATGGTAGCTACAAGAAGATGGCATGGCCTGGATGGTTGAGATCTTTGATGTTGCCATCTCGAGGTAGCGCCTCATGTGGATATTACTGATGATGGGGAGGGATATGCCTGTGAGGAATTGGGCCGAGTCTGCTTTGCTCTGGAGCTTCTTACATTCCTGCACACTTGCTGTATGAAGCCATGATGTGATCAGTCAGATTACTTTCAACTGAACACCTGTAGATGCTCATTAGTGTTTGGTGAGAACCAAACCTTCTTAATCTCCTGAGAAGGTAGTGTGTTGTTGCTGAAGACAAGGGGAGAGTGAGAACATCCCAATAGCCCACCTGGCCCTAGGTTCATTCCTCTCTGTAGCTCAATGCCTCTTTCCTGTCAAGGCTCAAAAGCCTCCTTTGTTCCATCTACACCGCCACTCTGACCCTTGAGGCACTCAAGAGGGTAACACCTTTATGTGAAATAATCTTAGAAATTTAGAGCTTTACAGTGCGGAATCAGGCCTGTCAGCTTAACTTGCCGAAATTGCCTAACTAATCTCGTCCTATTTGCACTTGTTCAGTTTTTTGATGCACGGCAATTTGCAATGTTTTTTGAGGATAAGAATAGTACATCAGAGATCTATTTGCAAAGTCATGAGATTCTCTGCAGTAACTCAGAATAACCTCTGTGAGGGGAAGCCAAGCCTTCCTGTAGACTATTTCTAGGCTCCTCTGAATTTTGTGAATCTTTGCTGGATCTCCAACCAGCCTTCCACTGTAAGGAGACAGAAGTTCCAGCCTAAAATAACTGCTTTCTTTATAGCTACAGCTCTCCAGTTCTGACAATATCCTTGTCCATCTCTGCTGACCTCCCTGTAAAACCATCACATCCTTTTCCCATCTTGGTGACCAGTAGACCAACTTTGATCTCATCAATCCCAGCAGAACTTCCCATTCTCTCAGTCTGTGCTCTTTCCAGCAGAGGAAAGTATCCTTTTTCCAGCCTGTCCTGCCTTACGGAATGTATATTTATGCATTCCTATCCATGTCAATTTTCTACCATGTACGATAGAGTCGTAGAGACAAACAGGACAGAAATTGGCCATTCAATTACTGAGTCCATGCCAACCATCAAGTAACCAACTTCAGGTGAGGTAATCCAGCACTAGGTCAAGGTCACAGGTCATCAGCACCAGGTGGGAGTTTACTGATGAAAGGTCAGGGCCCCTACTGTAAACCCAGTCAAGGTTTACATAGAGAAGGTCAGGGTTCACAAAACTAATTCTAGACCAAGTCAAGGTTTCAAACATCTTGCTATCATTTATCCTAAATATCTGGAGTGTTCCTGCACTGAGGTAGACTTACCAGGACTTTGATGGTTTGGACCAGGTTTGATAGCCATTCAGTTTAAATGAAAGGAGGACATTGGCCTCTTTTGTACCATACTAACTCTTAAAAGGCTGAAAATCGATTTTAGAAAGTTCCAAAGACTGAAATCTGCAGTTATTAGCTCCTATTGAATTGCAACTGGAGCTGACAATGGATTAATTATGGCTGAAGTGTTGCTGTACTTGTATATTAGGAAAGACACAAACTAACATTAAAAAGCATGTAAGTGCACCTGTGTTGAACATTGAATTTTGAGGGAAGAGTTTTATTTTGAACATGACTGACTTGATTGATAATGACACACATTTAGGTTTATGACTTTGATGTCAGATATAAAAGCATCAGCCATGTCTTGGCAATCTTTTCCCCTTCTGATTGTGGATAACTCAATACTGTTCCCTGAATTCAGGTTATTGTAGGTTGTAAAGCTCTTTACTGTCAGTAAGATATCAGGATTGTCCTTGCATATAGCACTCAGGAGAGCAGTTACTGACCATTGCACGGTGAAAGATGCTAGTGTTTTTCATTTAATCCTTTTCGTTCTTCATTTTATCAACCAGTGAAAGGTACAAAACATTTGTCAGGTTTTTTTATTACCGTTAACTTCCAGTCACATTGGATATTCTTTAAACTGCCATTTCATCAGCAAATGTATCGATTTCTTTCCAAAAAAGAGACGAGAACACTTAACCATAAAATATGAACTTTGAATCTAACAAATTCCTGGTCAAAGCTCAGATTATTTTTCATTCTCCACACCCCGCCCCCACCTCCCATATCTGATAGAATGAAGTAGCCTGTTACCGGACAAGCAGCCGAGAGACTGGTTAAAGACACAAACACAGAGTGGACATCTTGCTGAGATGTGAAGGCTGACGTTGGTGTTCACTAGGTGGCCTGTCAAATTTAGCTGTCAGGGGTTCTGTCACCTCAGTGCCAGGACTGGAGGTGGGGGAGGTTGTGAGAGGGAACTTCAACATTCTCCCAAAGTTCTGCAGCTAGGATGGAGAACATGGACGTTGCTGGGATGGGCTGGAATGTGGAGCTTGGACACACAGGATGGATACTGATGGAATAAAGTGGGCTAGAGACTGGTGGGATGGTGCAGGACAAAGAGATGGATATTAGTGGGTTGGTGTGGGACAGAGAGGCAGACTGGTGGGATGGTACTGGATAAAGAGATGGATACGTGGAATGATGTGGGACAGAGAGAGGGATATTGGTGGGATGGTGTGGCTCGGAGATGGACACTGGTGGGGTGGTGTGGAATGGAGAAATGGATATTGGCAGGATGATGGACACTGGTGGGGTGAAGAGATGGGCTCTGGTGGAATGGGCTGGAGAAAGGAAATGCACATTAATAGAACGGGCTGGGACAGAGACGCAGAGACTCAGTAGATCGGCTGGCATAGAGAGAGAAAAGGCTGGTGAGACTGACTGGGACAGAGAATGTCTGTAGTGTGGGGATGGTTATCATACCCCCGACTTCAGTGTAATACATTTCAGAGCCGGTGGCAGCTCGTCACCAGGGTAGACTTCAGTAGAGGATGACAGATCATCAACTGCAGCCCTGTGGAAGGAAGTAGACCCTTCAGCCCACCTAGTCCATGCTGATCAAGATTCCCTTCAAAGCTAGTCCTGTTTGCCTGTGTTTGACCTATGTCCCTCTGAACCAGGGATTCCCAGCCTTTAGTTGTGCCATGGACTAATACCATTAAACAAGTAGGAACCTCTGCTCTAAATCTTTCCTATCCAAATGTCTCATTTAATGTCAAGGGGTGCAATGAAGCATTCTTTTTTAACAAAAAATTTTGGAAGTTTATGATACTGTGGTTGGGCTGCTCATGGAGTACATCTTGCATTCAGTTCTAGTCTTCCCATTAAAGGAAGGATGTGAGGCTTAGGAGAGGATTCAGAAGAGGATGCTGACTGGATTAGAGAGATTGTGTGAAAAGGAAAGGTTGGACAGACTAGATTTTTTTTCTCTCTCTCCAGGGACTGTGAGAGGTATATATAGAGTAAACAGTATATTTTTCCCAAGGTTTAAATGTTCAATACCAGATTACATGTAGTTACGGTGACAGGAGAGTAAGTTCAAAGGGGTTGTGGGGGCAAATTTCTTTATACAGAGAGTGGTGGCTGCCTGGAAGGAGCTGCTGGGGTTGGTGGAGGTGGCAAATACAACAGAGGCATCTTAGGTAGGTATATAAATGTGCAGAGATGGGAGTCATATGGACATTGTGAAAGCAGAAGGGATTCGTTTAGTTAGGCATTTAATTACTAGCTTACTTAGTTTGGTACAACATCGTGGACCGAAGGGCCTGTTCCCGTGCTGTACTGTTCTATGTTCCATGCTGTCCTCCAACAGAAAACAGATGGAGTGCTGCATTGTCAATAGTACTTTCTGCAAATGAGGCCCCGACTGCTTGTTAAGGAATTCAGGTGGATGTGTAACAATTAGATACACAAAAAAACTCTCATATTTAATTAGATAGAAGCAGTTACTGAACAATGAAGTAATTAAGTTTTATCTAAGTCACTTGAGATGCAAGCTGCAGCAGGGACCTTAAAGCGTGTTCTTACACAGTTGTCTGCTGAATCCACCAAATTCACTGGAAGCATAAAAGAACCAACATCAGCGCCCTCTTACAGCCAGTGTCTCCCGCATTTACAGAGTACAGCACCAGCTACAGGCCCTTCAGCCCACAATGCTTGTACCCAGCATGATTCCAAATCTGCAAATGTCACTCCACTCTTCTCGAAGGGGAGAATGCAGGAAAAAAGGAACTTGGAGGCCAGTTAGCCTGACGACAGTACTTGGGAAAATGTCGGGGTCAATTGTTAAGGATGAGGTCTCAGGGTACTTGAAAATTCAAAGTAAATTTATTATCAAAATACATATATGTCACCATATACAACCCTGAGATTCATTTTCTTGCAGGTAGACTCAATAAATGGTATCAATGATAGAATAAATGAAAAACTGCACCAAAAGTGTGCAAAAAACAAGCTGTGTAAGTATAAGAAAGAAGAAAAAATAATACCTAGAAGAGAAGGGGGAAGAGGAAATACAGACATTAAAAATCTACACAACAGTCAGATAAAACTGATTTACTTTCATCAACAAAAACAGAATCAGCACTTCACGCGAGCATATGAAATTCTGATAAGAAGTACACATCACTAAAATTAAATGAGACCACAACCCAGAAAAATGAAGACATTATCAGTACTGAAGGAAAAGTTAACCAATTGAAGAGCATGACCTTCTATGGAAGACATCCCCACGATATGAGCAGACTAGATGATGCCAAGGAAGTGTCAAATGCCAGGCTGAGAGTTCTCAGAAGCAGCAATGCAGGACCAAGTGGTTAATACACAAAAATATCCAACTACATAATAAGAGACTGTCAAGTTCAAGATGATAAATGTAGAAAATGCCAAGAAAAACCAGAAACAGTCCAACACATTACAGGATCCTGTAGCAGTTTAACTCAATCTGATTACTTACACAGGCATAAACACGTGGCAGACATCATTCATCAAAATCTTGCTTTAAGATACAAACCCATAAACAAAATCACACCTTACTATAAATACAATCCTGATCCAGTTTTAGAGTCAGAATATCACAAATTATATTATGACTGATCAGTTATTACAGATAGGACAATCCATAACATCTGTCTGGATATAATGGAAAGTATTCTTAGAGATAGTATTTATAATTATCTGGATAAACAGGATCTGATTAGGAGTAGCCAGCATGGATTTGTGCGTGGAAGGTCATGTTTGACAAACCTTATTGAATTTTTTGAAGAAGTTACGAGGAATGTTGATGAGGGTAAGGCAGCGGATGTAGTCTACATGGACTTCAGCGAGGCCTTTTACAAAGTTCCACATGGAAGGTTAGTTAAGAAGGTTCAGTCGTTAGGTATTAATGCTGGAGTAATAAAATGGATTCAACAGTGGCTAGATGGGAGATGCCAGAGAGTAGTGGTGGATAATTGTTTATCGGGATGGAAGCCTGGGACTAGTGGGGTGCCTCAGGGATCTGTTTTGGGCCCAATGTTGTTTGTAATATACATAAATGATCTGGATGATGGGGTGGTAAATTGGATTAGTAAGTATGCCGATGATACTAAGGTAGGAGGTGTTGTGGATAATGAGGTGGGTTTTCAAAGCTTGCAGGGAGATTTATGCCGGTTAGAAGAATGGGCTGAACGTTGGCAGATGGAGTTTAATGCTGAGAAGTGTGAGGTTCTACATTTTGGCAGGAATAATCCAAATAGAACATACAGGGTAAATGGTGGGGCATTGAGGAATGCAGTGGAACAGAGAGATCCAGGAATAACAGTGCATAGTTACCTGAAGGTGGAGTCTCATGTAGATAGGGTGGTGAAGAAGGCTTTTGGAATGCTGGCCTTTATAAATCAGAGCATTGAGTACAGAAGTTGGGTTGTAATGTTAAAATAGTACAAGGCATTGGTAAGGCCAAATTTAGAATATTGTGTACAGTTCTGGTCACCAAATTATAGGAAAAATATCAATAAATTAGAGAGAGTGCAGAGACGATTTACTAGGATGTTACCTGGGTTTCAGCACTTAAGTTACAGAGAAAGGTTGAACAAGTTAGGTCGCTATTCATTGGAGCGTAGAAGGTTGAGGGGGGATTTGATTGAGTTATTTAAAATTTTGAGAGGGATAGATAGAGTTGACGTGAATAGGCTGTTTCCATTGAGAGTAGAGGAGATTCAAACGAGAGGACATGATTTGAGAGTTAGGGGGCAGAAGTTTAAGGGAAACACGAGGGGGTATTTCTTTATTCAGAGTGATAGCTGTGTGGAATGAGCTTCCTGTAGAAGTAGTAGAGGCCAGTTCAGTTGTGTCATTTAAAGTAAAATTGGATAGGTATATGGACAGGAAAGGAGTGGAGGGTTATGGGCTGAGTGCGGGTAGGTGGGACTAGGTGAGATTAAGAGTTCGGCATGGACTAGGAGGGACGAGATGGCCTGTTTCCATGCTGTGATTGTTATATGGTTATAATAATACAGAATAAACAATCAAGAACTATTTATTTAATGGATATTGCCTTTCCAAACACATATAACTTACAGAAATCAATAAGTGAAAAACAGAAATATGCTGAATTAATAGAGGAAATTGAAGGACTTTGGAGCATGAGCAAAGTGGACATTGTCCCAACAGTAATATCTACAATTGGTCTCATCCTAGAGGTACTACACAATAGCACTAAGTGATTAGGGCTATAGAGTAATATCTATGTAAATCCTCAGAAAGCCGCAATGCTAAATACCACGAGAATACTCCGAAAGTTCTGAGCAATTAACAAATTTGTGTGTTTGACTATGCCTGTACCTCAGGTTTTACCAGCTTAAGCTGAGAAAAAAATAAAAAATATATAATAAATAAGCAATAAATATCGAGAGCATGAGATGAAGAGTCCTTGAAAAGGAATCCCTGGGTTATGGGAACAGTTCAGTAATGTGGATGGTGAAATTCTGTGATGTTATGACCTCCGGTTCAGGAGGTTGAGGGGTAGTAACTATTCCTGAACCTGATACCATGAATCTTTAGGCTCCTGTACCTTCTTCCTGATGGCAGCAATGAGAAGAAAGCATATCCTGGGTGGTGGTGGTACCTGATGATGAACGGTGCTTCTCTATGACAACACTCCATGTAGATATGCTCAAAGGTTGAGAGGGCTTCCACTACTTTTTGAAGGATTTTCCACTCAAGGGCATTTGTGTTTCCATACCAGGCTGTGATTCTGGCAGACAATATACACTGCACTGTATATCTTCAGAAGTTTGTCTAAGGTTTAGATGCCGAATCTTCGCAAACTTCTAAGGAAGCAGAGGCACCGTGTGCTTTCTTTGAAATTGCACTAATGTGCTCGACCTAGGACAGGTCCTCTGAAATTAAAACTATGAGGAATTTAAAATTGCTGACCCTCTCCATCTCTGATCCCCTGGTATGGACTGGCTCATAGACCTCTGTTTCCTCCTCCAGAAATCAATAATCATCTCCTTGGTCTTACTGACATTGAGTGTGAAGTTGTTGTGTGGCATCATTCAGCCAGATTTTCAGTCTCCCTTCTGTATGCTGATTTGTCACCACCTTTGATTTGGCCAATGTCAGTAGTGTTATCAGCAAACATGAATATGGCATTGGAGCTGTGCTTAGCCTCACAGTCGAAACTGTAAAGCGAGTGGAGCAGGGGCTAAGCACACAGTTTTGTGGTGCACCTGTGCTGATGGAGATTTTGGAGGCATATGATAAAATAGGTCAAAATCAGCATGGTTTCCTTAAGGGAAAATCTTGCTTGGCAAAACGTTTGGAATTAATTGATGAAATAACAAGCAGTATAGACAAAGGAGAATCAGTGGCTGTTGTGATCTTAGATTTTCAAAAGGTGTTTGATGAAGTGCTGCACATGAGGCTGCTTAATAAAATAAGAGCCCAGGAAAGATAATAGCATGGATAGAGGATTGGCTGATTGGCAGGAGACAAAGAGTGGGAATAAAGGGAGTCTTTTCTGGTTGGTTGCTGGTGACTAGTGGTGTTCCCCAGGGGTCTGTGTTGGGACTGCTTCTTTTACATTATATGTCAGTGATTTGGATGATAGGATTGATGGCTTTGTGGCCAAGTTTGCTGACGATACAAAGATAGGTGGAGGGGGAAGATAGTGTTGAGGATGCAGGGAGGCTACAGAAGGACTTAGACGTATTAGGAGAATGGGCAAAGTGGTCATGCACTTCGGTAAAAGGAAGAGTAGTAGAGGCCAGTTCAGTTGTGTCATTTAAGGTAAAATTGTTTAGGTATATGGACAGGAAAGGAGTGGAGGGTTATGGGCTGAGTGCGGGTAGGTGGGACTAGGTGAGATTAAGAGTTCGGCATGGACTAGGAGGGCTGAAATGGCCTGTTTCCGTGCTGTGATTGTTATATGGTTATATGGTTAAAACTGTAGACTATTTTCTAAATGGGTAGAAATTTCAAAAATCTGCGCAGGATTTCCTGAAAGTTAACTTGCAGGCTGGGTTGGTGGTGAGGAAGGCAAATGTAATGCTAGTATTCATTTTGAGAGGACTAGAATATAAAAGCAAGGATGTGATGCTGAGGCTTTATAAGGCACAGGTGAGGCCTCACTTGGGGAACTGGGAGCAGTTTTGGGCCGTCTATCTATGAGCTTGTACTTGATGAATTTAGAAAAAATGAGGGGGATCTCTGAAACCTATTGAATATTGAAAGGCGTAGATGGTGGAGGATGTTTCCTATAGTGCGGGTGTCTAAGACCAGAGGGCTCAGTTTCAGAATAGATGAATGTCCATTTAGAATGGAGATGAGGAAGAATTTGGTGAATCTGTGGAATTCATTGCCACGGGTGTCTGTGGAAGTTGGATGTATATAAGGCAGAGGTTGATAGGTTCTTGGCTAGTCAGGATGTGAAAGGTTATAAAAAGAAGGCAGGAGAATGGGGTTGAGAGGGAAAATGGATCAGCCATGATGGAATGGCAGAGCAGACTCAATGGACCAAATGACCTAGTTCTGCTCACACCTCTTATGGTCTTATGGTTTTAATTTATCCCATCTGACAGTAAATGATCTATGTCCCTATACTGCCCGAGTATTGAATGCCACTATCTTATCTGCTTCCACTCGTACCACTGGCAGTACATTCCAGGCACTTATCACCCTGTGAGTAGAAACCTTGCCCCTAAATTCCCTTTAAGAGTCACCCCTCTCACCTTAAATCTGTACCTTCCAGTATGTGATATTTCAATTCTGGGAGCAAAGTGCATGAAGTCTCCCCTCTGTCTCCGACATGCCAGAGAAAACAATCTAAGATTCTCCAACAATCCTGATAGCTCATATCCTCTAATTCAGGCTGCATCTGTGTAAGCCTCTTTTGAAACCGCTTCAAAGCCCCCACATCCTCCCTGTATTAGGGCAGCCAGAACTGCACACTGCACTTCACCTGTGGCTCAGCCAAAGTTTTATACAGCTGCAACATGGCTTTCTGACTACCAATGAATGCAAGCAGGCCATATGCCTTCTTTATCACCCTGTCTACTTGTGTTGCCACTGTCAGGGAGCAGTTGACTTTGACCCCAAGATCCTTCTGTACGTCAGTGCTGCTTAGGGTCCTGCTCTTCATTCTCCCTCCATCTGAGCACCCCACACTTGACTATTTCACCCCTAATCACAGCCAGGTTTCGTCAGGAGTCCAGCAGCAGGCACCCGAAGCAGCTGCAACATCTTTTATCACAAACAAGAGAAAATCTGCAGGTGCTGGAAATCCGAGCAACACACACAAAATACTGGAGGATGCTGCCTGGCTTGCTGAGTTCCTCCAGCATTTTGTGTGTGTTGCTCGCAATATTTTTTATGTCTATTTGACGGGAGAGAAGGAGTATTTTACTTGAAAGAAAACTGTGACACAGGGTCAGTGGATGATAATGCTCAGGTCTTTGTGCATGGGGACGATGAACACAGCCAGCCAGGGGTCAGGGATGGTGGAAGTCCTCATCCCAACATATACCTACCAAATGGAGATCACTGTCCAGTAAAGCAAAGCTCAAGGAGCATGGATCCTGCCTGAAGATTGCCCTGTGGCCATTCACGATGAGGGCCTCATTGAAAAGCATATGGAGTGGAAGCTTTCCTAGGTTGAAGCTAGATGCTTTTGAAAGTGATGTGTGGATCCTTTAAGAACCAAACAGTGTGAAAGAGAATGCTGTTTTTGCTGATTATAATTCATGAATTCCCAGTTGCAGCCTGCCAGCAGATAGAGCCTCTTCAAGTAGTCCATGGACACAAAAGACATTTACTGTAAATGTAAGAATCGTATAAATAGCTGCTGCTACTTTGCTAGTGTCTGTCTGTCCAGCCCTCTTGGGAATCACCACATGAATCACCCGCTAACTGCTACACTGCCTATGTTCATATTCGATTTGTGGCGTTGTAAAGGGAATTGTAGAAAGCCAACCAGCTTATAACCACTGGGACCTCCCCAGCTCACTGTTCTCCCTCAGAGCATCATTTTCTAATTCCGCAGCACAGAGGAATGAAGAGGAGAAAGTCCAGGAAAGGGAATGATGTGGAGGGAGGGCTCCCTCGAGGCAGCTGGGCCTGGCAAAGAAGAAGAGCACCTTATGTTTACCTGCTACTCATGCATGGAATTAGATGGCTAATAATGCCAGCTGGGAGCTACAGTCTGAAACACAATTCCTTTGCATCCAATCTTCATTGCAGCTGCTTCGTAGGTAGTCACAGCCCCACCATTCGCCCACCTGCGTAATTTTTCAGACAGGGAGATGGTGGCAGGGTGACTAACCTGAAAGCCATCATTTCATCTCAGGTGGCCATGCCTGGGCCCAGAGCTCTGAACATCCCTCCCTTCCTTCCTTAACTCCTTAAAGATACCAAGATCTTTGTCCAAGCTTCATATAATCTCTTCATATGCCTTCATGTGATTGAACCTCAAACACATGTAGGTGAAGAGCGTAGAAACATTGGTTTGTCCACTAAAGGTCTGCATGTAAGCAAGTTGTGGTGGTAGGAGTCTACTTATGCTGACTTTGGATAAACCTGCTCAGGCATTTGTTAAATGGGACCTGTTTATTTATAGCACGTGGCAGAGGAATGAGAATAGTTATTGATTTTGTGAAGAGGGAAGCAGTCATTGCAAAGTAAAATAATGCAGTCCTGGGCATTTTGTGTGAGCATTTCTATCTGGAAAAAAAAATGTACTTGTAAAACACACAGTGTTATTTATACACATGCATTACATACTGTAATTCAGTTTCGCACATCTAGCAACTCAAGTTTCCTCGGGCAGAAGATAATAGCATTGGAGAGAAAGACTTGCATTTATAGAGCACTATATCACATCTCGCAAAAAGCCTTCAAATGCTTCGTGTGGGATGAGTTACTGTTTGCGGTTCAGCGCTGGAGACAAGTTCTGTGCTTTGCAGAACTTTGCAAGCAGTGAGGACCAGTTTTAACCACTTTGGACTGAGGCAGGAAAGATGGGCAAGGATGCTTCTACGTGGCATCTCCAAATCCACCTAGAAGGGTATGGGTAACAAACGCAAGAGAACACTGCCAGCTCGTCATAGAACTACATTGCCCTTTGTCCATATTCACTGGGCCGCAGTCCTGTTGTTCTCTTCTAGCAGGGATGGGACGACCTGAAGAGCGGGAAAGGGTGCAGGATGAGGAAGACAGATCATGACCACTACCTCAAAGGCAAATAGAGAGGAGCAGGCAGTGAGGAAACCTAACAGTGATCCTCCAGATATAATAAAACTGGGGGGGGGGGGGGGGGAGAGAGATGTTGCTTTCCTCCTCAGGAACTTCTGGGGAAGATATGTGAACCATTGGGAGAAATAACCAAGCCCCAGCACAAGATATGGTTAGATGAATGGCAAAATCAGCACCTCCTCCCCCCCCCCACCGAATAAAAATATTCTGAGTCCAAATGTTTTTTATGTGTTCAGTTGCAGACCATTTATCACGCCTACTATCATTGAGTGGCACATTTTAGCCATTGTCATAGAATCATGGAATAAGCTTAACGGAAGATAAATGCTGGAATGGAATTGCCGTATGTTGGGGCTTGTCCTCTGAGGGTAACCTACGACCACAATACTCCTGTTAGTAATTTCATTCTGCGTACTTAGAATTGATACAGGATGGAAGACATCTGTCTGCCACTTCGCAAGAGGCAAAATTAATTCGGCTGTCAAAGGTTAAATTATACAGTGAATTCATTAGCATAGACAAATTCATGCAATGCCCTGTTCACTCTGCAAAATGATTCATAAATGATAGAATAAGTTAGGTACCTTTGCATGCCATTAGCCAGCTCGCTGCTGGAATGTTATTGAATGCACAGATCAAGTCTAACTAAAAGCAGGGACTGTATCCTGCAGAGCAATTTAATGAAAGATAATGCACCAGATCTTGCCGGAGAGGTGGCGATGTGCTAACAACATGGGCCATTATCAAAGTGTGAGTTGGCCGAGACAAGGCCTGTCTGTGTCACGAATCCTCGGACTCTGCCTACCGATTTATGCTGTATCTGCCTTCGCTTTGAAAAAAAAAGTGTCTTGCATTTAGCTCCTCCATTATTTCTGAAAACCTGCTGGATTTGGCTGTGAAGTGCATGAGGCGAACTCGTGGTTTTGAAACTCGGCTGCGTACCGTTGCTCTCCCGTGTCTCTCAGTAAACTGCAGTGATCACTGCTGAATGAGAAGCGGAAATTTGAAGGGGTCATTTTAATTTCTCCTTCGTTCTCCCACCCAGCTTCCTGGTCTGGCTATGGGACAACCATGGCTCAGTAGTCTCTGAGTCTGAAGGCTGTGGATCTGGGCCCTGCTACAGTCCGGACTGGCACTCTATGCAGTCAGACATGCTGGCCTTGGAGTTGAATCATTGTGTTCCCATTGCTTTCTCGTGTTGATGGAAGAAAGCACACACCTGAGATGACTGTAAGAGAACAGGTGTGTTCTCCCCAGGGTCCTGGCCGACATAATTCCCTAATCAATGTCAATGAATTAGGTGATCTAGTTATTATCCCATTGCTCTTGCTTGAAGCTGGCTGTGTGCATATTAATTGATGCATTTTTTATAATGTAGCAATGATTGCATCAAATGAACTTTATTGGCTGCAGTGTGTTTGGGACATCCTAAGTTTGTGAAAAGCTCTTCCTGAGACTGTGATACAACCTTTGACTTTAGGGGATTGAGCTATTCCAACACTGATTACCTATAGCGGGTACTTCCAGGCATTGGTGAGAGATCAGCAATGCTGTATCCCAATAAAAACCTCCAAATTCACCAGCGTTAGTATCCTCTTCCAGGCCACGGTTGAGATCCAAGGAACTCACAGTTGGGTGTAATGGGCAAGTGTTTTACAGCAAAATCCCAAGGCTTCCTTGAAAAGATGCAACTGGGGATCCTCTAGCCCATCTTTAAGGAGAAGAAGAAACATTCAGGAGGGTACCGAGGACCTCAATACCACATAGAAATCATACATCAGCCTTATTGTGTCCCAACTACGGAAGAGTTTAGCCCCTTCAACCACCTTGAAACCCTCACAACCGAGCAGAAGCTAATCATCCTCAATTTCAAGGGGCTGTTTAGGAAAACGTTTCACTTCAGCTGCACATCTAATGCTTGCTCTTGCTGGTCAGTCTGTGGAGCCAGGGCTGTTGCCACTGATTCTGAGATCACCTCATTCCAAACAGGGCAGGAGTCACACAGCCTGAACCCTGGCTGGGTGGTAAATTGTATTCACAAGCTAAACAAGGGCCGTTTAAAGAACGAGATAAACACACCTCCAAAGCACCTGGAAGATGAGCTATATCTGAACACACCCTCTATCATAATATATAGGCATAGTTCGGCTACAAAGAATATCTCTGCTGGCATGGTAATACTTACACAGTGAATGGTAATTGAGGGACTCAGGAGTACTATAACATTGTTCATCGAGAGCGGCATCATAGTTTGGTGAAAGAAGGGTGGCGAAGAAGGCGTCGGGCACACTGGGCAAGATCAATCAGAACGTTGAGTACAGAAGGAGGGACATTATGCTGTGGTTATACAAGGCGCCAGTGCGACTGCACTGTTAGCATTGTGTACCATTTTAGTTGCTCTGTTTTGGAAAAGACATTGGACTGGAAGTCAAAGGAGAGGTTGGGCAGTCCAGGGCTTTATTCCATAGCACACAGGAGATTGAAGGGTGATCCTAGTCTGAGTGAACATAGTCAGAGAGGTGATCTTGAGCCTTTGGCTTTTCAAGGCTTCAGCAAAGAGAGGCTTTAGTCAGAGGAAGCAAAGGAAAGAACATTTCAAGGTTAAGTTTGTCTTCTTCCCTTCTTTGTATCTGCTCAGGCAGGTCAGTGGAGATGCCAGCCTGGCTAGTGGAATGCTGATGAAGGATCTCAGCCCGAAACGCCCACTGCATTCTCTTCCAAAGATGCCGCCTGGCCTGCTGAGATCCTCCAGCGTTTTGTGCATGTTGGTTTGGATCATGTTGCAGTCTTTCTGGACTTTGTCATGTTGAATCTTGACGTGTAGCCGATCCATGAAATATATTGGGGTCAGGGTAAACATGTAAAGCAGTGAAAACTGAGTTGCACCCAAGCATGAGACATTTTCTAAACGTGGCCCAGTATCACAACATTTGACAGTCATTAACTGCGTGCTAGTATCTAATGCTGTGACTCAGTGTGGTTTGTAAGTGTGTGTAAACATTGCATAATCTAATCAACACATTCTGACTGGAGCTGAATATCTCATCAAAAGTAAACCTCATCTAAATGCGTATGTGAATATGTGATAGTCCCAATGCGAGTATGAGGAATAAGACTGCTTCTTCCTCCACTACAGCCTTCAGGCGCCTGGCTCTCTCTGCATCGGAGCTGCCAATTTCAGCTGCAAGGCATCCATCTGTGAGATTGGTTCAGTTTTTCTGTCTCGATTAGCACAGCCTGACCTTCTGGGCAGTGGCTCCGGACTGCGATTAGCCACACGTAACATAGATAACAAAGGTCAATAGTCCAGTAACAGCTCCGTGAACCCACTCACCAATATATAATCCCACCCAGCCACCATCACCACCACCTTCTCTGAAACAGTACTGTTACATTTTCCATCTCCCGTTCCCAGTTCCGCTGAAGGGTCTCCAACCCGAGATATCAACTCTGTTTTCTCGTTTCTCCTAGGTCCCTACCTGACCCACAGAATGTCTCCGGTATTTTCTGTTTTTAATGTCGTTTCATGCCCCAGTCTCTTCTAACGGATCCCACAAGCAAGTGCTGACGTACTTTTGTTACCACAACTAATTTTGGATCAAACACCTGAAATCAAAAGAGAAAGCGCGGGAAGCACTGAGCGGGTCAAACGGCATCTGTGGAGAGCGCGACAGTAATGTTTTAGATCCGAAGGCCTTCATCAGAACTGGGAAAGACTCGAGTTTTATTTGTAGCTACAGAGAAGGTAGGGGTAGTGTGATGTAGAATAAAGAGAATATCTCGGATAGAGCGTGGCCAAAGCGGGCAGTGAGGAAGTTATGCTGTATTGTGTGTACCTAACAACATCCCTGTTCAGTACACCAGCTTATCCTAATGAGGAGAGTTTGACATCACGAATATCCGAACTCAGCTTCCCCACGGCTATCAGACTTCTGAATCATTCACCTCTTTCACATCCTTTCCCGATGCCAATCCCTGCCCTATTCTTTTATTATCACTCCTGCATTCCTTCTTCCAAGGCGCAAACTCATGGTCTCACGAGACTAACGGATGCCTATATATAAATATTCTTTCTTGCAGCACCCCAGTTTTCACAACGACTCCTTGCACCATTCTGCTGTTTTGCGCTCATCGCTGTATTGATTGGCGTATTTGTTATTACCATGCATACTGTTTGCCATGTCAGCTCCATGTGAGCAAGGACTTTCATTGCATCCCGGTGTGTATGACAATAAATTAATCCGAATCTGAAAACTGAGGCTGAATTGGCCAGCTCCGATGCAAACAGGAAGGTTATTGTCAAGTGCACAAGTATTTATACGCACAGGAGCAATAAAAAAAGTTATTTAACATAAATGCATCATAAATTATATGTAATGTGTATAAAGTAGGTGTATGTCATAACGTTGGGGAATTAAGTCGGAAGAGAACATTTGTACATTGATAAAGCCAGAATTGGTTTTATTAAGAAGTGCGTGCATAAGTTGTGACTATTTTTGCACTCTGCTGAATTCTTTGCACGTTGGACATTTGTTCTTCACATTCTACATCGGCGCAAACTGCCCCGTGACAGACGAGCTGATCCCTTCGCCAGTTTTCTTTGCTGTGCCGTACGTTTCCGCTTCAAAAATGGGGACCGAGGAGATGCGGCCCTGGAAAACAGACTGATCCATCAGCAGACGCTAAAGCAAACAGTTGAAAATGAGTATCTGGAATCCAGTGATGGGAATTGTCTCACATCTGCTGTGAGGCATCCGATCAGAAAACCAGTTGGAAGTTCGACTGCGTTGTCCTGCGTTCAATCCTTGTGGCCAAAATTTCTGATATGTTTTGAAAGAACGACCAGGTCACTGGAGACAATCGATCAGCTTCAAAAGATTGACTTTATTTGCCACATGTACCTCAAAACAAACGGAGAAATGCAGTGTTTTGCGTCGAATTAAATCAGCGAGGATGGTGCTGAACGGCTCAGAGGTGTCGCTATGCTTCCGGCACCAATGTAACAGGCCCACAGCTCACTAACCTTAACCCTGACCATAGGTACTGGAATGTGGGAGGGAACCCGTATGGTCGGTGGGAAAGCGTGTAGACTGTGTGTATGGGTTTTGGGTCGTAGATCTGAGTAATTTACATTTTGGGAGAGCAGGTGAAGATGTTGCCAGGACACAGGAAATAGTACAGTTTTGTATTTCTCCCTGCTTCACTTAGCGAAGGTTTCCACTAATGAGGAAATAATCCGCGTTTCTACCTGTTTCGGCTACCTGTTAGCGGTTTCCAGACTCCGACTTGGGGCTGCGTCCAGCTGGCACTGCATAAGCTGCTGGCATTGGTTTAATACCATGTGTACTGAGATAACAGTGAAAAACCTCCCTGCGTTCCATCATACCACACAGTGAGCTAGTAAAAAGAAAACGGAATACAAAATGTAATGTTGCGGTTGCAGACGCAGTGCAAGTAGACATATAACGTGCATGGGCCACATTGAGGTAGGCTGACAGATCGAGAGTTCATCTTTCCCGTTTCAGAGCCCTATACCAGCAGGGTAGAAGATGTCCTTGAGCTCGGTGGCAACATGCTTTCAAGCTTTTGCATCTTCTGCCAGATGGGAGAAGGGGAAAGTGAGAGGGGAGGAGCATGGTGGGAGGGATGCTTGTTTATGTTGCCTACTTTCTCAAAGCAGTTGGAAGTGTAGACAGAGGGGAGGGGAGGCTATTTTGAAAGAGAGGCTGGGTGGCACTCATTAGCTTTTGTGCAGTTCCTCGCTGTCCTGGGCAGAGCTGTTGCCATACCAAGCTGTGGTGTATCTTGATAGGATGTTTTTTCTGTGGTGTTCTGCAGAATTTGATTAGGGTTTTTGGACACATGCTGATTATACTTTCCCTACATCTGTCCAACTGCACGCCTTTGTAATGCTAAGAACTCCCCTCGGTCACTTGATCAGCTTTCAGTTGTACACTAAGTGGGCTTAGGTGGATTTTATTAAAGCAGCAGATTATACATTGTGCATGAGTGTAACCTTTCCATCCTGATAGGAGAATGCATTATCCCTTGTGCATCATCACAGAAACGTACCTGATCTGTGGGCTTGGGCTTACTTCCATCCTGGTTTGTGTATGTCCAATAAATTGCAAATCAGCATTTTAAATATCCTAACGTTTCTTCTCTCCTTGGCCTCTTTATCTTTTCTTTTTAAAATTTGATATTATTGACTTGCTGTAAATTCTTGCTTTGACCAAGATTCGCCACTGGGAGGGATCAGTCTCGGAATGTTCTTACACAGAACGCCAGCATCTGGACCTCAACATCGTTCCGATGATGGTCCTCCAAATTGGTTAAAAATGCCTTGCATGGAGAAATGAACGATGTTGACAGTGCAGTGAGGGAGAAAGAGAGACTTGCTTTTATATCATGCCTACTCTCACTGAGCTGCAGGATGGAAATATGAAATAAGCCCTTCAGTCCACCTCGCCCGAGCCAGTCATCACCATGACATTTCAAGTGGTTGTCTAAAATCTCCATTAAAAGCTGTGAGAGTTTCTGCCTCCACTATCTTCTCGACCAGTTCATTCCATACTCCAACTGCTCCGAATGAAACAAAAATCTTCAGGTCCAATCTGAATTTCCGACCCCTACCCTCTCTGGTTGTTAACAACTCTGCTAAAGGAAGAATCTGGCTGTGTACCCTGTCTATACCCCTCATAATTTTGTACATCTCCATCAGCCTCCTCTGCTCCAACTTAAAGAAACCCTGTCTCTCCTCTTAAGTGAAACACTCCGTCCCAGGCAAAGCCACAGGGCACCTCCTCTGCACTATTTCCTGTGCAGTCATATCCTTCATCTACTCTGGCACATAGTTCTCCAGCTGTGGACAAAACAATGCCTTGTAAAATTGCGCCATAATATCCCTGCTCTCATCTTGCATGCACCTGCTAATAGAGGTACCTATCCCATATACCTTCCTGAGCAGCTTCTCTGCACCGCTCCTTCAGGGCTGCTTAGACATGTATCTCGTGGTCTCTCTCATCATCTCATTTATCCTAGTAAATATAAGATTTATAAGATTATGCATGGATTGTCAAATAAAATAGATAAGCTTATCTGAAAAGAAAAGCTAGATTGTCAGATTCTTTTCCTAGGTGTGAAATACTAGAGGGCATGCATTTGAGGTGAGGGGGTGTAAATTTAAGGGTGATGTGTGTGGCGGGGTAAATTATTTACACAGAGTGGTGGGTGGCTGGTATGACGGTGGAGGTAAATACCACGCAGACATTTAGGAGTGTCTTAGATGGGCTCATGAATATGCAGAAAATGGGCATTCTGTAAATAGAAGGGATTAGTTCAGTTTGGTGTTTGATTAGTTCAGAACAACATTGTGAGCTGTAGGGTCTTTTTCTGTCCTGTACTGTTCTATGTATGTTCTGAAGTGCACCACCTCATACTTATTGGAATTAAATTCCATCAATATTGTTCTGTAGCCAAAGATTACCCTCTTCACTGTGAGCATCATCACCATCTTAGTGATATATACATGCTTACTAATCATACAGACTATATTCACATCCAGTCGTTAATCCTTTTAAAAAACAGGGTGTCACAAAATGATTCCAGAGAATTCCTGGAGGGCTGTGTGCAAGGGAAGGGTTAGATTGATCTTAGAGTAGGTGAAAGGGTTAGCACAACAATGTGGGCCGAATGCCTTTACTGAGGTACTGTCCTATATTCTACATATAGTATGTTCCTTTGTAATGGGTTGACTTGTAAACTGCAAGGCAAGGTAGTCAAGTACAGCTTAAAAACCAGAACTTGAAACAGAACTAGTATCTGATGAGGACTCCTTCCTTTTGTCTTTCACTAATGCATTCAAACACTTAAACAATAACTTCATGGTGACCTATAATATTCCTGTGTTCTTTTGAGAATTTCTCAGATATACAGTGGCATGCTTTCAGGGAAGAGAAGGGTCTGGATGAGAAACAAACACCTCAAAGGATAAAAGGAAGACAAAGATAAAAGTAGATAAGTGGCACTGAATTAGCAGTCTAAATGTTAATGCTAATCAGCTACTGTCTTCTACCGGGAATATTATCAGCGTTGTTGGAGAAAAGACTGCTGTCACTATTGATAGTGAAAAGTCAGGGAGATATTAAGGTACCCTGGGGGAGCTGTGCTAAAGGAGATTCACCAGGATGTCGCCTGAGTTGGAGCATTTCAGTGACGAGGGACTGGGTCTATTTTCACTGGAGTGGAGGAGATTAAAGTGACATGATTGAGGCATATAAATTATAACGGGTACAGGTCAGATAGACTGCAGGAACCCTTTCCCTTTATCAGAGGCAGATAAAATTAGTGGATGCCTGTAGGTTTAGGGTGAAGGGAAAGCATTGTGTACCTGGCATACACAGTCTGAGAGAGTGGTGGAAGCAGTCACTGACAGCAGTTAAACACTCAAGTTGCCTGGACATAGAAGGCCACAAACCAATTGCTAGAAGATGCGTGATTACTGTCAGTGTGGGCATCGTGGGCTGAATGGCCTCTTTCTGCGCTGTATGACTTGAAGACTCAATTATTGACCGTATGTGTTTAGAAGTCTATATGGGCTGTGGGAGGCCAGGTTTTGGTGGTGGGGCTGATGCTGCTGGTCTTGTAAGGATAGTGACGAGTATGGGTTTGAACAGCAGGCAGGGACTATTGTTATAGGATTCGAAGTAGGTCAGGGTGATGAGTGAAGCTTAGCAAGCAAGCAGCATAGTTGAAGTCACACACAGCGGATGGTTGGAAACCAGCCAAAAGAACAGTGGAATGTTGTTTATGTTTGTTCAAGACCTGGATGTCGCCAGCATTTATTGCCCATCCCCACTCTCCCGGGAACCCGGCAGCTTACTACACCAACACACACAAAATGCTGGTAGAACATAGCAGGCCAGGCAGCATCTATAGGGAGAAGCATTGTCGACGTTTCAGGCCAAGACCCTTCATCAGGGCTAACCGAAACTTTTCCTTTCGGTTAGTCCTGACAAAGGGTCTTGGCCCAAAACGTCGACAGTACTTCTCCCTATAGATGCTGCCTGGCCTGCTGTGTTCTACCAGCATTTTGTGTGTGTTGTTGTTTGAATTTCCAGCATCTGCAGATTTCCTCATGTTAGCTTACTACACCACTCAGAATCTACTGCTGGGTGGGGAGTCCACATATAATTAAGATTTGGTGATGTCCTTCCCCAGGATTTTGGTAAACCAGATTCTCTCTTATAAGAAGCCATCAATATTCATCAGTGGTCAAAGAAATCCAGACTACTAAATGAATTTAAATTCTACAGGTGACCTGGTGGGATTTAAATCCAGATCTCTGATTGATAGTTCAGGTCTCTAAATTACTATTACAATTATTTGACACCTCTGCCACCACTTCACCCTAATAGTTGCAGCATACTGCTATAGTCATTCAGACTAGACCTCAGTCCAGAGGTGGGAGAGATGTGCAGTAGGTAATCAGCGCCTCTACTTCCTCTAAAGTCTTAAGGAAATTTGGCATGTTCCTGATGGTCCTTGCCAATTTTTACAAATGCTATCAGAAAGCATCCTGTCGGGATGCATCAGAGCTTGGCAGGGCAACATATCCATCCAAGGCCTCAACAAACCAGCCTAACTCTCTTGACTCCGTCTGTACTTCCCGTTGCCTCAGGAAAGCAGTCAACATAATCAATCATTTACAACATCTGCAGAATCTCCTGTGAACATAACCAAGGACTCCTCTTACACTGGTCATTCCCTCTTCTCTCTTACGCTCCCCCCACCCCCTCCAGCCACCCACCACTTTCATTGGACAGAAGATACAGAGCTTGAGAACATACACTAGGCTCTATTCCACTGCTATCATACCCTGTCATACACTAAAAATAAACTCTTGATATCTCAGTCTGACTTACCATGGCCCTTGCACCTTACTTGTCTACCTGCACCTTACTGTCACTTTAACTGCAGCATTATGTTCCACTCTGCTATCTCTTTCTACTTGGATGTAATTATGATGACATGATCTGTCTGATGACATGCAAACAAAGAGCTTTTCACTGCATCCTGATACATGTGACAAAAAGATCATTGCCCCAGAGATCGTTGAGTCATCCAGCCAACATCATTCCATTGTGCCTATATTCTGGGCATTGGAAATCTATACAGACTAATCCCATTTCCTGGCACTCGGTCTGCAGCCTGCATGCTGTGGCAACTCGAGTTTCATCTGGGCACATCTTAAATATTGTGAGAGTCTTTACCTCCGTCACCCTCTCAGGCAGGACATTATACGAGCGGTGATTGATAAGTTCATGGCCTTTTATTTTTCAACACAGTCCCCTCCTAAGTTTACACACTTAGTCCATCAGTTGTGGAGCATACAGATCTTGGACCTCCAGAAGCTGTCCACAGCAGGGGTGATTGATAAGTTTGTGGCCTAAGGTAGAAGGAGATGAGTTATGCAGCTCTCGTTACATGCACATGCAGTTCAACTCTTTGAGTGATTATGCAGAAAGTTTGAAGTTAATAACTCATCTCCTTCTACCTTAGGCCATGAACATATCAATCACCTCTGATGTGATATTAACTGATGAGTTATGCTCCGTATGCTCCACGACTGCTGGACTAAGTGTGTAAATGTAGGAGGGGACTATGTTGAAAAATAAATGTGCCAGGTTTTCTAAAATTGACTCCTTCTACCTTAGGCCACAAACTTATCAATCATCCCTTGTACTTTACAACCACTCTCTGGATGAAAATATCCTTTAAACTTTACCTTGAACCTATACTTGCTAGTTTTAAATTCTTCTGCTGAGGGGAGACATTTCTTATTAACTTCCCTCATAATTGTATACCCCTTTTCAAAGTTCAAAGTAAATTTATTGTCAAGTTATCAAATTACTATCTGCTGCCATAAGTCTCATTTACTTGCAGGCATTTTACAGGGAAAAAGAAATGCAATAGAATTGTGCAGAGAAAGAACACGTAAACAGACATAGATGGACAAGCAACCAATGTGCCTCACTGGTCCTCAATATGAGTCCTCATCAACTCTCACCGGTTTCACCATCAGCTTCAAGGAAAATAACTGTAGCCTACCTAGTGTCTCACCATTTCTGAACTGCTCCTGGTATGTTTTCTTGGCATGCTCTCCAGTGTAATCTGGCACAGGAAGTCAAACCTTCACTGTTGTGGGTTGCCTGGACTGGTGGCTTCAGTGAGAAGTCACCAGGGTTTGGTGCTGATTTATCTGCAGTAATTGGTTGCTCTACTTGCATCTACTCCAGAAAGGCAACACGCAGCCCCAGCAACATAGAAAGGATAGAAGCAAGGACTCGGCAGACCACAGTAAACGGAAATATGGAACATCAGCAGAAAATCAAGCCAGCAGATCAGCCAGTGCTTGGGGGAGCATGGACTGAGTTGTGGGCTCACTGTATACACCTGAAACTTCCCAATACGAGGTATTGCTGGCTCACCTCGTGTCTCATTTCAGATTCTGTTTGTTTCATTGTCAGCGTTCTTAATTTATGCAACATCTTTTTTCTGCCCCCTGCCTCAATTTGTTGAATTTTGTGGCACAGTTTTACTTGCCAATTAGCACAACATCCCTGTGGATCCACAGATAAACTGCAATAGCCAGTAGCCATTGGAAGTAAACAAACAAACGTGTCTACAATCTACTTGCCAAACTTCACTTGGCCCAAAATCATGAACACTCCATGGAAGAAAAATATTCCTGCCTGCCATTGAATTATTGTGCAACCATTCTCACACTGTCTCTTTCTTGTCCTCTATTCTTGCTCTCTCCCTCCACCCCCATGTCTCTCTGTCTCTTTCTGTTATCCTTCTACTTGCCTATCTGTGTAATTAATCGTTCTATCTATCCACTCCTTATCTCTGTGCGGTTCGTATTTTGGACAAATTGGAGATTTCAACATTTGAAAAATGTAGTTTCTTATATTTTCCCCATTTTGGCCTTGGTACTGAATCCAAATCTGCCAAAGGGATTGGCAGTATCCAGTTAAAGAAGATGATATGGCAATGGGATATTTAGTGGCTTTTTTTCATGGAGTCCAAAGGAGGTGTCAGGTACAACAAACAAACAGGGTAGATTCGTGCTGCAGATGGTGGGAACAGTATATCTATATTTCCTCAAGAAGATCTGAATCTTTTCTCGGGTAGTTAGCCTCCATGTTCTGAAAGAATAGAGTTTCTTTCAGGAGTCCAGTGAAGGATATACCAACATAGCTGATTGATGTAGCCATGTCTCAGTGTTGGGGGAGTCGGCCTGGGAGATGATGCTGAGGTTTTTTTCCCTTTAAATTGTTTCCCTCTGCTTTCCGTAAGGAGACTGAGCATTCCATCTAGGTGCTCCAGTTTCCTCCCACATTCCAAAGATGTACAGGATAGTAGATTAATTGATCACATGGGTGTAACTGGGTGGCACGGGCTCATTGGGGCAGCAAGGTCTGTTACTGTACTGTAGGGCCTGTTGCTTTACAGTAGGGCCTGTTACCGTACTGTAGGACCTGTTACTGTATGGTAGGGCCTATTACTGTACTGTAGGGCCTGTTACTGTACTGTAGGGTCTGTTTTCGCACAGTAGGGCCTGTTACCGTACTGTATCTCTAAATAGGTTAACCTCCCTGTGAATTTGGAGGACTTGTTTCAAATGGTATTCACGCTACTAATTGAAGTGTGGCCTGGGAGGGGCAGATGTGAATCTGTCCATTTGGGAGCTGGGGTGGGATCGATCCTCATCTGGCATCTTCTCCACAGCCGTTCCAACATGGGTGGCCCAGAGTTGACATCGTCTCCACACCACCCCAAAGTGTAGATTCAGGGAGTGGAGGACTTTGTAGACATCGAGTCTGTGGTATCGTTTGACAGCCTTAAGCTGTCTGCTGAGGGCAGGGTACACGGCTGCCAGGTCGACCATGCATTCTGTGCCAGCCTGAGCTTTTCCCTGAGGCAACGTAGAGAACATTGAGGCCATGTGTTTGGAGCACACAGAAACCCAGACTTAGAGGAGCTCACCACTTCACAAACTACTCATTCAGCTGCCCTATTGGCCACTTCCTGTCCCTTCTGTCAGTCCTCTCATTAGCTTAAACAGTTATCATGGAAACCAACAGAACTGGAATGGAAACAAGGCATTCTCAATCCCAAGGAAATGCTTAAGAAGAAAAAGATTAGTTTGAAGTGAAACAGATTGATTAAAGATGACAGCAGAACTTGAATCTACGACATCCATGTAACGCTTTGCATAATCAATTGCATCTGTAAGGTTAGTATCGTTTTCAACTAAATCTGTAACTTACAGCATTTTTAACATGGCAAAATGTTCAAGGTGATTTACAGAAACATCATTAAATGTTAATCATTTATGTCTCCTCTATATCCAGGAAACTAAATGTAGATTGAATGATCACACTCTCAGTCTGTGGAGTGGCTCTGAGCTTCCTCTTGCCTGCTGTTCTAATTCTTCATCCCCCTCCCTCTCTGACCTGTCTGTACTCTGTTCATAAAAGACTAAGATCAAATAGATAGGAACATCTTCAAAAGGGAACTAAGCAGCTTCTTTACAAAGGAAATGTTTGCAGAAATGTTGAACCCTGGGCCCTCCTCCTTCTCAGCTGAACATACAAGGTGCGAAGGTGTTGGTGTACAAAAGAGGAGGAACCTTCTTGAACTATCTATTTACTTAGACATACCACGCGTAACAGGCCCAACGAGCCCGTGCCACCCAATTACACTCATGCGACCAATTAACCTAGTAATATATGTCTTTAGAACATGGAAGAAAACTGGAGCAATCCAAGGAAACCCATCCAGTTTTGGTAAGAATGTACGGCCTCCTTACAGACTGCAGCAGAACTGAATCTGGGCCATTGATGCAGCAATAGCATTCCACTAATGGATATGCTACCTTGGCTGATGCTGGAGCTCCAAACAACACACACAAAATGCTGGAGGAACTCAGCAGGCCAGGCAGTACCTATGGAAAAGAGTACAGTCGATGTTTCAGGCCGAATCTCTTCGGCAGGACTGGAGGGGAAAAGCTGAGGAGTCAAAGTTAGGGGGTGGGGGAAGATCCACAAAGTGATATGTGAAACCTGAAGGGGTAGGGTAAAGTAAAGAGCTGGGAAGTTGATTGGTGAAAGAGATACAGGGCTGGAAAAGGGGGATTCTGACAGAAGAGGACGGAAGGCCATGGAAGAAAGAAAAGGGGGAGGAGCAACAGAGGAAGGCAGGCAAGGAGATAAGGTGAGAGAGAGAAAAGAGGATGGGAAGTGGTGAAGGGGGTTGGGGGCATTACCGCAAGTTCAAGAAATCGATGTTCATGCCATCAGTTTGGAGGCTACCCAGACGGAATATAAAGTGTTGTTCCTCCAACCTAAGCGTAGCCTCATTTTGGCGGTAGAAGAGGCCATGGATTAACATATCAGAATGGGAACGGGAAGTGGAATTAAAATGGGTGGCCACTGGGAGATCCCACTTTATCTGGTAGATGGAGGGTAGGTGCTCCCAATCTGCATCATGTCTTCCTGATATACAAAAGGCCACACCAGGAGCTCCAATTACAGTATGTGATCCCATCAGACTCACAGGTAAAGTGATGCCTCATCTGGACAGACTGTTTGGGGCCCTGAATGGTAGTGAGGGAGGTGGTGTAGCACTTGTTCCACTTGCAAGGGTAAGTGCCAGGAGGAAGATCAGTGGGGAGGGATGAATGGAGTTGCATGAGTAGTGATCCCTGCAGGAAGTAGAAAGTGTTGGGGGGAAGGGAAGGATGTGCTTGGTGGTGAGATCCTGTTGAAGAAGGTGGACGTTACAGAGAATTATGTGCAGAATGCAGAGGCTGGTGGGGTGGTAGGTGATGACAAGTGGAACCCTGTCCCTTGGAGGTTGGTGGGGTGGCGGGAAGAAGGGGTGAGGGAAGATGTGTGCAAAATGGAAGAGATGCGCTTGATGGTGGAAGAAGGGAAGCCCCTTTCTTTGAAGAGAGAGGACATCTCTTTAGTTCCGGAATAAAAAGCCTCATCCTAAGAGCCCATGCAGCAGAGATGAAGGATCTGAGAGACGGGGTGGCATTTTTCAAGTAACAGCGTGGGAAGAGTACAGGTAGCTGTGGGAGTCACTGGGTTTATAATAGACAGCAGAAAATAAGCTCTCTCCAGAGATACAGACAGAGAGATTGAGAAAGGGGAAGTAGGTGTCGGAAGTGGACCAGGCAAATTTGAGGGCAGGGTGCAAGTTGGTGGTAAAGTTGAAGAAGTCAACGAGCTCCGCATGGGCACAGGAAGTAGCACCAATGCAGTCATTGATGTAGTCAAACCACATCCCTAAGGTGGATGAGATGTGGCATACGCTCATGCTTGCCATTTTACTAATCATGTTAGAGCACTATGGAATCACTTCATTCACTGCTGAAAATCCCAAAGTAATGCAAGTCAGTTTTTCATGTGTATTGAAACATTTGTCTTGTTTTGCTATACAGAAATACATCTTCTAATGTGACATAAAAGTCATATTATATTGTTAAAATGTACCAGACATAGACCATTCTCCAACATATCTCAGTCTGTGTTACCCCAGGAATTGCTACCAGCTCCTGGAACTCTTCCTTCCTAAAGCAACGTGAGAGCACCTTTACTGGAAGGATGGCAGTGGCTTGAAAACATGGTCTAACACCACCTTCTCAGGGGCATGTAGAAATGGATGATAAATGCTGGCTCTGCCCAATGACATTGAGATGTCAGAAGGAAACCATAAAAATAAAGATAATCATCAAAAATGCATAGGCTGCCATACATTAGAAAAGAAGTAGTCTCCAACCTGATTGCTTGAACATAAATTTCTTAAGCTTCCAGTAATTTCTTACCCCCTTTTTTCTCATTCTCCAATTTGGTTCCCCTCTCACCCCTAGTCTTCTTCTCAACTACCCATTCCTTCCCTCTGATGCTGCTCCTCCTTCCCCTTCTTCCATGGTCCACTGTTTTCTCCTATCACATTCCTTCTTCTTCCATCTTTTACCTCATCCACCAATCATCTCCTAGCTTCTTACTTCATCTGACCTTTCCCCTCACCTGGTTTATCCTATCACCTGCTGAGTTGTATTCCTCCCCTCCCTCTTTTTTGTGGTTTCTGCCCCCTTCCTTTCTAGTCCCAGCGAAGGGTGTAGGCCCAAATTGTCAACTGTTTATTCACCTCTATGGATGCTGCCTTACACTGAGTTCCTCCAGCTCTTTGTGTGTGTTGAAAAATAGGTGCTGTCAATTTGAGGGAAAATGTGCAATTTGTTGTTTAAAGGAAAGCTGATAAGAAAGTGCAATGAATTGGTTAAAAAAAATAAACACCATGTATTCTCTGGCTGATATTAAGCCCTTCACATATTGTGTAGGTTAAGGCCAGTAAGATAATTGAAAATTGTGGGCCATTTGTTTGGCCTTTGTTATCAGCAGATGAGCAGGTGGCTTCTGTTTGCCCCAAGGCAATCTGACCGTGGTCCAAGCCCTTGTGTTGAAAAATTGTTTGTCAGTCTTGGCCGGCATTTGTTTCTGTGAATACTTCACTCACAGAGACACTGCAAAGATGAGAGTCAGCAAGAGTTGCTCCTGCAGATTATGAAATGTAGATTTTAAATTGTGATTTTTAAGTTTAACATTGTTACAATTGGTTGAAGCACTTTCTAAGTGTGATTAGTATAGTTATGTAAGAACTAAGCCAAGTACAGCAAGATGCCGTAATATGATTACACAGATTGGGTCATCTGCTTTATTGGCTGGGGATTAGTATTGTTAAGAGTATCACAGGCATTGGTCCAAAAGTAGAGTCATAGAATCACAGCGTTATATAGCATGGAAACATGAGCTTTGTTCTGTCTGGTCCATGGTGACCAAGATGCCTGACTAAACCCATTTTGCCTGCATTAGATTCTTTCTTCTTGCTCTTCCCGCTGGGCAAAGACGCCAAGCCAGAATGCATGTGCCACCAGCCCAAGGACAGCTTCTATCCTGCTCTTATAAGCATATTGAATGTTTGCCAAGTATGGCAAGATAGACTCTTGATCTCACAATCTACCTCATTATGACCTGGTGCCATGTTGTCTACCTGCACTGCACTCTGCTTCTCTTCTCATATTTATATCTGTGCACTGGTGACACTGTAATTTCCTTTGGGATCAATACAGTATCTACCTATCTATCTTTCTCTGTAGCTGTTGTATTTTATTCTACAGTCTCTTTTTGTTATACCTTGTACCATCCCAATATACCAACATGATGAATTGATGGGTAAGAACAGTATGCACAAGTTTTTTTTCACTGTATCTGCTTATATGTCCTATGTCATTTATAGATAAGGAGAACAGATGTAGCCAGCTTAGCTTAGTGGCACTCAGACACAGGCTTTCAAGTTGATGTGTGCTTGCATCTACTGAAGAACTCTAATTTCTGTACTGTTGTAGTTCTATTCTACTATAGTCGTATTTACCATGATACAATGCTAAGACTGGAGACGAGTTAAAAACCGTTGGGATGCAAATGGACATGGGGTTTTATAGAAACCACCGCTTTAAGCAAGAAGCAGATTTCCAGCTGGACCACTCCAAGTCATTAAGAGATGCTATTTCTACAGACACCTTAAAGCCAGTTTTGACTGTAAGTTGGAAAATGCGCAAAAAGCACTTGATACTGTATTCGTACTTACACAGTGTTGTACGGTATGATGTCAAAAGCACACAAGACCAATAAGAAAGAAAAACATTGGAAGTGGAGGGAGAAAGAGAGAACTAGTTCTGCATTTGTAGGAATAAATATATGTCCAGTACATATGTCAGATCCGAATTTAATAATTTAACTTGAAGTAGGGGTGTCTTTAAGTGAGGCACTCATAGCCTGGGGACAGCCTGTACTTACACTGAGTGGAAGCAGCAGATTACTGAAGTTCAGCTCTGCAAACAGGCCCTGCTCAATTGGAACTGTGCACTTGATACAAGTGGTCTGCAGGTTAATCACTTTATTTACAGAGGTAATGATTGGTTCCTTGTCGTGTTCATGCCCACCTGTCCAATGTTAGGCCAAAGCAAACGTGGCACAATCATGAGGCACTCTCATTCAGGGAAGTGTTTGTCTTTGGCCCTCCCAGCAGTTGTAGGTCTAGTATGCGTGTGTACATGTGCTTGGTGGGTTTGAGTGCAGGATGTGCACAGTAATCATGTCGTTGTTCTGGGGAGCTGATGCTGTTTGTGAATACCATTGTCGCAGCTGTGGTATAGTGGGAGTCTCAGTCTAATATATAAAGCTAGTAATTTGGGAACTCATTCTGTGCTGCGAACTCCATGCCCTTTGAAACGAGTTCAGAGTGAACAAAGTGCATGGTGATTAATTTCATAACCTGATCATCTCTGATAGCAGAACTTTATTTCCAAGAATAGAAGATGAACATCGCCCCTTTTAAAAGCTTGTGTAAAGGGAAACTGAATGCAATATCATTGTTCCATTTACCATTGTTGTGCCTTGGAGTTAATTATAGTTCTCTTCATTTCTGCTATAGAGTCCCACTCTTTCCATTATGGCAGCTCAATGATGGTTTTAAAGGGGAGGTTCAGACTGTGAATGTAAATCACTGCTTCAAAAAGGTCATTCATTATGTAAAACCTTCTGGATGGACTGGGTCCATCATTAAAGGTTCTCGCCACCCACCACGTGCCTACTTCTCATTACTGCCATTGGGGAAGAGGTACCAGGAGCCAGATGGCATGCATTGAAAGTTTAGGTACAATTTCTTCCCTCCAGCTTCATATTTCTGAATGGGCCATGAAGACTATCTCACAGAAGTAGGCCAGTTGGCCCATCGAGTTTGCTCTGCCATTCAATCATGGGCAGTCATTCCCACTCCCCTGCCTTCTCCCCATACCCTTTGAAGCTCTGGCTAATCAAGAACCTACCTACATCTTTCTGCCCTCTTTTTGCACTACTTAGTTCTTTTTAAAAGCATATTCCTTGTTGTACCTTATAATAGTTTTGTATGTGTTATACTGTGCTGCTGCCACAAATCAAGAAATTTCACAAGCAGTGATAATAAACCTAATTCTTTTTTGGATGGTCGAGCTGATACTTGGGAGCTTTAATACTGTTTCTGTGACAGCTCTTTGCTTTTCACACTTGAAGGTTTGCTTCTCCCAACTCGCAATGATGATGTGTCAAGATATTCAGTGACAACTAATGATCGAAGATTGTGCTGTGGACCCACTGATTTCACGGATCGATTCTTGCATTTTCCTCGTTGGATGTGCTGATCATAATAATTGCAATAATGAGCTTGTGAGAAGCACAAGGTAATGTGACAGCTAGTGCAATGCTGTGTGTCTCCAGGCTGTAAGATCAGCGGTCACTTTCCGCCGCCGTCTGTAAGGAGCATCAACATTCTCCCTGTGACCGTGTGTGTTTCCTCCGGTTTCCTGCCACATTCCAAAGATGTACGGGTTACGGTTAGTGAGTTGTGGACCTGCTACGTTGGCACTGGAAGTGTGATGACACTTCTGGGCTGCCCAGCACAATCATCACTGATTTGATTTGCTGAAAATTGCAGATTTCTCTGTCTTGATGTACAAGCGACGAATAAGGCTGATCTTTCATCATTAAAATAATAGCAATAGCCGCTATTTCCGAAATCCTGAAGAATGATTACCTCACAAAAGCATTCGCCACCACCTAACCACTGTGGGAAGAACAGGATCAGGCTATGATGTGTCCCTTCACAACCTGTTCATGCTTCTTATTCTTCCGCTATATTAAAGCATAACAACTCCCAGGATGAAACAAAATGAGCAAGTTTAAAAACATAGCCATCTGGGTTTGTGCAATATGTCTTCACTTTGCTAACTATAATTCTCTCTGCAACATACACTGCAGAGCTTTGACACACTTCAGGGCTCACCATACGTTAAGTAATGGGACTGCTGCAACTCACTCGATTGTAGATCAACAGGTTTTACTAATCATATGAACCAGATGCTCGTTTATGAAAATAAAACCTCACCGCACTCTATTTGTCTATTAAATTAATAATACCATTTGTTGAAAGCAGTGTGATACTATAAAAATCAAAATAAAATGCAGATGCTGGAAATCTGAAATTGCTGGAAACACCCAGGAGGTCAGGCAGTATCTGTGGAGAGAGAAGGATGGATGAACAGTTAATATTGTTTCACACTGCCTGTTCTACTATGCTTGGAGGTGCAGATTTTCGTAGAGCACATTAAACTGGCTGGCACAGTTGAGCAACTGGCAGAGATGCTGCCTCTCAGCTCCAGAGACCTGGATTGGATCCTGATCTGTAGAGCTGTTGGTGTGGATTTTGTATTTTCCCTGTGACTGCACAGATTTCCTCCGTGGGTTCTGCTTTCCTTCCACCGACTAGAGGCGTATGGTTGGCAGACTAACTGGCTACTGTATCTGGTGTCTAAGTGTGGGGCAGAATCTGTCGGGGTGGTGGAGGTTGATGAGCATGTGGAGAAAAAGATCATTGGGGAATGTGATTTGTCCTGTGAGTTAACATTTATAGTGGGCTGAATAGCCTCCTTTATGTCAAAAAGGAATTTGAAATAGCTGAGGCCTTGTCTGCCCTGACAGCTGGATAGGAGAGATCCCATCGTCAGCAGGAGAGTTCCACTCTGATGTAATTGTTGTTATTGTCACCCAGCTGAATATTTGAGAAAGAGCAACTTTTCAGGTTATTCGAGTCAGTTTGAGGTAGCTGGCTATGTAATGTGTCCCTCACGTGTCCCGTGTCATAGCAGTAGTCACACTTCAGACAGATTCTTCATTGAAGCATTGATTGTGTGGGATGACTCAACCCAGATAAAAAGATAACACAATATTGTACAATTGATGTTTCAGTATTCCAAATTTTTTCCAACTGTGAGTCCACTGCTGAACAAATCCCACAAAATATGAATCATAGATATTTTATAAACATAAAATCCTGAAGATAATTGCGACACTCCCCTATCAGAAGTCAATTGCTTTTGGAGAGAACAACAGAATTTTCTACCATGCCTGTTAGCAATCTCACCTGAGGCAAAACAAGTAAGAGCCTACACTGCTCTAAAGGGAAATAGCCGCTTGTACAGGCACCAAAGTCAAGGCTGAGGTCAGTGTCACATGCACATGTACTTGCAATGAAAAACTTATTGCAGCAGCATCACTGTAACGTAATATCACACAAGCAGCTTTCACAAGAAAATGTAAATTAAATATAAATTGTATACATTTTTATAAGACAGAACATGATTAGAACAATAAAATCATGAATTCCACCTAAGTGCAAAGCAGCCAAAGTGGTCATAATGAGGCAATGATTGTGCCAATTGGATCAAGAAGTCAATGGCTGAAGGTAAGTAGCTGCTCTTGAATCTGGTGGTGTGGGACTTCAGGTTTCTGTACAGCTTGCCCAGTGGCAGCTATGAGAAGGTGGCATGGGCTGGATGGTGGGGTTAATGGATGACAGATATTACCTTCCTGAGACAGCGCCTCATGAAGGTAGTGCCAGTGGTGGGGAGGGATGTGCTGTGATGTATTGGGCTGAGTGCACTACCCTCTGAGGCGTTCTGTGCTGTTGTGCATTCGAATTGCTGTACCAGACTTGGATCCAACCAGTATCAATATCAATTTACTCAAAGAGCAGTCCAGCTAAAAAGCAGAGGAAAGCAAACTTATGAAAGAAGTTGCAGCACTCTAAATGCAAAATGTTAACCACAATGCAAGGAGGGGTGGACAGTTAGACATAGACTTTGTGCTTCAGTGTAATCTCAGTCATTATTCCAGTCTGTCCAGCCTCATTATTCTGGAATTGGATCGGCAACTGGCTTATTCTTGTCACATGTACTGGCGTATAGTGAAAAGCTTGTCTTACATACTGTTTGTGCAGCTCAGTTCCTTATACAGTGCATTGAGGTAGTAAAAGGTTACAGAATGCAGAATGAAGTGTGACAGGTACAGATAGAGTGCAGTGCAGGTGGACGATATGGTGCAAGGCCATGAACAGGTAGACTGTGAGATCAAGAGTCCACCTTATCGTACCAGGGAACCACTCAATCGTTTTATAACAACAGGATAGAAGCTGTCCTTGAGCATATTGATACATGGATTCAGGGTTTTGTACCTTCTGACTGAATAGAGAAGTGAGATGAGAGAAGGTCTGGGATGGGTGAGAATTTGATCATGCTTTACTGAGGTAGCGAGAACATGCTTCTCCCTGTAGATGCTGCCTGGCCTGCTGTGTTCCACCAGCATTTTGTGTGTGTTGTTGTTTGAATTTCCAGCATCTGCAGGTTTCTCCATGGAGGGGAAGCTGGCTTCCATGATGTCCTGAGCTCATGCAGTTACCATTGCCATACCAAGCTGAGATGCATTCAGATAGGATGCTTTCCATGGTGCATTGATAAAAATGGGTAAGGTTCAACAGCAGATGGAAAATTCTGTTAGGCTGCTGAGGAAGTAGAGGGCTGGTGAGCTTTCTTGGCCGCAGCATCTATGCGGTTGGACCAGGACAGGCTATTGGTGATAGGTGGTAATGGGCTGATAGGATTAGACCTGGTATGAATTGTATAGTTTATGTGTTCACTGTTGCAAGCAGGTTTTTCATTGCAGCTGTAGCTCCCTGTATCTGTGTATGTTGGAATTGGAATTGGTTTATTGGTGTCAAAGATATAATGAAAAACTTTGTTTTGCAAGCCATACAGGTAATTTCAAAACGAGAGTACATTGATTAATACAAAGTTAAAAGCAATAAGTGAATGCAGAAAACAGTGTTACAGGTGTAGAGAAAGCATAGTGCAGGTAGACAATAAATTACAAGAGTAACGTTCAGGTATATTGTGAGGTCAAGAATTCATCTTCAATGTACAAGACATCTGTATGAGAGTCTTGATCATAATTGTAAATCATGGTTTTCAACAAACTCAGTTCTCAAGACGAGTAATTTTGGATTCCAATGGATCATGCACAAAATTGAAAATATTATTGGTCATGAAGACTTAAATAGTTGCTCACTCTCTTTGCTATTTTCACATTTGAGTTTCACAAATGCCTGGTAGATTTTCATTAACATTGTCTTTCACTATGAATTTCACATTAATATTGTCTTCCAGTGATATGAACTTCCATTAACATTGTCTGCTCATAGCATGGTCTTTCATTAACAATCTTGCCAAGGGCCACCATTATGTGACAGTGGAAGCCTGTGATGTGATGGAAAAATGGCTAATTAGAGTGTAGCATCTCAATGAATTAGCAGATAAGTTATGTCAGTCTGCAGTAACCTCATAGTTTAATAAGTTCTTTAATGGAGAATACAGATCTTCCATTGGCTCTGCTGTCTCCTACCATGCGCCAGAATATCTGCTGACACGGCACTTTGTCTGTGATTGTAAAACTTGTATATTCTATTTCTGCTTTACTCTTGTACTCTTCCGATGAACTTATGTTTGCAACGATCTGTCTGGATGGCTATGTTTCTCACTGTATCTCAGTACATGTGATGACAATAAACCAATCCCAGTTCCAGTTCTGGTCCCAGGTCCAGTCTGCTCAAGAACAATGAGAAGCCAGCTTGCAGTGGTTGGAGATGGCTGTGACAGTGGAGGATCTTCTCCTTGGACCACGTGCAGTCTCATGCACTAGGACTGTGCTCACAGTCATTTAGAGAGGCCAAACCCAAAGCCACTGAGCCCCACTATCTCTCCCGGAGGTAATGGCTAGTTGTAACAACCAAAGTTCTGACAGCTGGCGAAGCATTGCCTCAGGCTCAGTGCCTGTCCATAACACAATAAGACATGGGTGAAGAATTAAGCAGTTTAGCCCACTGAGTAGGCTCCAGAATTCAAACATGGCTGATATTTTTCCCTCTCAACCCCATTCTTCTGTCTTCTTCAAGTAACCCTTGATGCCTTTACTAATCAAGAGCCATCAACCTCAGCTTTAAATATGCCCAATGACTTGGACTTCACAGCCATCAATTGCAATGAATTCCAGAGATTCGCCACCCACTGAGTAAAGAAATTCACCCTCTTCTCTTTTCTAAAAGGACCACCTTGTATTCTGAAGCTGTGCCCTCTGGTCCTGTTTCAAACATCCTGTCCACACCTATTTTATCCAGGCCTCCCAATATCCAGCGGGTTTCAATGAGATCCCCCTAGTTCTTCTAAAATCCAGCGAGTACAGGCCCAGAGCTATCAAGCACATTAACCCTTTCATTCCCAGGATAACTTTTGTGAACCTCCTCTGGATCCTCCACAATGCCAGCAAATCCTATCATAGATGTGGGGACCAGTACTCCAGATGTGGTCTGACTAATGCCTTCTAAAGTCTCAACGTTACATCCTTGCTTTTATATTCTAGTCCTCTTGAAATGAATGCTAATATTGCAACTGCCTTTTGTAGTACCAACTCAACTTGCAAGTAAACCTTTAGGGAATCCTGAACTAGGTTTTTGCACCTTGGATTTTTGAATTTGCTCCACATATAGAACATTCTATGCCTTTAACCCTTCTACCAGTTCCCTATACTGTACTTCATCTGCCACTCTTTTGCTCATTCTCCTCATCTGTCTAAGTCTTTTAGACTCCCTGCTTCCTCAACACTATCTGCCCCTCCACCTATCTTTGTAACATCCGCAAAGTTGGTCACAAAGCCGTCATTTCTGTATATAATGTGAAAAGTAGTGGACCCAACACCGACCACTGTAGAACAGCACCAATTATCAGTAGCCAAGCAGAAAAGGCCCCCTTTATTCCCACTCTTTCCCTCCTGCCAGTCAGTCAATCTTCTGTCCTTGCTAGAATCTTTTCTGTAATGCCATGGGCTCTTGTTTAGCTGCCTCATGTGTAGCATGTTGTTAAAAGCCTTCTGAAAATCCAAGTAAACAACTCCGTTGATTCTCATTTGTCTTTCCCGCCTGTTACTTCCTCAAAAAAAATTACAACAAATTTGTCAGGCAATATTTTCCCTTAAGGCTGACTTTAGCCAACTTTATCAGTTGCCTCCAAGTACCTGAAAACCTCATCCTTAATAATGGACCAACATCTTGCCAAGCACTGAAGTTGGGCTAACTGGCCTATAATTTCCTTTCTTCTCCCTCACTCCCTCTTATAGAGTGGTGTAACGTTCTCCTTCGGGTGTAACGAAACGCCGAATTTAACGTCCGGATAAACCACAGTTAATAAGAACCAGATCGCAGTAAGATTAACCATTTACTGTTCACTCTTCACATTAACATATGGTGAAAACTGTTGATAAAACAATACAAGATTGATACAGTATTTGTTCCTTCCTTAATATCACATTTCAAGTGTAAATACTTGCAAAGGTGACTATAACTACATTACACTAAGGTGCAGTATACAGGGAGAGTTTACCTGCTCCATTGACTACTTTAAATACACTTCCATGCAAACTATCCGCGACTCTTTAACTAACGAAAGCATAAACATTATCTACCGTCGTTACCTCTAACAGGATCAGCATTAACATCTTAGTTCAATATATCGATTATCTATTAACTTACAGCGTTGCTCTCACTGTGATTTCTCATGCCTGCAAAACTGCTTGTGCTCAGGTGAGCCTCGTGGTGAGCCCCCACCCTCGCGCTAATTTCAAACCGGTATTTTCCCACAAGACGCGGCGAAACCGGATGTGACGTCATCGCATGCCGATATATTTTACATGCAATGAATACACTTTAAACACTTCTAATTCTAACTAGAAAATACTATTGAATGAATTACTAAGCGAAAATATTATAAACTAAATAACTGTCGTAAAGACAGCACAAGTGGAGTGACATCTGCGAATTTCTAGCCCTCTGGAACCATTCCAGAATCTAGTGATTCTTGAGAGGTCATTACTAATGTTTTCACAATCTCTTCAGCTACCTCTTTCAGAGTGCTTGGGTGTAGTCCATCTGGTCTAGGTGACTTACTTACCTTCGGACCTCTCAGCTTCCCAACCACCTTCTCTATAATAGTGACTGCACTTACTTCTGCCCTCTGATTATCTCAAATTTCTGGCATGTTGCTGGTTTCTTCCACAGTGAAAACTGATGTAAAATACTTTATCAGTTCACCTGCCATAACATCTCAGCGCTATTTAACAGTGGTCTGATGTTCACTTTTTGCCTTTCATTTACTCTGTATATCTGAAAAAAAGTTTGGTTTCCATTTTGTTATTGGTTAACAAGTTCATATTTCATCGTTTCTCTTCTTACTGCTTTTTAAATTGCCTTCTGTTGCTTTTCAAAGGCTCCCTACTCTAGCTTCCCACTAATTTTTCCTGTCAAAGCTGTCACGGAAATTGAAAAGATTTAACATTCAAAATCACCTGAGAACTATTAAAGGATTAAAAAATTAACATTTGAATGATTAATCCCTAAAACAAAAGAACTACAAAATAATGCTCAAATTCACTTAAAAGTAGTTAAATGTAATTAAACAAACTTCATTAATATTTTGTGAAGACAAATCATTGTAGGCCCTGGGGAATGTTGTAAAGCAGAGGAACGTTCATGCTTCCCTGAAAGTGTTGTCACAGACATCCAAGATAGTTAAGAAGGATTTTAGCTTGCTGACCTTCATCCAGTAGGGCATTGGGTATAGATGTTGAGGTATTGCAGGGTCCTGAGGCAATGTTTGGAATATTGTGACACAAGAGGGACAATTTCAGTCACACTGCTATAAGAAATACATCATTAAGATGGAAATAGTGGAGAAAAAAATTTACGAGCTTATTGCCAGGACTCGGGGAACTGAGTGATGCAGAGCAAGTTGGGACAGTTTTCATTGGAGCATAGGAGACAGAGGGGTGATCTCATAGAGGTGTGTAAAATTATGAGGGGCATAGATGGGGTGAGTGTGCACAGTATTTTCCCCAGGACTGGGGGAATCATGACCTAGAGGGCATAGGTTTTAGATGGGAGGGGAGAGATTTAATAGAAACCTGATGGGCAACCTTTTTCACCCAGAGGGTATATGGAATGAGCTGCCAGAGGAAATTTTGGGGTGGGCTTATAATCAACAGGTACATGGATAGGAAATTTTCATAGGGATAAGGTTAAACATGTGCACATTGGACTGCCTTGGATGGGAATCTTGGACCAGTTGGGCCAAAGGTCTCTTTACTCTCCGTAAGAGTCTGTGACTCCTACTGAGAAGGTCAACTCTCCATTTTGCTGGTAGCCATTAGTTACAATACATGTGCCGAGGACATGCACAGTGGACAGTTTTCCACTGTCCAGGAGCTTCCAACTGTGCAGGTAGCAATGGTAATGGTGAAGGTGACACACACGGAGAATGGGACGCAATGTCAAATAGACGTGCTGATGCCTGGAGAAAAGTTTGCTTCTTGGTTTAAAAAAAAGTGAAGAGTGGATGTTGGGAAGTTAGTGCCATTGACTAACTCATTTGGTTGGAGCCCTGCTTGGTTTTAAAGGTATGTTTTGGGAAAGCACATAACAGCAGTGGAGAGAAATAGAAAATGGGGCATTTCTGCCATAGTTGGATGCATCAGCAAGAGAGATGAGGCAGAGTACAGGGCTATGGTGGGAAACTTTGTCACATGGTGTGAGCAGAATCATTTGCAGCTTAATGTGAAAAAGACTAAGGAGCTGGTGGTGGACCTGAGGAGGGCTAAGGCACCGTTGACCCCTGTTTCCATCCAAAGGGTCAGTGTGGACATGGTGGAGGATTACAAATACCTGGGGATACAAATTCACAATAAACTGGACTGGTCAAAGAACACTGAGGCTGTCTACAAGAAAGATCAGAGCCGTCTCTATTTCCTGAGGAGACTGAGGTCCTTTAACATCTGCTGGACCATGCTGAGGATGTTCTATGAGTCTGTGGTGGCCAGTGCTATCATGTTTGCTGTTGTGTGCTGGGGCAGCAGGCTGTGGGTAGCAGACACCAACAGAATCAACAAACTTATTTGTGATGTTGTGGGGGTGGAACTGGACTCTCTGATGGTGGTGTCTGAAAAGAGAATGCTGTCCAAGTTGCACGCCATCTTGGACAATGTCTCCCATCCACTCCATAATGTACTGGTTAGGCACAGGAGTACATTCAGCCAGAGACTCATTCCACCGAGATATAACACTGAGCGTCATAGGAAGTCATTCCTGCCTATGGCCATCAAACTTTACAACTCCTCCCTCGGAGTGTCAGAGACCCTGAGCCAATAGGTTGGTCCTGGACTTATTTCCACTTGGAATAATTTACTTATTATTATTTAATTATTTATGGTTTTATATTGCTATATTTCCACATCATTCTTGATTGGTACGACTGTAACAAAACTCGATTTCCCTCGGGATCAATAAAGTATGTCTGCCTGTCTGAAAGGATGGGTGAAATTGAGCAGGAGCTCTGTTTTTGATGGCCTAGGCTTCAGTGTCAGGGCACTGCAGGTGAGATTTATATTTTAAAATGAATTGATTGGAGGATGGGGCGGGTCGGAACAACAGATATCTGGAACAGCTGGTAGCAAAAAGTGTTTGTACGTTGATAATCACTCCATTAAACAGATGTACCCATAAACTTCATCTGCAAGTATCACAATTGATAATGTAATGGCAATGGAAAAACAAACAGATCCTCAGAAGCTGAATATCTGGAAAATAAACTGCAGTGTATTTGGAATACTCCAAGGGTCAGGTGGCTTCTGTGGAGAGAAAAACCAAGCTAATGGTTAAGGTCAGTGACCTATCCTTAGAAGGTGATAAAGTTAGAAATCCAAGGTACTTGGTTAAGGGAGAAGGGTGGGGAGAACAAACAGAATGTGGAGACTAAGTGACACAAATGGTGTTGGCGCTGGCTGGGAGAGGGCCGTGAAGGCCTGTTATTTATAGCTAACTCGTCTGGAGGAGGTGTAAATAGGAGGGAATAAGGATAGAGGAACTGTCTGGTCAAAACGTAGACAGAAGGGAGTGGAAGCACCCGCAGGCCAGGGAGCATCTGTGAATGTTCAGAAGCAGAATTGAAGTTAAATATTATGAAAGCAGAAAATGCTTAGGCCATTCAGCGTGTCAAGAAGGGATCTATAGGAAATGAAAACTGAAACACTAATTATAGTTTTATTTCCACAAATGCTGACTGACCTGCTGAGTGACTCCAGCATTTTTGTTTTGGATTTCTAGCATCTGCAGTTGTTCTATTTTTCATGTAAGGTTGTATATTGATGCCCAGTATCTCTGGAGTCTTCTGACATTTACCCCCTATAGATCATTCCTCCCGTGCTCTCATTCACTGTTTATTCTCACTTCCTCCAGACAGATCGTTTGCTTTGAACAACCCTTCACTGCCCTGTCCCAGCCAGCAGCACCACCACACCATACACATTCCTGATTTTCACTCTACCCCTCTTTCTCTGCAGCTTAAACTGTGTTCAGTTTCTCAGTTCTTCCATTGAAAGATCATGTAGGCTGGGTAGCCCAGTGCCGCTGCTGGTAAAGATACTGACTTACTGCTCCAATAACGCAGATTCAGTCCTAACTCCCAGCACTATCTGAGTGGAGTTTGTACGTTCCTCCAGGGAGCACTGCTTTCTTCTCCTGTCCCAAAGGCTGCCAGTCAGTAGGCTAATTGTCCCCTTGTGTACAGGTGAACGGTAGAACCTGTGGGGGAACCGATGGGGATGTGGGGAGAATGAACTAGGGTTCTTGTAAACTGGTATCTGATGGTCAGTGTGGACTTGTGAGCTGAGGACCTGGTTCCATGCTGTATGCGGCGATCTTGGGGTTCAAGTCCATACCTCCCTGTAAGTGGCAATGCAAGAAGATAGAGTGGTAGAGTGCAAGAAATAGGCTGGCAGAAGAGACACCTGTCTTCATCATTTGGGGAATTCAGTACAAGAGTTAAGAAGTCATGTTACAGTTGTATGAAATGTTGTTTATGCCACACTTGGAGTATTGCATACATTTCTGATAGCCCCATTACAGGAAGGATATGGAGCCTCTGGAGAGAGTGCAGAAGAGGTTTAACAGAATGTTTCCTGGAATGGAGGGAGCCAGCGATAAGAAGCATTTGGATGAACTTGGTTTGTTTTCTCTGCTGCAACGCAAGCAAAAGGAAGACCTTCCAGAACTTGATAAGATTATGAGAGGCATAGATAGGGCAGAGAGGAGAAATGTCAAATATTAGAGGGCGTGGCGATAAGACTCAAAGGGGAAAGTTTAAAGGGCATGCGTGGGGCAAGTTTATTTTTACAGCGAATGGCAGGGGGTGGGGGTGGAAGCAGATATGATAGTGGCCTTCAAAAGGCTTTTAGACAGGCACATGCATACACAGTGACTGGTGAGGATGGATCACGTGCAGGCAGAATGGATTGGTGTAATTTGGCATTATGCTCAGCACAGGCCTTGTGGGCTGAAAGGCCTGCTCCTGCACTGTGCGGTTCTATTTTCTATGACTGGGTGCTTCTATGATTTGAAATATGAACTCGGTTTCTCTCTCTGTGGAAGCTGCCTGACCTTATGAGCATCCCCACTGGTTTCAGGTGATGTACAGCTCCTGGACCATGAAGCAGAGCGAGCTCTCAAAGCAAAGATAATGCTGGGGAAAGGAGCAGATTGTCTTTTAAGACCGTAATATAAGATATAGGAGCAAAAGTAGGCCATTCAGCTCATCAAGTCTGCTCCACCATTCAGTCATGGGCTGATCCAATTCTTCCAGTCACCCTCATTCCCCTGCTTTCTCCCCATACCCTTTGATGCCCTGGCTAATCAAGAACCTATCTATCTCTGCCTTAAATGCACCCAATGACTTGGCCTCCACAGCTGCTCATGGCAACAAATTCCAGATTTACCATCCTCTGACTAAAGTAATTTCTCCCCATCTTTGTTCTAAATGGAAGTCCTTCAATCCTGAAGTCATGCCCTCTTGTCCTAGACTCCACTACTGTAGGAAATAACTTTGCCATATCTAATCTGTTCAGGCCTTTTAACATTTGGAATGTTTCTATGAGATCCACCCTCATTCTCCTGAACTCCAGGGAATACAGCCCAAGAGCTGCCAGATGTTCCTCATACGGTAACCCTTTTCATTCCTGGAATCATTGCTGTGAATCTTCTCTGAACCCTCTGCAATGTCAGTATATCCTTTCTAAAATAAGGAGCCCAAAACTGCACACAATACTCCAAGTGTGGTCTCACGAGTGCCTTACCAAGCTTCAACATCACATCCCTGCTCTTATATTCCATACCTCTAGAAATGAATGCCCACATTACATTCGCCTTCTTCACCACCGACTCAACCTGGAGGTTAACCTTTAGGGTATCCTGCACAAGGACTCCCAAGTCCCTTTGCATCTCTGCATTTTGAATTCTCTTCCCATCTAAATAATGTTTATTCCTTCCTGCAAAGTGCTCAACCATATCCTTTCCAACATTGTATTTAATTTGCCACTTCTTTGCCCATTCCCCTAAATTATCTAAGTCTCTCTGCAGGCTCTCCGTTTCCTCAACACTACCCGCTCCTTCACCTAACTTTGTATCATCGGCAAATTTAGCCACAAATCCATTAATCCCGTAGTCCAAATCATTGACCTTCATAGAGAAGGGGCAGTAATTAGGCTGCCTGAAGAGGAAAGAGAGTGCAGGTCATGCCTGAGTCACAGTGATGCATGTCTGGGTCTTAAACCAGCCACCTGCCTTAAATAGTGAAGCATTAGCAGGCATGCACTCATTGGAGGCGTCATTACAGAAGGTTGCAATTCCAAGGCATCAATCAGTGACTTTTACAGGCTTGTCAGCTAAGTAAGGAACTCCCGTCATTATGCTCAGAGTTAAGTAGTTTTCCTCAGCACTAGGGAAGAAACTCCATATAAACTCCTTACAGTCAATGGTGGGATTTGAGCCCCAATCAGTCATCACTGGCACTGTAATCCAATGTCCTTTTAAATGGTCTGAATTTAATCTACCTCTATCATGGTTTTTTTAAAATGCTGAATGAGCAGCTAAACCACATGGTTTAAACTCTGGTTTAGCGTCCCTGAGCAACAACGGGGCATGCTGCAGGTGTGGAGGGTTACTTTGAATGGCTTGGAAAGCTATGGATTTGGATCCAGCTCCAAGACGTTAAAAGAGTCCGGTCCTCCAGGGGAAGGCTGGTAGAGAGGCTCACTTTCAGGGGAGTTGCCATTTAACGAGAGAATAGACTGAAACCTCATCTGCCAATTCCAATTGTTCAAAGTAAAGTTTATTATCAGAGTACATACTTGTCACTACATACAACCCTGAGATTCTTTTTCTGTGGGCATATTAACAACTGTATAACAGTAAACAGGATCTGTAAACATCAGGAGCTGTAAACTAACTGTGCAAATGCAGATAATAAATAAATGGAAATAAATAACAAGCATGAAGGAACAAGATAAAATATTTCTTAAATGAGTGTAGATATTCCTTCTTGTTCAAGAGTCTGATGGTTCAGGGGTAGTAACTGTTATTGAACTTGGTGCTTGTGAAGCAGAACCCCAGTTATGGGTAAGTTGCCCCACTGCCTTGTGGACAGCCTCGGGAGAGACAAAGGCCACAGGAGTGAACCCAGACAGCAAATCCAGAGCAGATTCCCTCAGGCGGCTGGATATCATTGAACATCCTTCCGGCAGCTTCATAAGATTTCCTTTGGACTACAATGGTGAGGCCGAGTGGGGGATCTTGATGACTGGGCATCTCCAGGCTTATTATGATGTTCATCACCCATTGTCCTTCAAGACAGTTGGATGCCAACCACCACAGTACCATAGTGGTTAGCATAACGCTATTACAGCACCAGCAGTTACATGTTACAGGAGCATGGCAACACTGTGCCCAGCACAATCCTCGCTGATTTGATGCGAACAATACATTTCGCTCTGCGTTTTGACCTATGTGTGACAGATAAAGTAAATCTTGACCTTTAACCATTTTTAAAGTTCCAAAGTGTTTTATGTCCCCTTACAGAACGAACAACCCATACCAGTAATCTGGTCAATCTGGATGGCACTTCTTCTGCAAGTATATTATTTCTTAGGTAGGCAATCCAAATTTGTACACACTATTCCAGGCCTACTGAGGTAGAGTAAGAGTTCTCCTTTGAGCCCTCAACAACATCATTGAAGGGACAGGGAGAAAACTTTCTCACTGTGTGTCAGTGCTAATCATCTCAAGAACATTAGCTGCCAGTCTTGCTCCTAATCCTTCCACTGCTCATCCACCTTCATCCTCTGATCTCCCAATATTTCTGACAACCTGCTCCATCATTAGCTGGTCACCAGCATATTGTGGTTTTGTGCACTGATTTGATTTCCTTCTTGCAGCAATAACTACCCTTAAACTACAGTCTATTGATGGGGTCCTGATAACAGGGCACAATAAGGCTTTGTTCCTTGGAAGATAGGAGGCTTAAGCGGAGTCCTTATAGTCCTATATAAAATCATAAGGGGTATATAACCTTTTTCCCAATGAAGGCAATCAAGAATTACAGAGCGAAGGTTGGAGAGGAGAGTGGAGAGATTTAAAAGGGACCTGAGGAGCACATTGATCATGTAGAAATTGGTACATATATAGAGTGAATTACCAGTGGAAGTAGATTTAAGATGCAACATTGTTTGTTGTCATTCTTCAGTATACAAGTGTAGAGGAGAACAAAATGATTGTTACTCCAGATCTGAGGCAGCATAAAAATACACAAAAAAGCATAAATGACACAATTTAAAAAAGCAAAATAAGACACAATAAATGTAAAAATAAAAGCAATCATATAAATCATAACAAACAAGTAACTGTTATATCCATAGACTAATTACATGCACAGTACATAAAGTGGTACTAGGTGATCTACATGTATTGGTGGAGGGGGGCTGGTTTTGTGAGGTGGGTTAATGGGTGGAGGTTTTGATCAGCATAACAGCTTGGGGGGAGTAACCATTTTTGGGTCTAGTGGTTGTTTTTGTTGATGAAGCAGGTTCAATAACAATATTAAGATATATTTGGACAGGTGTTTATTTGAATTCGAGTTTGAATTTATTTAAATCTTACGCCCATCCCACAAAGTGAGGGAGTAAAAATCTTTGCGTTATGACTCCGTTGCAATGTACAGACATGTGATATTAAAAGTCTAATGGCTTGTAGAAAGATGCTGTCCGGTAGCCTGTTGGTCCTGGCTTTAATGCTGCAGTACCGTTTGCCAGACGGAAGCAGCTGAAGCAGTTTATGGTCAGGGTGACTGGTGTCTCCGATGATCTTCCAGGCCTTCTTTACACATCTGCTGCTGTAAATGTCCTCAATGGAGGGAAGTTCATGTCCACAGATGCACTGGGTTGTCCGTACCACCTCTGCAGTGCCCAGCGAGCAAGGTTGGTGCAGTTCCCATACCAGGCGGTGATGTTCTGGGGACAGTAAATGTGGCGGGGTATGTTTCATGGTGGATGGGTAAGGTTTAGAAAGATATGGGTCAAACACAAATAAATGGAACTAGTTTAGATGAGCAACAGCTTGAAGCATCAGCAGGTTGAGCAGCTGAGTTCCTTAGCTGATAGTTCATTGCTCCAGATTCCAGCATCTGCAGTCTCTTGTGTCTCCATTCTTGCCCAGTTGGGCATCATGGATCAGTTGGGCCAAAGGGCTTGAATCCTTGCTGTATAACCCAATGACTATATGCAGAGCATTATGATTGTGGAAGGGACTGTATATTCTCAGAGAGGATGGGGGTAGGAGAATAAGGAACGTTGAGAGATCAATCATGATGCCACTTTTCATTGTCAGACCTTGAGAAGGCAATCTCACTGCTATTACCACAGCATAATTAATCACCTTTGCCATGAGTTTAACCTAGCTCTGGAAAATATGTTTTGCTGTTTATGCAATCTGATTTGAATTATTTTCTTTTCCCCTGTTGGAAGCCCTTTCTTGGTATGTGTAATTCATTAATTAGAGGCTTAAGAAGTCAGCGAAACAGGTTGCTAAATATCAAAGACTGTACAACAGCAAAGAAAGAATCAGTATTGTTCAGAAAAGGATGAGCTCAACACAGTGATGCTTCTCACAGGTGAATGAGCTGCCTTGTTCCCAGCTCACTGAAGCCCGAACGTCACTGGCCTTGCCCCATTGCGGGTGTGGGCTCCTTGAAGCCCATTATTAGTGAGTGAAGAAGTGCTTCCCGCACCCTTTAACCTCATTGTAACACCCAAACTGGTGGAGGAACTCAGTAGGTTATGGAGGGAAACGGACTGCCGATCATTCAGGTTGGGACATTTCATGCGCACTCAGTCGACATATCTGATTAAGACCCTTTATGATGATGCAGAGGAAGGGTCTTAGCCTGAAATGTTTACTGTCCATTTCCCTCAATAGTAGCTAACCTGCAGGGTTTCTCCAGTGAATTGTGTGTGGCTGCAGATTCCAGCATCTGCAATCCTGCGTGTTCAATCAAGTGCTGATTACACCGTTGGCATTTAGGGCCGATCGTCTTTCATATTAGTGTAACACCATTACAGTGCCAGCAACCGGGGTTCAATTCCCACCGCTGTCTCTAAGGAGTTATACATTCTCCCCATGACTGCATGCGTACTCCGGTTTCCATCCAAATTCCAAAGATGTACGAGTTAGAATTAGTGAATTGTGTGCTTGCTATATTGCCACTAGAAGCACGGTGATACTTGCCCAGCAAATTTTCCAACGGTGTTTGTCATTGATGCAAATATCACATTTCACAGTACGTTTCGATGTACATGTGATAAATAAAACTAATCTTTAGTCTTCAACATCATTGCGGTGTTTCTGTTTGCTGCTGTTGGTTCAGGTCACCACTTCTCACCAGTGTTCCCCACAACATTTTACTAGCTCTGGAATCACTTTTTTTTGTAAGTCTTCCGGCAGTCGCCCATTCTTCTAAAGGTTCTGTGAAACTTAGTTATCCAGACAGATGTCTGCAGAAGTTACACAGAGACAACCCACCTCCCTCAGTCGAGTCTTGTTCCAATGCCACTGGTGTGAGATTAAGCCAGGGACATTGGTGGGAACAGCATTTCCTGCCTTGGCCGTATAATGGACAAGACTCAATGGGCTGAATGGCCTCATTCTGCTCCTATGTCTAATGCTGATACGGTCTCTCCCACTGGATTCTCGGGTGCTGTGTGCCGGCCAACCTTCAGGCTGGTTCAGTTGTGTCAGGTGAACTCTGACATGTGTGCAATGGCCCAAACAAATAAGTGAGGAAAAGACGAAGAACAAAGAGCTTATCTTTTAAATTCATTTGTTCCGAGTGCATAGGTTAGTGGTGGAATCTGGGGGGAGCTTGATGGGAGTGTGGAGAGAACTCGGTGAGATTAGTGTAGTGTAAATGAGTGGTTGGTGGCCTGCACGGACTCAGTGGGCCAAATGGACTGCTTCTGTGTTCATTGATACTATCATTATTATTAGCCTGCCTTTTGTGGGAAATGTTATTTTGGTTTTTGTTTTCCCTGCTAACCTCTCTTTGCTTCATCTAGCTCTCCCAGAAAATAAATGATGGTTGAGAATTACTGTGCATACACTAAATCAGGACAGATCTCTGGCAAATCCTGTGGGAAGTTGATGCATGAGCAAATCTTCCCTCTTGATGACTCTCACTAGGACTTCCCTGGCTGTCAAAGCCAATCTGTGGGAGCAGCTGAGACCACACTACGCTGGGCCAAGGCATATTGCTGTAGCGGGGCTCACGGCAGGGACTGCATTGGGGTTAAAGGTAATCTCCAAAGGCAGCTGCTCGGGGGGCTGTTGCAACATCTGCCCACTGTTCCCTTAAACTGGCATTAATGTAGGGTTGTTGTCAACGGCTGGTTGATGGTCGGCACAGACTCAGTGGCCGAAGGGCCTGTTTTGTGCTGTACCTCTCTTTGACTCCACCGCTCCATTTCTCCCACGAGGGAGATACTTGCTCTGCCTCTAAACAAATAGTGTCATTAACAACCTCCTCTTGCATCTACAAAGAAGTTTACTTCCAATTCGAAATCTTAAGAGTAATCTACATGCTTATCATGACCTTCGGGCAAGTGTATGTTGGGCAGGGCAGTGCTCCATTCAGCTTCCCTTCCATTCCTTATTTGTTGCCTCGATACAGCAGCCAACATAATGAAAGACACCTCCCACTCTGGATATTCCCTCTTCTCCTCCTCCCATCGAGCAGAAAACAGAAAAGACTGAAACCATGTTCCATCAGATCTAAGCACACCTTCTAAGAAAATTGAACAGACTTTTTGTTCGATAAGATGGACTTCTGACCATAGAATTCACCTCACCACGGTGCACTGCACTTTGTAATTCTAAGACTGGTATTGATTTTCCCTTTTGTACTCCCTCAACACACTTACGCTTTGAAATGATTTGTATGAATGGTGTGCAAAACTAAGTTTTTCACAGTTTTTCTATACAATTACCAATTCCTTATTCAAAGTAAATTTATTATCAAAGTACATTATTGTCACCCTGGGATTGGTTTTCTTGCGGGCAATCACAGTAAATACAAGGAACGTAATGGAATCAATGAAAGACTGCACCCAACAGTTCGGGCCAACAACCAGTGTGCAAAAAAAAACAACAAACTACAAACAGAAAAATAAATAATAATAATATAAAATAAACAAGCAATGTATATTCAGAACGTGAGGTGAAGAGTGCTTGAAAATGAGTTCATAGGTTGTGAGAACATTTCCGTTATGGGACAAGTGAACTTGGGTGAAGTTATACACTATAGTTCAAAAGCCTGATGGTTGAGGAGTTGATAACTGTTCCTGAACCTGGTGGTGTGGGTCCTGAGGCTCCTGTACCTTTTTCCTAATGGCAGTAGCAAGAAGAGAGCATGGCTGGGTGGTGGGGGTCCCTGATGATTGATGCTGCTTTCCTACGACAGTGCTCCGTGTAGGTGTGCTCAATGGTGGGGAGGGCTTTACCCGTGATGGACTGGGCCAGATCCGATACTTTTTGTAGGCTTTCCCATTCAAGGGCACTGATGTTTCCATACCAGTGGAATAAAAATACACCTGGGATATCTGCATTCCAGCGCTGAAGCAATGTAAGATATTAAACTTATGGATGAAGTAATAAGCTGATTTAAAATGCACCATTAGAAGATAAACAAGCACAAGAATCATTTAAAGTCAACTGACCCACACATAAATTTTATTTCCATACTGTGAACCACCAGCGTGATTGCAATCAGTCCGAAGCATCAATTAAGTGCTGATCGTCCACAGATCATCTGTTCCAAAGCACATGTTTTGCATATTTTGTGAGACTTTTGAAGAGTGCAGTTGTTGTTGCTGGTGTTGCGGGTATGGGGAAGAGCTGGCACAGCTGGTCGAGCTGTTGCCTCACAGCTTCTGTGAGCCAGGCCTCCACAATCCTGACATCCGGTGCTCTGCGGGGTTAATACATTCTCCCCGTGACTGCCAGGGCTTCCTCTGGCTGTTGTAGTTTCCCGACCATGAGTAAAGAGAAGACTCCTCATCAGACCAGCTTGGGCGGGGTGACCATACTTGTGTAAATGACTAGTCTGCTTCTATTCAAATAATCTAACTAATGTCCACTCACTTTCTGTGGAAATTATCCTGCTTGTATTGGGGTAACTTGCTGGAGGTTTTGCTTTCTCCTAATCCAATAGAACGGCTTCTTTGTTTGGAAATTGATTTTGTCGTATAATCGTCAATAGACACAGTCATCTTCTGCTGATTGGATGATGCAGTGTTGACAATGGACTCTCGGCTATGAGGATCCCAGGATTCCACTATGCCTTAATCCTTCTACTACTAACAAACTTGGTCTATTTGGGGAAAGATCACAAATGCAGGACGGAACATAGCAGACAAACTTCTACATGGGGACACCAGCAAGCTGTTGGTTGTAAATATGTTTGGTGTCCATTGGCTCATTGGGTGTACATATTCCATGTGTCTTCATCGCTAGGTACTACGTTGTGTCACTCAGTCTGTTGGGGGTGGGATCGAGCAGATGTCTTAGCTAGTCACGGTCCATTGTATAGAAAAGTCAATTTAAACAAAAAGTAGGATCAATGGAAATAGCTGGGGGGGTGGGGGATCTACAACACCTTCCCCCACGAAGGCAGGGTAATTTTCCTAGAAAAATATCATGAGTGGAAGAGCATCCTATCTACCAGAGCAGCAAACACATTCTGACTCATCCCGTGGGTAGTTGATTTATAAACTTACAAACAAGTTGTTGCAGAAACTCAGCAGGTCAAGTAGAGGGAAATGGACAGAGGATGTTTTGGGACATAACTCTTCACCTGGTTAGACCAATGCAAGCCACCCCCTGATGACTCACTATATCTAGACCCCCCCACTTCCTAGAGAATCCTCTCCTGTGCCTGTACTTGAACTGGTGGACAAGGTGAGAGAGAGTTGTTCTTTGTCCACAATCAGTGCCCCTGCAACCTGTGCAGGCGAGAGTTCTTGAGTATCTGTCAAGAGAAGAGTATGGTCATGCAGAGTGAAGGGTAATGATGATGCTCTTTGCTGAGAGCTAAGCATAATTCTGTAGGGATGGGGATTAGGATGGGAGAAGAAATGGATTTGAACTGAAAATTTTCCACCACCCCAGCTTGACCAGTTGTGTAGGCAGCTCTCTCTCTGAGATGGCAAGACTTGGGTACAAGGCTCAGTCCACCTCTATCCTATTTCTGTTAGTGGAGGTATTGTGCCAGCTTCAACTGCAAAAGGGCAAAAACGGCATTTGTTGCAATGTACTGAGTGGGCTGCCTGCTATAGCTGTATAGTTAAGGATATGAATAAACTGGGATCCATGTCTGGTTACTGGTGAAGCAGAGACCATGAGTGGATTGAATGTGAGTGTGCTGGTGGAGATGACTGGGCTTTGTAGATATGACTGCTCCATAAGGGAGGAGTTTATTATACATCTTTTAAGTAACACAAGGAGATCTTTAGCATCCACCTCTTGTTGCAACATCTTGCACAGAATCTTTTCCCCAGGTTTGAGGAATCAGGAACTGGTGGACATAGGTTTGAAGTGAGATCCTGGGGGGAGGCAACTTATTCATGCAGAGGGAGTAGCTGAGGCAGGTACATTAACAACATGTCACATACATGGCTAGGAAAGGTTTTAAGAGGCATGAAACTAGGTTAGATGGAAATCTTTGTTAGCATGGACCATTTGGGTTGAAGGCCCTGTTTTTGTGCTGTATGACTTGATGACTCTTTCTTTCAATGGTACTTCAGCCAAACCCTGACATCCCTAATGCATGTGTGACCCCACCCTCACCTGCACACCTCCCACAACAGACCTACTTCCCTGTCGGACTTCAACTCCTTAACTAATGTGACCTGAACCCCTTGTCATTTTGTAGCACAAACAAATTTCTAGACTAACACATCAAACAAAAATGTACCATCTTTTAACCACATTTAAAAATGGGCATTAACAGCACATTAACTTCACAAGGCCACAATGTGCCATGGTAGCATAGTGGTTAGTGAGGCTATGACAGCTCGGGCCGTCGGAGTTCAGAATTCAATCCCATCATCCTCTGTAAGCAGTCTCTGGACATCCTACCTGTGGAATGTGTGGGTTTCCTCCAGTTTCCTCCCACAGTCCAAAGACGTACCGGGTCATTTAAGTGGTCATTATAAATTATCTGGACATTAGGTTAGGGTTAAATCAGGGCTGTTGGGGGGTTCCTGGGCAGTGGGACTCAAAAGGCCTATTCTGCAGCATATCTCTAAATAAAAATAAATAACACCTTTTAGAGTGTTGTGCAGTAACAGCAGATTACTGTAATCTTACGGCAGGCTTAATCTTACAATATCAATATTATTTGATACTAGCTAAAGCTAATTTCATGCAGTTATAACCCCAAGTCCCTTCCTGTCCATGTATTTATCCAAATGTGACAAAGTTAATGAAAATCTGGAAAATGCCTTTTTACTGCTCCTGCTGTATGGACGATCAATATTTTTATGTGACTGTGCTGCATCTGAAATTGCCTGATGAGGCCTAGTGCATTTTGTAGGAAAAATTAAACTCTGGAAGTTCTGAAATTACCCTAATGATGGATGAAATGACTGATTTAAGATGAATTAATCAGGTACTTTTTGAAAGTATTTATTAATAAGACATAGAATGTACTCATTGCTCCTAATGTGTTGGGAAATGCTGGAATGCCAGCACAGAAAGGAAATCTTTAACAAATATCAGAAGAATGTGTCTCATTGGAAAATTTCAGTTTAATTAATTCCAGCTGAAAGTGATTACGTTAAGTGCAGCAGCCATTAAAAATTAAATAGATGATGAACATAAAAGACTTAATCTAATATGTTCATATATTATCACAACTATGCTGGTTGCCAAAATAAGGAATCTGTTCTAGGATTACAGAAGTTTAGACCTATGGTGGTAAACAGGTTCTGTGGGACATTTGCCAGAGTGTTGCAGATCAGGATCGATTAATGGAAGCCAGGTTGACAATCTGCCACAATGCATGTAGTACTCAACAGAAGTGTTCCTTCTCTCTCTTTCTTCGGGCTAGAGAACAGAACAAAACTTTCAGCTGGATGCAGTGGCTGTGCTACTCAAAGGTAAACAGAGGAACAGCTGAAAATTGGTGTGGGAGTAAATCACCAGGCTGCCCCATCTTTCAGTTGCATCATAGCTGATCTACCCCGGTTTCCTCTGTGCCGGGTCCCCAATCCATTATTCTTTCAAAACAATTATCTCTTTCCTCTTTGAATATGTCTCATGATCCAGCTTCAACAACTTCCTATGGTAAAGAAATCATGAGAAGAAATTCTAACATTCCTCAGTTTTAACTGCCTCTTTATCCTGAAAATATGGCCCCCACTGAAGTCTTTGCCACTGGCGAAAACATATTGACATCTACCCTGTCAATCTCCCTTAGGATCTTAATGCTTCATTCTTTTAAACTCCAAAGAATATGGATCCAATCTTTTAGCCTCTCTTGATAAGATATTCCTTTTATCCCATGAAGTAGCCTGGTGCATCAGTTCAAAGTAAATATATATCACTATGTACAAAAATGAGACTCATTTCCCTGCGGGCATGCTCTGCAAATCTATAGAATAGGAACCATAACAGGATCAATGAAGCATCAACTACTGTGCAGAAGACAACAAACTGTGCAAATGCAAACATAAATAAATAGCAATAAATAACAAGAACATGGCATTACAAGATTAAGAGTCCTTAAAGTGAGACCATTGGTTGTGGGAACGTGAGTATAATTACACACTTTGTTCAAGAGCCCGATGGTTGAGGGGGAGTAATTGTGCTTGAACCTGGTGGTGTGAGCCCTGAGGCACCTGTACCTTCAACTTTTGGACTGTCTGCAATACTGTTATATCCTACCTTAAATAAGGGTTCCAGACCAGGTGCCATATTGTTTTCCCAAATGAAAACATATTCCTTAAGGTGGATGTTAATTGCAAAGTAAAGTAGGATTTGTCCACTCTGTGTATGCTTTAACCCTCAATAAGTAGTGTTGCAATAACTGATAATTGTGGGGTCATGCTGTGCATGGATTGTCTGCAGCAAATGCTCTCCACTGCCTGAAAAACATCCAGGTGGGAGGGTGCTCTGGAGTACCTGCAAGGTTCTGGAAAATGAAGACCTTTAAAGTTTAGGTATGTAGCACAGGTACTCATTTGACCTCCCTACAAATCAGGCTGCAAGATGAGTTGTGCCTCAATGATTGATTATACTGTAGCGCCTCATTTCCTAGCGTATCCGAACCGACTCACAATTAGATAGCCTACGGGGGTTTGCGAGCACAGAGCTTTGGAGCCTCTTCGCCATGGGGGGCCGGTTGACAGAGGCTTAAAAGTGAGGCTGAAGTTTTCGAATAAAGTTTTTCCTTCGACTGCAGTTACCGACTCCGTGTCGTAATTTTAGCGCTGCGTGTAGCACACCGCTACAATTGGTGACCCCGACGGTCCAAACGATTTTTGGACCAGAAATGACCGACGCCGCCTCTGTTCATGCGGTTTCGTTGAAACTGCCGGGTTTCTGGACACAGCGCCCGGACCTATGGTTCCAGCAAGCCGAAGCCCAATTCCACGTTCGCCGGATCACCTCAGAAGACACCCGCTACTACTACGTGGTGGGCTCCCTCGACCAGGACACAGCTGCCCAGGTCGCGGAGTTCGTACAGTCGCCCCCGGCAGACGGCAAGTACACGGAATTCAAAGCCCTGCTCCTCAGGACTTTCGGACTCTCACGGCGCGAGCGGGCTGCCCGTTTACTGCACCTGGATGGCTTGGGCGACAGACCTCCATCGGCTTTAATGAATGAGATGTTGTCTCTGGCCGACGGACACACAGGCCTCATGTTTGAGCAGGCATTCCTGGAGCAGCTGCCCGAGGACATACGCCTGCTGCTGTCCGACGTGGATTTCAGTGACCCCCGGAAGGTGGCAGCCCGGGCGGACTTGCTGTGGAACGCCAAAAAGGTGAGCGGGGCGTCCATCGCACAGATCTCCCAGCCACGCTCCCGGCAGCAAACCAGTCCAGGCCCGGCCGCAGAGCCCACTAACCCCCGGCCCAATGAACACTGGTGCTTCTACCACCAGCGGTGGGGCGCAGAAGCCCGCCGTTGCCGCCCGCCCTGCAAGTTCCCGGGAAATGCCAGGGCCAGCCGCCGCTGATGGCTACGGCGGCTGGCCATCGGGATAGCCTCCTGTATGTGTGGGATAGAAGGTCGGGACGCCGGTTTTTGGTCGATACTGGGGCTGAGATCAGCGTTTTACCTCCGACGAGTTACGACACCCGCAGCAGGGCACCGGGTCCCCCCCTGAGGGCCGTGAATGGCAGCACAGTAAGGACCTATGGCACCCGTCAGGTGCAGCTACTGTTCGGCCCCAGCCAGTTCACGTGGGACTTCACACTGGCCGCCGTAGCCCAACCGCTTCTGGGTGCGGATTTTTTGCGAGCTCACAGCCTGCTGGTTGACCTGCCCAGGAAGAGACTGGTACACGCCGAGACCTTTCAGACGTTCTCCCTGGGCGCGGCCCAGTTGCCAGCCCCTCACCTCGGCTCCATCACGCTGTCCGACAACGACTTCACCAGGGTCCTGGCGGAGTTCCCATCGGTTCTGGCACCGCAGTTCACAGCAGCCATGCCCAGGCACGGCGTACAGCACCACATCCCGACACAGGGACCACCCCTCCATGCCCGTGCTCGGCGGCTTCCCCCGGACAAGCTCCGACTGGCGAAGGAGGAGTTCCAGAGAATGGAGGAATTGGGGATCATCCGGCGGTCCGACAGCCCCTGGGCTTCCCCCCTGCACATGGTGCCCAAAGCGACGGGGGGCTGGAGACCGTGCGGCGACTACCGCAGGCTGAACGAGGCTACCACACCGGACCGCTACCCTGTGCCGCACATTCAGGACTTTGCGGCAAACCTGCACGGCGCCCGGATCTTCTCCAAGGTCGACCTTGTCCGAGGGTACCATCAAATCCCGATGCATCCTGACGACGTCCCCAAAACGGCTCTCATGACCCCGTTTGGCCTCTTCGAGTTCCTCCGCATGCCGTTCGGCCTGAAGAATGCCGCACAGACGTTCCAGCGGTTAATGGACGCGGTGGGACGGGACCTGGACTTCGCGTTCATCTATTTGGATGACATCCTCATAGCCAGCGGCAGTCGTCAGGAGCATCTGTCCCACCTCCGTCAACTCTGCGCCTGACTGAGTGAGTACGGTCTTACAATCAACCCTGCCAAATGCCAGTTCGGACTTGATACCATTGACTTCCTGGGCCACAGGATTACTAAAGACGGGGCAACCCCTCTGCCCGCTAAGGTAGATGCGGTCCGCCACTTCCCCCGACCCACCACGATCAAAGGCCTTCAGGAATTCGTAGGTATGGTCAATTTCTACCGCCGCTTCCTCCCTTCAGCTGCCCGGATCATGCGCCCCCTGTTCGCCCTGATGTCGGGTCCGAGCAAGGACATTACCTGGGACGAGGAGTCCGCCGCCGCTTTCGTTCAAACGAAGGAAGCTTTGGCTGACGCCGCAATGCTAGTACATCCCAGAATGGACACCCCTACCGCCCTCACAGTGGACGCATCAAACACGGCAGTCGGTGGGGTGCTGGAGCAGCTCATCGCAGGTCGCTGGCAACCCCTGGCGTTTTTCAGCAAACACCTGCGGCCACCCGAGCTCAAGTACAGTGCTTTTGACCGGGAACTGTTGGCGCTCTACCTGGCAATCCGGCATTTCAGGTACTTCCTAGAAGGTCGGCCCTTCACCGCGTTCACGGACCACAAACCGCTTACCTTTGCGTTTACGAAAGCATCCGACCCCTGGTCATCCCGCCAGCAACGCCACCTGTCCTACATCTCTGAATACACAACGGATGTCCGGCACGTCTCGGGTAAGGACAATGTCGTGGCGGATGCGCTCTCTCGCCCTACCGTTCATGCCCTTTCCCAAGGGGTAGACTTTGAGGCACTGGCAGAGGCACAGCAGGTAGATGAGGAGATTCTGAGTTACAGGACTGCAGTCTCTGGTTTGCAGCTCCAGGACCTCCCCGTGGGCCCAGGTGAGAGGACCCTACTCTGTGACGTCGCCACCGGCCAGCCCCGTCTGGTCGTCCCCGCAGCCTGGCGGCGACGTGTTTTCGACTCCATTCATAACTTGGCGCATCCCTCCATCCGGACAACTGTCCGGATGGTTTCCAGCAGGTTCGTTTGGCACGGACTCCGCAAACAGGTCAGTGAATGGGCCAGAACGTGCATGCACTGCCAGACGGCCAAGGTTCAACGGCACACCAAAGCCCCACCGCAGCAGTTCCATCCCGCCCACCGGCGTTGCGACCACATTCATGTGGATATCGTGGGCCCCCTGCCAGTGTCGCGCGGAGCGCGTTACCTCCTGACTATCGTGGACCGGTTCACAAGATGGCCAGAGGCGGTCCCGCTCACCGACACCACCTCCGAATCTTGCGCCCGAGCCCTGATCGCCACCTGGATATCCCGCTTTGGTGTACCAGCCCACATTACCTCCGACAGAGGCGCCCAGTTCACCTCCAGCCTGTGGTCAGCTATGGCCAGCCTTCTGGGGACTCAGCTGCACCACACCACTGCCTACCACCCACAGTCGAACGGGCTAGTGGAGCGTTTCCACCGTCACCTGAAGTCGGCCCTCATGGCCCGCCTGCGAGGAGCCAACTGGGCGGACGAGCTTCCCTGGGTCCTTCTCGGCATCCGCACAGCACCCAAGGACGACCTGCACGCCTCGTCGGCCGAGTTGGTATACGGCGCGCCCCTGGCCGTCCCCGGGGAGTTCCTACCAGCCCCGAGGGGGCAAGAGGAAGAACCCGCTGCAGTCCTGGGCAGACTTCGCGAGAAGCTCGGTAACCTGGCCCCCATACCCACTTCACAGCATGGGCGGCACCCGACCTGCGTACCCAAAGACCTACGGAACTGTAAGTTTGTGTTTGTACGAAGGGGCGGGCATCGGCCACCGCTGCAGCGGCCATACGAGGGGCCGTTTACGGTGCTCCGGAACAACGGGTCCACGTTCGTGCTGGACGTTGGGGGGAAGGAGGAGGTTTTCACGGTGGACCGCCTCAAGCCGGCCCATGTGGACCTGGCGCAACCGGCCGAGTTTCCGGCGCCTCGGCGCAGAGGCCGACCTCCCAAGCAGGTTCTGGCCCAGGCTGTGGACGTTGGGGGGTGTATCGCCGGTTCTGGGGGGGGGTTATGTAGCGCCTCATTTCCTAGCGTATCCGAACCGACTCACAATTAGATAGCCTACGGGGGTTTGCGAGCACAGAGCTTTGGAGCCTCTTCGCCATGGGGGGCCGGTTGACAGAGGCTTAAAAGTGAGGCTGAAGTTTTCAAATAAAGTTTTTCCTTCGACTGCAGTTACCGACTCCGTGTCGTAATTTTAGCGCTGCGTGTAGCACACCGCTACAATACTACTGAGAAGTGACTTGTAACTGTTAAAAGAAGTTAATTGTCAGTAGTAATTGCATCAGCATCTTCACTGACATGGGCATGTTCAAAGTTCCAAGCAAGTTTATTGTTGAAGTACGTATACCATATACAGCATGGAGATTCATCTTCTCACAGGTACTCACAAAACAAGATTAGATTTCACTAAAAACACACGCAGCAGAACCGCCACACATCCAATTTGCAAAAGAGGACAAATTATGTAAATAGTAATAAAAAGGAAACCAAAGCACCAGGGACGTTGACAGCAGAGTTCCCGAAACTGAGTCTGCAGCTGAGGCGAGTTGAAGCTGGTCTGGGAGCCCAATGACTGCAGGGCAACCTGGTGGCATGGGTCCCAAGACTCATGCACCTCCCGCCCGATGGTGGTAGTGAGAAGAGACGGACACCGGTCAAATGCAGGCAGAGGGCGCTGAGCACTGATTCATCTTCCGCTCTTGTTCTCAACAATTTTAATCTTGCTCGAAGCTTTAATGAGCGTGGAGCACCGGGTTTGTGCAGACTTCAGATTCATCTCCTGCTATTGAGCCTTGACGCAGCGTCCACCCCCTGCAATGGCCACCCCAGCTACACTCGCACTCTTGAGGGGTTGGTTCGCTGGATCCTCCAGGCGGCTGCAAAAGTGGCGGATTGTGTTGTCAGTCAGAAGTACATCCTCTAAAGGGAAATTACAGGCTGCAGACTGCAGCAACCTCAGTTCAGGAGAAGTGTATCTACTGGAGTATCTAGTACTTTTGTGATCTGTCTGCAAAACATCACCATTTGGCACTGGCTCCATCTTGCCCCTCAATTGTCTCCAGCATTTGGACTATGAGGTCATCAGCAAATTAACTTACAGTCCTGTTTCACTCTCGTCATGATGCCTTGTTACTGGTGCACCAAGCCGATGGGGAGTGGTCTTCACAAGCTGGGAAGCAGCATTGCTACCTACCATTGATACAAACCTTAGCATCCCTGAGTATTACTCTGATGTTTGTATTTTGGATAGCGGGAGTTGCCTCTCTCCTTCTCTGGTAATCTCTTCGAGCTGAAGATGATTTGCATCTCTCCAGTTCTTCATGGGGTTTAGGGTACTGTGAAACTTTTAATCCTGGACAACCGCAGGGGTTTCCTTCCTGCTCAATGCAACTCCCTCTTACTTTCTTATGACCCAGAATGAAAATGTTCAGTAGCAAATCTGAAAGCTTACATTACTATGCAGTGAGTGAAACTTGCATTTATATAACTCCTTGGTCAATATAACACAAAACATTTCACAAACAACAGGGCACGACTGAAGCTGTGTTGACAGACAAGTGGCAGGCACATTTTGCAGAAACTGAACCTACGTAGCTCTGTTATGATGAGATGATTATCTGATTTCCACTGCTAGTCAAGGGTGACACAGCCCTGTGTAACTCCTCCTTACTGCATCTCAAATGACTTCAGTAAAAACTAAGTTTCAGGATTCAGGTTTGTTTATCACATGTACATCAAAACGTACAGTGAAATGTGTCGTCGATGTGATGGGCACAGCCCACAAGTATCACCACACATTCTGGTGCCAACATTACTTGTTCACAATGCTTCCCAGAACAATCCAGATTGCAACAAATGACGAAACTACAACAACAGATTATTAAATGCACAGTGATTGTTTCTATCCAGTTGAAAATTGCACTTTTTAGCGTCACTGGCAAGGTCTGTTTAATTTGTACCTACCCATCCCAGTTTATTCCCCTTTCAGTTCTGTAGGTCCTGATACGGCCTACATAGGACCAATAGTGTCTCCCATGAGAGTTTCCCGACAGAGCAGATAGGTTGGTTGTTTGGGGCATTAGACCTTCAATCCATTGCTTGTCCTTGGATTCTGTTTATAGACCTCAGCACCTCCCCAGATCCTACTCCTCCTTGAGCACTCTGTGAATTGGTGGGGACGTTCGTCCATTTCAGAACCAGGTTTATTATCATTGACAAATGTCGTAGTTTTGCAGCACCAGTACAGTGCAATACACAAAATATACTATAAATTATAATGAGAAATATATATTTAAAAAATCAAACAAATCTTGCAAAAAGGGAGCAAATATAGTAAGATGGTGTCATGGTCCCTTCTGACAATCGCCCACCTGGCTATTTACCTCAGGAATTGGGCCTCAATCCTCTTGTTTAGTTTCCAATCATTCCCAGGTTTCACTAACTACAAACACCTGCTTTCCATCAGCAAATGCAGGATAAAAGCCCTGTGACCACTACAATGAGTTGTCAGTTCATTGATCAACTCTGGTGTGAGTAACCTTGTTTCATGGTTCCTAGGATTGCCAGTTCTAAGTCCAGCATTGATCCTGGATACTGACTCCATGCTTGCTATGTTAATAATGCCTCCTGCCTCTGCCTCCATGCCTGTGATCTGCACTTGGGTTTGTCCACTGCCATGCTTGTGTTCATGGGTTCATCCCCCATTCAGAAATCTGATGGTGGAGGGGAAGAAGCTGTTTCTAAAATGTTGACTGGTTGTCTTCAAGCTCCTGCATCTCTTCTCTGATGGTAGCAATGAGAAGGTGTGTCCTGGGTGATGGGGTCCTTAATGATGGATGTTACCCATTTGAGGCATCATCTTTTGAAGATGTTGTTGATAGTGCAGAGGCTAGTGTCTGCGGTAGAGTTGACTGAGTTAACAGTGAAGCCTTGGAAAAAGCCTTGAACCTTTTCCTCTGCCCTCCCAGTAAATCCTGCTGTGATAGGATAAATGCTTTTCCATTTGGTTTTGGTAATGGTATTGGTTGATCATTGTCATGTGTACTGATGTATGGTGGAAAAACTTATTTTTACATTCCACCAAGACAGATTATTTCATCATGTCAGTACACCAAGGTGGTAGAAGAGAAAACAAAGACAATGAAGATTATAGTGTTACAGGGAAAGTGCAGTGAAGGTAGACAATAAAGTGAAGGGTCAAGGGCAGGTAGATTATAAAGTCTGGAGGTCCCTTTAAGAGCTGCATATCAGTGGGATTGAAGTTGTCCTTGGTCAAGTGGCAAAAGGTTTCAGGCTTTTGTATCTTTTACCTGTTGGGAGTAGGGAGGGGAGAGAATGTCCAGGAAGGGAAAGGTCTTTGAGTATACTGGCTGCTTTCCCAAGGCAGTGAGAAATATAGACAGAGTCCATGGAGGACAGGCTGGTTTTCATGATGGACTGAGCTGTGTCCATTTCCTACAATTCCAGAGTGGGATATCCCCGGAGTATTTCATTGGATGCATATTACACTAGATGTAGAACAGGCGATGCCAGATGTCAAGTTGTACATGAAGCATTGAAGCCGTGGGGAAGGATGGTACCCACACCCTGCTCAGCGAAGTTCTCACATATTTTCTCATGCCAAGGAGTTTGTTTGGCCACCCACAGCTCCCTGTAACCTATTCTCAGAGGAGGTTCAACCTTCCACACGACAGAGAGGTTGTGAATGATTCCTGGTCGTGAAGGAGTTGAATCAGGTGGCTTCACCACAGACAAAAAGCTGGGCCAAGCATAAATGTTCATGTAGAGTAATTGTACTTGACCCCACAACATTAATAAAGATCTTTTCATTGGTGACAGATGCAATGAGCTGCTGGAGGCAGAAGCATTAACAACATGTAAGACAGGTGCATGGATAGGAAAGGTTTAGAAGAATGCTGATGCTTAGTTGGGAATCTTGGTTAGCATGGAGCAATTGGGCCAGGGGACCTATTCCATTAGTGTATGACTCAATGACTGCCAAGCTCTGCACTGCATGGCGGTGTGAGAAAGAAAGTCGGGTGCGGGATTGTTGGGGTAAACCCATGGGAAGCCAAACCAATGGGCTGGCTTTCCCTAAGTGAGCCTGGAATTCATGCATGAATTTTGCCAGCCCCTGCTCTTACCCCTCGCCATCATGCACAGCACACTCTGATCTCCGGCACAGTTGGGAAGTGGACCGCACAGTATTACTTTGCATTAATGAAAATGCAACAATATTATGCCATGGTATTGTTGAGCCACCCACCCATAAAATGCCCTAATGTTGAAGATTACAAATTAAATTTGCCACTCTTTCAAAGCATGTGTGACGATTTGTCCCCGCATTCAAAACCGTGACTATGCTTTCAGAAGAGTAATTGGTTGTGTGTGAAGTACATCAGCATACTTCTGAGAAATTTAATGAAATGCTTTGCAAATCCTGGCTTTTTGCTCTCATCTACAAACGTGAAATTGAGTGGCTGGTTTTAGATTCGAAGCATATTTTACTTGAGATTTATTGAAGAAAACCACTGGGATTGGAGCTTCTGGCTTGATGGAATGCTTTGTTATTGGATGGGTGTGTAGAATTCCTAGTGCGCTCTCTCAAAAGCCCGGCACAGTGCACCAAGTCCCTTTGTTAACTAAATTAAATTCTTTATTTCATAAAAGATGTACACGCAAAGACAATAGTCCTGCAAAGAATAACCATGTAGCCACATAGCTCTGATTAATATATTACTGATTGTTCAGAGCGCAAGCTACTTAAATTACTTAACACTGTGTCTGTCAGTTATCACGAGCAGATTTGAGCGTTTCTGCGGTATCCTTCCCTCAGATGCTCTGTGTGGATTGTAACTTGTATGGAAGAGTGTCACACCTCCTTCTGTCCCCTGGCAATGCTTGTCCCCTGGAAAGTTCCTTCAATGAGAAAGCCACCATGGTTTGGGTAGATTATAGAGGCTGTTCAGCTGCTTTTTGATGTCTGTCTCACTGCATACTCTTACAAGGAAGGCCCTGCTCCTGCGATGAGGACAGTGATGTAGGTAAGGCTGGGGGCCACCAAAGCTCATCTCCCAGCACAGAGGATGCAGTAGGTTTCTAACCCACCAGGAGTATCCCTTGCATTTCTTGGAGCGGAAGAGTAAATTTAAACTCCTGGGTACTGTTTGTGAATAAGTTGGTCAAAAAACCATAGGATTAAAAAAATAATTAACATTTTTTAAATTTCTAATAGGCATGGTTTAAAAGACCTGACAGTATGGAGGTCTGGATTAACAATAGCATAATTACTTACAATATTTTCCTAACTCATCTGTTGTCTTTCACACACACACACACACACACACACACACACACACACACACACACACACACACACACACACACACACACACACACACACACACACACACACACACACGCACACTTCTGCCCTCTCTTTAACACACCCTGTCTCTCTCTGTCACTCACTGCTACCCTTTTCATCTCTCACACACTGCTCCCATGCTCCCATCTCTCTCTACATATTGCTCCCTCTGTCTGTCTCTGCTTGCCCTTCTTTCCATTTTACACACTGCTCTCTCTCACACATACACAGAGCTGCCCCCTCACTGTCACACATGCCACTGCTCACACTCTTGCATGTTGTTATCCCTCTCTCCCCCCTCTCTCCCCCCTCTCTCCCCCCGAGAATGGGGTTGAGAGGGATAATAAATCAGCCATGCTGGAATGGCTGAGCAGACTCGATGGGCTGAATGGACTAATTCTGCTCCTGTGTCTCATGATCTTATGGACTAAGCAAAGTTCCAACCGGAGGTGTCCACTTGTAAACTGAACACCAACCAGGAGCCACTTGGAAGCACGAATGACCCCTGATAGTAGCCCCATTCTGTCACTTACTTCATTCTTCCATTTGCCAGAATCAGTGTGTGTGTGTGTATTCTCTCTCCAGTCTGATGCACTCCTCCCCTTTCTCTTGCTTAAACATCCTTCAAGGCAACAGAGAAAAAAAAGAAAGCAAAACAAGTTTGCGCGGTCTGGCACTGAAGAGTGGGCAAAGGTTGGTGCTTCATACAGTTAAGCTGGATTGGCTTAGCCCACAGCCCAACCTACAAAGGGATAATCGGAGAGACAGCAAAAGAGGAAACTGGCAATTCATCTGTGAGTTTAAGTATATTCTTAGCATGTTCTTAATTCTGAACCCTTCACTAACTTCACCATGCACTATACAGCAGAAGAGGTCCTTCAGCCCACCAAGACTGTGTTAACCCATTCCCATTCATTATACACTAATCCCATTTGATTCTCCCCACATTCCTGTCACTTTCACCCGGATCCCACTCACTTACGCATGGGCTGCAATTTACAGTGGACGGTTAACTTAGCAACCCATGGATCTTTGGCCAGTAGGAAGAAGCCCACTCACTCGTGGGGGGAGAGCACCTGAATTCCACTCCAACAGCGCTGGGGGGGGCGGTCAGGATCGAACTGGGATCACCGGGGCTGTGAGGCTAAGGAACTCTGCCATCCCATTGCTGAATGAGAAGCGGTGACCGGGGGCGAGCTCATTCCGAGGGAAACCGCACGGAAGAGGAGGTTTGCCAGCCTTCCTGTACAGCTGGATGTGCTGAGTTACTCTGCATTTTTGGAAAAACATGTTTTAGGTGAAGCAGTCCTCTCCTTTCCCAGTCACTGTGCCCATTGTTGCACCACAAGCGTCCAAGAAATTCCGTCAGATCCATAGTCAGTCAATAAATCTTCAAAGGCTGATATAACAGTTCCCCTTGACAACTAATGTTTGGATTGACCAACCCCTCCACACCACAGATTATCACAGCGAGGAAATTCTCCTGCCCGAAGCAGCTGTTATTAATTGGAGGTCGCCTACCCAGCCTGGTTTCCATTGCTGAGTACACTTGCCCCAGGTAACCCCTCTCAGGAAATCCCAGTGCCATTATTCTGACTCGCTTATTCCCTATTATGCAAAAATGCTCTCTGTGTCAGAACGTGACGCCAAGCAGTGTCGTTATTCCCCAATTAGACTTGCTGACCTTCAGCACCATCCTATACGAGTGGAGAGTTGACTCAAGGGTGTGAGTGTGTGTTGTAGTGGCTTCACAGTCTGCCTTCTGCTGCGTGATTTAGTGAGCGTAAAGATACCTGTTTTGTGATGCATTTAGATTCCATTTGAAGTGTCAGCTCTGATTAGAAACACTACTGCACCGTGTCTGCTGCATTACATAATTTTATCCTTTTTGCTATCTCACTGGTTATTTAGTTCTTCGTTTTACCTGCTGGATCCCATGCTTGTGAAATATCAGGAGACTCGAGCTGCTTTGCTCAACCAAGTAAAATCCTCTCATCTAAAGGGGAAAATTATTCTTACGGTCTAAATACAACCCCAGTTGATAAATCCATGGCCTCGCTGCATTCACCTCTTCAACACACATCTACGATACATTTGCAAATCCCTCTGTAATATCATTGTTCCCCACAAACTTGTGTGTTTCATAATCTTAGGACAGCCTAAAATGCATCTAGTAGTAAGTGCTTTGGATGCATTTTTAACTGTCTGCAAGAAATTGTAGAGTCGTGAATGCGGCCCAGTCCATCGTGCAAAGCAGCCTCCTCTCCTTTGACTCTGCCTGCACATCCTGCTGCTCGAGGAAAGTACTCAACGTAATCGAAGACCCTTCCCACCTCAGTCATTTGCTCTATTCTCCTCTTTTGTCTGGCACAATCTTTTAAAGCTTCAGAAAATGAACCAGCAGGCTGGAGGGCAGCTTCAGCCCTGCTATTACAAGACTCTTGAATGGACCCCTTAAGGTGGTTCGAGTTGCTGCCCTTGGAGAGGCCACTGGTTTGGGCTGCTGCCCTGGGAGGGGCCGCTGGTTCATGTTGCTGCCCTTGGAAGGGCCGCTGGGCCCCTATGCTCTCAGAAATGTTATCAAAATTCTGAGATTTATGGATTAGACTGTAGATCATTTTGGCCTCTTTCAGTTCTATGCATTTTCTTGTATTCTCGGCCAGTTTTGTTCGGTGTGGATTGGCAGGCCAGGGGTTTGAGTGATCTGTTAGTTTCCTGTGCAAGAGATGGAGTGGTGGAGGGGGGGGGGTCAGGGATTATGAAATGTTGTTTCTTTTTTCTCTTTGTGGGGGGGGGGATGATGTTTTCCTTCCAACAAGTTCGATGGGTTTCTGCGTTTTGTGGCTATCTGGAGAAGACCAATCTTAGAGTTGAACTCTGCATAATACTTTGAAAATGAAATGAAGCTTTTTGATAAAGATGAACTCTTGATCTCTTAGTCTACCTCACCCAACCCTTGTGCCTAATTGCCTAGCTGCACTGTAACACTCCATTCTCTGTTGCTTTTTGCTGATATAGTTCTTGTTCTTATATTCTACTTTTTTTTTCTCTTTGTATGACGTCACTATGTAGAATGATCAGTCTGGATGGCATGCCAAGAAAGGCTTTTCACTGTAGATCAGTACACGCGACAGTAATAAATCAATTGCCAACGAAGTAGGGAATCTGCCCTGGGGTTAGAGGACTGTGTACGTGCGTGTGTGCATAAGTGGGAGGAAGGAACTGGGTTTTGTTTTGCTGTTGTTTCTTTGTCACTCGGTATGTTCTGTTTTGTTGTGTTGTTCTACTGAACATTGTCACTGCAATGTGTGGTGACATTTGCCGACTGGCTCCAGCACATCCTTGGATGTGTTGGTTGCTAACACAAACAACACAATTCACTGCCTATTTCAATGTACATGTGATTAATAAATCTAAATCTGATGCTCAATAGTGTTACAATCATGAAGCCCCACAATCTTTATATCCTCTGTTAAATCTCCAAGAGCTTTAAATTTGGACTCCTTTGGATATTCTTGTACCAGCACTCTTACTCATACCTTGAGCGGCCATCTGGAATTCCCGTCTGAGCCTCTGTGGTGCTGCCTCCTCCTTTAAAATCATTCTTTAAAACTTAGCCTGTCTAATGCACCTTTCAGAAGATGGACCTCCTGTGAAGTACCTCGTGTAATAACCTTCACCAGGGAGGGAGATGTGTGCTGTTCGTCTGGAAGCACCAGCTACATTCAATCTCTGCCAGAATCCACCTGTAAGCAAGCAACAACTCCAAAGGAGACAAGCTGAATATGTGGCCCAACTCAGTAAATTCTACCTTGGGCCATTTTACTATTTCACGTGCACTATATATGTGGAAAACAAGTATTGTCGCCATGTCCCCTCACTTTAAACCAACACCTTCAACTGTGGAAAGTCTGGTCCATTTTTAACATGGATTACAGGTAATTGGTCTGTGATCGTCGTGTTTGCTGAGGTACAGTCACATTCTTTGTTTTGTATGCCATCTGAACAGATCAGTTCACCATACCAACATGTCAAGGTAGTACAAACGATAATCAGAATGCAGATTAGAGTGTTGTGATTGCAAGGAAATTGCAGAGCAGGTAGACAATAAGGTGCAAAGGTCACAACGAGGTAGATTCTGAGTTCAGGAACCCACCTTATCATACAAGAGATCTGCTTTGAGAGTTTTATAACAGCAGGATAGAAACTGTCCTATGGCCAAATAGTAGCTGTTGGTATCTTCTGTCCAATAGGACAGAAGTGAAGTGGTCTTTGATTGTGTTCTTGGATTAAAGAACATGCCTTATGAGGATAGGATGCTGGAGTTAGGGCTTTCCTCTTTAGAGCAAAGGAGGATGAGAGGGGACTTGATAGAGGTGTATTAGATGGGTGCTATGGTAGCATAGTGGTTAGTACAGTGGTTTACAGTACAGGCAACTCTCAGATTCTGATCCCTTCAGGATTCATTTCTCCAAAGGATGTAGGCCTTGCATATTGAATTATGTGGAAGCACGTACCATCAAGGCTGGCCCTTTAATGGATTTATAAGTGGCAGGTGTTTTAATGGTAACTAGTTATTGGCACATGTACCAAGATAAGAAGCTTTGGTTTGAATACTCTGGAGTCAGGTCATTCCATACATAAGTACCTCCGGCTGGTACAAGGAGCAAATAAAAACGGAATGCAGCATTAGAATTAACAAGAAAGTGCAGTCCAGGTAGACAAAGTACAAAGGGCACCCACGAGATAGACTGAGAGACCATGTGTTCATCTTTCTTACATAAGAGATCCATTCAAGAGTCATATAACAGTCGGAGAGAAGCTGTTTTATGTTGTCAAGCTCTTGTATCTTCTGCCTGATGAAAGGAGGTTAATAAGTGTGTTGGAAGGGGACTTTGATTATGTCCATAAACACGAGGAAGTCTGCAGATGCTGGAAATCCAGAGCATCACACACAAAATGCTGGAGGAACTCAGCAGATCAGCCAGCATCTATGAAGAGGAATAAACAGGCAGTCTGGAAGAAGGATCTTGGGCTGAAATGACAACTGTTAGGATGCTTTCTGTGGTGTTCTGTGAAAATTGGTTGCTGTCAATAGGGATGTGCTGAATAGGCTTTCCCTACGCCTGTCCTACTGCACCCCTTTATAACGTAAGAACTCCGTTATGTCACTATCCTTTTAGAATGGTTGTACACCAAGTGGGCTTAGGTGGATCTATTAAAGCAACAGAATCAGACATTGTGCATGAGTGTAACCTTCCAGTCCTGACAGGAGAATGCATTAATCAACGTGCATTGTCACAGAAACCTACCTTATCTGTGGACTTTGAGCCACCTCCATCCTGATTTGTGTAAAAGTCCAATAAATTGCAAATCAGCATCTTAAATATAATTTAAATGAATAAAAAAGCAGCTTTTACTTGAAATACTTTTTTTTGATGACATTGCAATTACCTCCCTGAGGAGGAGAGTCAAGTGGCTGTCACTCTGTGGAGAAGGTGCCAGCAGCCATAGGAAATAAAGCTCAACCTCTCCGTAGATGGTGTCTGTTTACAGCGGTGCTTGGCAGAAGGAGCAGTAGCCAGTGGTGTTTAGGGGGCAGGCTTTGTTAGCAAGTCAACGTCACGTCCACACTGTGGACTAGTCATACATGACCAGCACGGGGGCGAGCCATGTGTAAATCTTCAAATCCTCGAGGGGCAGGGCAGTGGCTGCCTGGCGCATTGAGTGAAAGAGCTATTTTTGCCTCGTGGCTGAATGGGGTGTAACTTTTGATGTGTCCATCACTCAACAGTTGTCTGTTACTCCAGCAGCCTTGGTTGCCCTCGTTGACAAATGTGGCTGTCAGTCAAAGCCAGCAGGCCCTATTGTAGGAATCAGAACCAGCACTCTTCCTGGGCCTAGACGCTGAGTTTGGACGTATGGAGCAATTTAAAGGCCTCAGTCCCGGGCTGTGGGCTCAGCAGCTTCTCGTCGATGACCCAGTTCTTTTCTTAATTGCTTTGGAGCTTTTGGGAATCGGGATGCAGGTCCGGGAGAGGTGCTGACGCGAGTTCTGTGCTGAGAGCTGGCCCCTGGCAGGCAGGCAGGCTCTCTGCTGTGCCCGGTGAGGACTATTGATGCCAGTCGCTGGGCTAGTGGCCATAATGGAAAAGCTGCATCGCTTCACCACATGAGTCTGTGATGGCGAGGCGGCACGCCAGCAAAGGGCAGGTAGCATCATAGGTTGTAAATGTGGGTTGTCTGCTCACTATTTATAGATCAGCAGGGAAGTGAACAAGGACATGGGTACAGGGGAGAGCTCATCCAGTGCCTGAGGCTGTTATATGCTCAGCACGGCAGGAAAACCGAGCTCCCCTCTGCGCACTCTGACCACACTTTACAATGCCTTGATAAAACGGCAGCATATTTGAAGACCCCACCCACCACAGCAATTCTCTCTTTCTCCCCCTCCATCAGACAGAATTTACAAAAGCTCGAAAGAATGCACTAGCAGCCTCAGCAATAGCTTCTCACCCTGCTGTTATTCTGATCCCCTCCTTTGTTGATAGGATGGACTCTTGACCCCACATAACCTTTGCACTTTGCTGTCTGCTTGTGTTGTACCTTCTCTGTGATGTAGCACTCTATTCTGCATCCTCTTAATGCTTTCCCCTTGAACCACCTCGATGGCACGCAAAACAAAGGATTTTACTGTACCCCAGCACTTGTGATAATAAGCCAATTTACCAATGTTCTGACGAATGCAGCAATTTCTTTTGTTTCTTCTCTCTCTGTGATCAAATGTAATTCTCAGCTGAACTTGGTTTCTAATCTTTTACAAACATTTTTTCTCCCCCCTTCCCCTCTCCCTTTATCTCTCGATTTCTCTCTCTTTCTCCATAGAGAGTACCTGGCTTGCTGAGAACTGGAATTTTCTGTTTTCATTTCAGATTTCTGTCATCTGCAGTGTTTTGATTCTAACTTTGGAAAGTTGAGCGAGCCAGAGCTTTTCTCTTTCGACTGAAGGAGAGTGAGAGGCGACTTGATAGAGGTGTTTATAATCACAAGAGGCATAGATTGAGTGAATAGCCAGCATCTTTTTCCCAGGGCAGAAATGGCTAATGTGAGCGGGTAGAACTTGAAGGAGGGAAGTAAAGGGGGTATGTCAGAAGTATGTTTTTTGTATAGAGAGTGGTGGGTGTGTGGAACTCTCTGTCTGTGGTAGTGGTAGAAGGCACAATAAACCCAGTGGTGGCCTGCCAAGTTGACTTACTCAAGTAAGTAGCCTGAACAAGAGGGCATATGTTTAAGGTGAGAGGAGAAATATTTAATGGAGGAGACCTTTGGGGTAAGAGGCTGGTCGGTATATGGAACGAGCTGCAAGGGGAAGAGGCTGAGGCAGGTACATTAGGGACATTTAAGAGACACTTAGGTTAGCACTTGGATGAAAACAACAGGGGGCTATGTAGGAGAGAAGAGTTAGATTGATCGTGGAGTAGGTTAAAAGGTTGGCACAAAATTGTGAGCTGTATGGCCTGTGTGTGCTGTTCTATGGCCTGTGTGTGCTGTTCTATGGCCTGTGTGTGCTGTTCTATGTCCTATCCCGGATACTGGGTGTGAGCAAGTCTATACTGACCAACAGCATCACATCACTAGCTGTAAGCAGGACGGATGACAGCAAGTTTAATTTTATTAACCTGTGTCTAATGGGCGATTACTTTGGGGAGTAGCTGTCCTCAATCTACAGGAATGATCCGTTCTGTCTGCAGCTTCCTGCGTTCTTCAAATGCCCAATGCAAGCATAAGGGGCCAAACCTTATCTTCTGTCTGGGCCTTCTGCAGGCTTTTACTGTTAACATCACTTCACATAGGTCCTTTTGAAGTGGCTTTCTGCTCATTATTTTGAGTTGACCCAATAGTACATGCCACTGCTGCACTGGGTCTCCAGGAGCTGAAAATTAGCCTCTATGGACAAGGAGCAGCAGGTCATGTGATTCACAGTAAACCCTGTGGTGGCCTGCCAAGTTGACTTACCCAAGTAAGCAGCCTGTTTAAGGTGTAGTGGAAACAAATTGGATCGGCTTGCTACACTAAAAGCTGGGCATTTTCTCCAGAAAAGCATGATCAACATTGTGTAGAAACTACTTCCTCCTATAGATGCTGTCTGGCCTGCTGAGTTCTGCCAAATTTTGTGTTTTTATTAAAAGAGTTAACATTTCAGGTTGAACATCCCTCACTGAACTGGGAAAGAATGAAAAGCAGTTAATTTTAAGTGGTAGAGACAAAAAGAATATTCCTGATAGGATGATAAACTGTTGTTAAGCTATCTGGTTGATAGATTAATGACAATAGTTAAATGGAAAGAACAGAAACAAGGTAACACAAAAGCTGTGAAGTATCGAGCTGATTGCAGTAGGAATTAATCTGGGAACTAGCATCATTATACTTGTCATCAGCTTTTGTGCTTTAATACGTAGAAATATTGAGATGGGAGCACTGGCTCTTTGTGTGGACTGGGCAGTTGAGGTGGAGAGGCCGGGATGGCCTAGATAGAGTAGTGATAACAAAATGAAGACCCTCCCAGAGGATAGTTCCTTTCCAACATATTTTTAGGTTTCCAGAAATAATCAGACCCGTTAACCAAGGGTGCTAGAAGTTCACATGGCAGATGGTGGTCTAGCAGTGTTTTGACAAAATTGTCTGCGTTTGAAGGAAGGTAGAAATCTCTCTAAGGTCACATCCTGCCTGAGGTAAAATTTTACAGTTTACAGCTTCTCTGCGAACCAAGCCCTGTGGACATTTGCATCTGTGGCACTGCTACCCCACACATAGCACCTAAAAGCAGCTGCACTGGTACAGTGTCTGATGGCGCCAGAGCACCCACAGTGCGAGTAACCCCGTCGAAGCAGACACAAGGTTCGTTTGCAGCTGACACAATAAAACCATAAATCCAGGCACCAGGGACATACTTTGCATCTTTCATAACTTTGCAGCTCCTTAACAAGTTTCTGTACAGTAACATCTCGCGGCAGGGTTGATATTAAAATAAGATTCTTTTCATAAGCTGCAAACTGAAGTGGGAATAAGAAGTAACATCAACTCTTGCCTTCTTATTTATTTGCATGAAATTAATTATATTTCTTTTTTTCTCTCTGCATTGAAGATTTATAATAGACTGGGACCACTGTGTACAAATGAAAAAAAAAATCAGCTCACTGTTTGGAGACAAAATGCACAGAATACGTTCTGCTCTATTTTCAGTTGCTATGGAATTCCATTACTTAAGGCTTGAGAGTGCCGTGGTGTTCCTTGCATGTTAATGTAGCAGAGCACGCTCGCTCCTCAAAACAGTGGAAGGCAGAGGCACTGCACTTCCAAGCTGAAAGGCATCATTCACAAGAGGAGAGAACAGTCTGTGACCAACCCAGCACCAGATGTTGATGGGAGCTTTGGTGAATTCATTCCAGCTCCTTGAATGACCTTCAGACTTTCGGGTTGCTGTGTTGTCCCGGGGAGCTTGTTCGGAGACAGAAGTGTAGGACAGTCTTAATACAGTTGCAGAGTGGAGACAGGGCTCGTGGATCCACTGGAGCTTACTTAAAACCTGCCCATAAGGGAGATGAACCTACTCAGGCTGTCTTCGCCGGTAATTGTTAAATGACAATGCTGTTCATAGCAGCTTGGTTCTCACTGAGTTTAATGGGAGCTCTGGAATACAGAAGGAAAGCAGTGTGAATGAAGAGAGCTAATTTTACAATGAATATTAATAGCCAGCAAGCTTTCCATATTGGACAGGGATCTGTTTATGATGCCGCGGGAGAAGGAATGATGGGAACACATTGGGAGCACAGCTAGAGAAGCCAAACCATTCTGCCATGGCTGTCATTATATGACAGGGGTCAGGGGCGGGGGTGGGCACTCCGCAGGTTTAAGCCAACTGTGCTCTTTCATATTTAGTTTAACCTAGAATAAAATGAGGCCACAGTGATCAGCTGGCTGCTCCTCACGGGCCCATCTCGAGCTTTTGATCTTGGAGTACATCCTGCATTCTGCTCATTGCGTTCCTGTTCTGTTAATGGGAGCAAGTAGGGTGATCGCTGATGTTAAGAGTTGGAATGGTTGGGTGGGCAGTTTGAAAGGTGATAGGAGGGACCACGAGGTAGGGTAGGGAATAATCTAAGGAACAGGAAAGTATTTCTTTTGAGCAAGATGTTGGTTAGGCCACATTTGGAATATTGTGCTCAGTTTTGGTCACCCTGCTGCAGGAAAGATGCCATTAAGCTGGAAAGAATGCAGAGGAGATTTATCAGGATGTTGCTGGGACTCGAGGGACTGGCTGAGCAAGTTTGGACTGTTTTCATTGAAATGTGGGAGAATGAGGGGTAATCTTAAAATCATGGGGGGGGCATTGATAGGGTCTTTTTCCCAGGGTTGGGGAATCAAGAACAAGAGGGCATATGTTTAAGGTGAGAGGGTAAGTATTTAATGGAGGAGACCTTAGGGGAAAGAAGCTGGTCGGTATATGGAATGAGCTATGAGGGGAAGTGGCTGAGGCAGGTACATTAACAACACTTAAAAGGTCCGTACACTTACTGAATATCTGAATAAGGAAAGATTAGAGGGTTATAGGCCAAATAAGGACAACCGGGGCTTGTTTGGCGTGGACTAGTTGAGCTGAAGGGCCTGTTTCTGTGCTGTACGACTTGACGGGAGAAGGAGCAGGATGAGGCAGAAGAGGAGACACGATTGTTGGAGGCCTGGTATTTCAGGTTGTGGGAAAAGCCTTACCTCTTCTGGAGATGTCAACATATTAAGCAATGTGATACTTGGCAAGAAGGAGGCCCTGGATAATGATGGGAAATGGAACACTGTGTGCAGCAAATAATAGCCAAGGGCCTTTGAATATTTTATGTTTTATTTTATTTGTTTAAAGACATATGTAACATAGTAACATGCCTGCACCTCCCAATTTACTGCCACGTGACCAATTAACCGACCAACCAGAGCACCAGAGAAGAGCCCTGCAATCCCAGGACAAAAATACCGACTCTTCACATACTGTGCAGGAATTGAACCCAGATCACCGGGGCTGTAATATTGTTATGCTAATGGCTACGCTATCGTGCTGTGTAATGTAGTTTGCTAGATGGCTTTCAGATTTGCTGCAGAGTGCCCATTGTGACTGAGGGCTTGTACAGAGAGTGTCACAGGGCTGCTCAACCTTGTCAACCTGTGACAGGAGTTCAGCGTTGTTTCTGATGAGCCTCACCCAATGCTCCATTTGTCTTCCCTCAACAAACACTGACATCACCTGAGCACAGCTGACATTTGACTTGAAGCCGTTGAGCCTTGTCAGAGGGTGTCAAAGTATCGGCAAATTTTTCACCTGCTGCCCCACAGCAATATTTCCCTCGCACTGCTCCCTCGACATTGACGTTTCCAGTGGCTCAGCTGATTATAAAATGATGACAATGTTGCTTGACAGGTTTTAGTGAAGTGAATTAATCTGTTGGTGCCTGACCACCATGTTACTCTTAACAACAATGAATATATGATCCTATTTTAAATTTTGGAACTGAATGTAAACATAGCTTTAGAGTTTAGCACAGAGGCTGTTCAGGGCACAAGGATTGGCATAAAATTACCATTGTATTAGTTTAGAGTAGGGGATGGTCATACCCATGACCCGGCCAGTGTTCGTCCCAGATCAGTAACAGTGCAATGCAGTGATTAGCCACGAGGTTCCTACATCAAGAAGGACCTCATGAGTTGAAGCAACTTTTTATTTTTTTCTGACGTTGCAAAAGGCACCAAAGAGACCAGCTTTGCCTTGACTGAAGATCCACCAGCTGTTGAGAAGGGAATGTGGATGCATTTTAACACAGATGAATTACAAGGAGTATGATGGGCACCCAAGAGGCAATTTACAGAGCTATGAAGACCGTGCAGAAAATCGGAACTGATTGGATAGCTCTGCAAAACGTTGGCACAAACTCAGTGGACTGAATGCACCCTCTAATATAATTCTGATACAACAATCCTCCCTGATTATGTCTGCTTGAGAATAATGGTTTACCAGCATGAACACAATGAGCTGAATGTCTTCATGTGTGCTCATATCTGAATGCACATGTGATGTACATATGTGTATTTGTATGTCCTAATCAGAAATAGTATATGTGTGCATACATGTTTGTGTATGTCAATGTAACTGTGTGTGTGTGTGTATATGAATGTTAGTGTGTACGTGTCTATGCCAGTGTCTATGTGTCAATATGCCAGTGTGTGTGTGTATGTCAGTGTGCCTCAGTACGTGTTGGTGCTTGTGTTTGTGTATCTCTGTATTTATGTATGAGATTGTGCCCATGTGTGTGTCTATATTTGTGTTACTTATGCCCAGTTATATATCCAGTCCTCCTTAGATACAGAAATATTAACATGCATCATGACTTTAAAATGGAGTCTGGATGATGTTTTTATATCCTGGTCCAATTATCTTCATTGTCTTCCTCTGGTTCATCTGGAGGAGGATCCATGATAAGAATTGCAAGCAAGCACAACTGCCACTGAACGATTATGTTTTTACTAGGCCCTTACTGAATTGGAGCTTCTCAGAAAATAAAGCAGTACATTATTGTTTCAGAGTCCATCTTAAAATCCAGAGTGAAATGAAAGCAGAGTTCATTGTTTAACTTTGGTAATTATTATAAGTACTGTACATTTTCAGTGGTACAATGGTTCCATTTTATGTCAGAACATGTATATAGTTTACAACCTGAAATTCTTACCCTTCGCAGACATCCACAAAACAGAAGACCCCCCCCCACCCCAACGCACAAGCAGCAGCAAAGCATCAAACCTCCCCCCACCCCCTCCCCACGTATACCTGCAGGAGACATCAGCACCCCCACCCACCAGCCGCCAAGCAAGCATAGCAAAGCCCCTAAAATGACTTTGATCTCAGTCCATAGCCCAGAACTGCAACGTGCCATAAGTGCTCTCTCACTAACAAGGTAGAAAGAGATGTCACCCCTTCCACAGCGAGAGGGGAGACCAATAAATAGCTCGCTGTTTTGATGTTATAGTCTGCAATGTTGCTTTTATTCTGAGAGAGAGAGAGAGAGATCACCTGATGCAGAGGCTTTGACAGCCTCACCTGCCGTCCTGCCGTCTCGATGTTCTGATCTCCTGCGACACTTCATTTGGTGACACTGGCAAGCAAATGTGTCCACAGGGTCACGCAAGGCCATACCCTAATGACACATGTCTTCCAGACCTCTCCTGGAGAAATTGAAAGCGGCCAGTTGGCGAGCTTCAGGAGTGGGATCCCACCGCTGTTTAGAAGCACAGTTTGAGTGCAGCTGTAGATCATGGACTCCGACAGAACCCCGGCTGCCTTGAAAGGGACAGGAAGAGACATTAAAGAGTGGAATTTAAGCCGTTTCACAGATGAGCTCAAAGAAGTTGCCGTCTGGTGCCATTTTAACTCCTCTCCCTTCACACTTTATCAAGTGTTCTTTGAAAAGACTAAAGGCTAAAGATTAACTTTATTTGCCACATGTACATTGAAACATACAGTGAAATGCGTTATTTGTGTCAACGACCATTGCAATTCAAGGATGTGCTGAGGGCTGTCCGCAATTGTTATCATGCTTCCGGCCCCAACGTAGCACATCCACAGTTTACTATCTCTAGCCCTTTGGAATGTGGGAGGAAACTGGAGCATCCAGAGGAAAGCCATGCAGTCATGGGGAGAATTTGCAAGCTCCTTATTGACAGTGCCGGGAATTGCAGCCAGGTCGCTGGCACTGTAAAGTGATGTGCTAGCTGCTATACCACCATGGCATCCAATTAATGTTTCCTGTAGTGACTGAACACGTCATTGCAATGTGGAGAAACTGTTGGCTTGTTGTTTAAAAAAAACAACAAAAAACCTTATTAATCTGCCCACCTTGACAGCGGGAGGAGAGACTGCACAGTGGTCCGGTGGTACAGGGTGAAGGGTTGTGATTGACTGTAAGGTCTTGTCATCCTGGTTAGAATGACATCCTGGTTAGGACAGTGCAACACCAAAAAGTTGCAGGTGCTGGAGCTCCGAAGTAAGAGTAGCAAATTCTGAGAACAGTAGATCAGGCAGCATCTGTGGAGAGGGAAACCAAGTTAATATTTCAAGTACACCAGGACCAGGATAGATTAGAGAAGAAACAAGTTTTAAGGTGCAGAGAAAGCAGGGGGTGAGAGGAACGGGAAGGTTGATTAGATGATTGAAGACAGATGCAAATAAGTGGCAGAAGTTTGAAGGAAAATGGTGCAGAAATACGACAGGCAAAGAAACAAAATCTAGAAGGGTGAGGGGGAAAGGCACATTAGTTGAAATCGAAAAGTAAAACTCAAATTATCTGGCATCTGATGGTTTGGAAATACTATCTGATTGATCGGGAGTGGGAACCTGGGACCAGAGTGAAGCAGGGCGCGTGGTCGGAGTAAGGGACTGGACTGGGGTAGGGAATGTGGCTGAAGTCAAGGAGAGACATTCCTCTTGTGGTAGTTGCTGGATTTCTTGGAGATTTTCTTGGATTAATGGTCCCCAGTTTGGATCACCCTCCTCTTCAAATAGAAACCCAGAAATTAATGCCTTTTCCTATAATGTTGAGTTCATGGAATCAAAGTTGAACAGGGTGTATTGGGGAGATGGGCTCACTAGGAGAAAGGTTCTCCTTGATGCTGCCCTTTTTCTCATTGCATCACCAAGGCCATCCAACAATGAAAGAGTCCTCCAACCTCTGTTGCTTCGTGTTTGGAGTTTGACATCCACCTGGTTAACGTTTTGCAAAACTTAAAACCGGATTTTATTTCAAATACTAGAATGCAACCTGACATTAAATTAAAATCCTATAATATAAATGGAAGAAGCTTGCTGTAAAACAATATGGATTCGGCATGCTCTTCCAATGATTACAAGACAACGAGTGCTGCGTATTGAAGAAGGGTACAGATGCCACTTCTGCAGACACTGTTGTGGTTTACATAATTAAATATTTAAAAAACTAATCCTTTTGCTGTTAGTTTATACAGCAAGTACAGGAGTACTTGCAGTAAAGTTGCAACGGGTCCATATGATGGAGCAGATGGCTGCTGACTAATTTCCAAAGGTTTGATGAGTGGAAATTGTTCCTTTTAATTATTTGTCAGCCTGGTGACTGCGCAAGGGTTAAGAGCTGGTGTTTGAGCAAATGTGAACTGACTCCTCCCGTTGGAATCCTTAAGGTGTATTTACAGGGGCCTTCAACAGTTTGTCACAGTGGATTGACTGTTCAATTGAATAAGATAAGATAGTTAGGCTAACTGACAAAACATTCATCCTTTCTAGTACCATATAGATCATGTAGAACAAAAAACAGTGCAGTACAGGAACAGCCCCTTCAGCCCACAATGTCTGTGCCAGACTCAATGCCAAATTAAACTACTCACTTCTGCCCACACATGATCTATATCCCACCATTCTCTGCATATTAATGTGTCTCGTATTCAACAGTTCTACCCTGGGAAAAAAGAATCTGGCTATCGGTAAGACCTGTTTCTCTCAGAATTTTATAAAGCTCTATCAGATCTTTCCTCAGCCTTGGATGCTCTAGAGAAAACAATACAAGTTTGTCCAGCCTCTCCTTAGAACTCATTCCCTTTAGTTCAGGCACTGTCCTGGAATCTCTCCAAAGTCATCACATCTTTCGTGTAACAGGGTGACCTGAACTCAATGCAATAATCTAAGTCTGGCCTAAACAAGATTTTATACAACGGCAACATGATTTCCTGACTCTTATATTCTTTGCCCTCACCAGTGAAGCAAAGCATACGATGCACTCTTTACCAGTCTTTCTAGCTGTGCTTCCACTTTCAGGGAGCTGTGGACTTGGGAACTCCAAGATCTCTGATTTAAGAAATTCACCCAGAGGGAGAAATGTTTAGGCTGGCAGGGATTCTACGGGGTGCACTGAGACAAATCACCTGAAGGATTATGGCGTCTTCAGATGTTGCAATTGATGCTTTTTTATGTGTGGAATTCCCAATCTCAGCTGCTGTCTGAATGATGAGGATCTATGGCCGGGAGAGGAAATCAAATTTGTTGAAAAATTAAATTCACACATGATCTGGGCTTAAGATTGCCACTTGCACTTGGAACAGAGGATGCAAAGAAAAATGCTGGTTAAAAAGGACAAAATGACCAACTTCATGTACTATAACAGCAACTCCTCCAACCATTTCTCTTCTGCATTTGTAGTTTTCCTGTGGTCACAATGCATACAGAGAATCGTGAAAGGATATGGACCACAAAGGAATATTTTGCATAATTTGTCCCATTGTCCTGGTCTTTCGCCACAACCCTACAATAATTTCCCATATTCATTACTTGTCCGTGCTTTTTTTGAAAGTGTTTTAATGACTCTGTTTCCCCATCTTTTCAGACACAATTTTCCAGGCACTTTTTTCTTTGCATCCTCTCTTCCAAGTGCAAGTGGTAAGGAGCAACAGGCTCTGGGACAGCTTCTTCCACTAGGCCATCAGACCGATTAATTCATACTGATGCAACTGTATTTCTAAGCTATATTGCCTGCTCTGTTGTATACCTTAGTGTACATACTTACTACAAGTTACTATAATCTGTACATTGCACATTCAGATGGATACACAACATAAAGATTTTTACTCCTCACATATGTGAAGGATGTAAGAAATAAAGTCAGTTCAATTTGATTTGATCACAGCAGCCTGCTGTAGTTAAAACAAAAGTTTACTCCTGTCACATCTGGGACTTCCACTGACCACCTTTGTACTCTGGCCTTCAGGCTTCTGAACTTACAGTTACCAGAAGCCTTCCTTAGCTACACTACTGAAAACCCACTACAGATTTGTCAGCCTTCCCTGGTGTCTGTCAATGGCACAATGGTTAGCACTGCTGCCACATGGCATCAGGAACCTGAGTTCGATCCCAACCTCCAGTACTGTCTGTGTGGAGTTTACACGTTCTCCCTGTGACTGCCTGCGTTTCCCCAGTTACTCTGGTATCTTCCCACCTCCCAAAGACCTGACTAATGGATTGATTAGGCTCCATTCATCAGCCCTAGCGTGGGGTGGGTGGAAGCATAAATCAGCTTGTAGGGTGGAGGAACTTTCAGAGAAATTCTGTAAGTGGGGGAATGGGACTGATGGGACTGCTCTGAGAAGAGGCAGAGACTTTTCGACCAAAGAGCCTCCTTCTGTCCTGGTTTGAATATGTCTCCCTGTTGGTATTTTCTGCATACTTTTCAAGACCTGGATATTCCTGTTGAAAACAGACAGACATACTTTATTGATCCCAAGGGAAATTAGATTTCACTACAACTGCACCAACCAAGAATAGTGAAGAAATATAGCAATATAAAACCATAAATAATTAGATAAAAATAAGTTAATCGTGCCAAGTGGAAATAAGTCCAGGAACAGCCTATTGACTCAGGGTGTCTGACACTCCGAGGGAGGAGTTGTAAAGTTTGATGGCCGCAGGCAGGAATGACTTCCTATGACGCTCAGTGTTGCATCTCGGTGGAATGAGTCTCTGGCTGAATGTACTCCTGTGCCTAACCAGTACATTATGGAGTGGATGGGAGTCATTGTCCAAGACGGCATGCAACTTGGACAGCATCCTCTTTTCAGACACCACCGTCAGAGAGTCCAGTTCCACCCCCACAACATCACTGGCCTTACGAATGAGTTTGTTGATTCTGTTGGTGTCTGCTACCCTAGCGCACAAAAGCAAATATGATAGCACTGGCCACCATAGCCTCGTAGAACATCCTCAGCATCGTCCGGCAGATGTTAAAGGACCTCAGTCTCCTCAGGAAATAGAGACGGCTCTGACCCTTCTTGTAGACAGCCTCAGTGTTCTTTGACAATTCATATCCCCAGGTATTTGTGATCCTCCACTATCCACACTGACCCCTTGGATGGAAACAGGGGTCACCGATGCCATAGCCCTCCTCAGGTCCACCACCAGCTCCTTAGTCTTTTTCACATTTAGCTGCAGATGATTCTGCTTGCACCATGTGACAAAGTTTCCCACTGTAGCCCTGTACTCAGTCCTGTACTCAAAAATGTTTCTGATATAGTCCTACTCCCCCAACTCAGCCCACTACAACAGATTAAAATGCTTCCTTATGATTACTTCAGGTTTAAAAATGCCTCCATGTATAAAATCCAGGATCTCCTGGCTTTATAATGGTAAGCCTGCAACAGGCATGCAGATGAAGGTAACCCTTGGTCAAATATGAAGTAACAGTTGGAGGGAAGCCCTGTAGATTACAATATAAAAGCAAAGCCCCCATGGTTCAGCATATTCCTTTCTTGAAGCTAGCATGCTAATTAACGAGTATGATGGACTTTAATTTCAGCAGCTTGAGCCTTGTATTTCTTAGCTGTTTCCAGAGATACTTTTTTGCAAATGATGGATGTCCTTACAATGTCCTATTTACAAGAACGACATCTCTGTGATTGAATGCGATGTTGGGAGCTTCATTGTTGCTTTAAACAATTTATGTTTAGCCGAAGTGGGAGTTTGGTGTGCTGTAACTCAGTTGGGGCAGCTGATACATGGATGATCAGTGAATAAATATAATTTAGTAGGGGCTGGCACAGAGGCAGCCGATTACTTATTGCAATGTCTGTGGCACCTCAAGGTTGAAAACAGCTTTGTGGAGATCAACGTCCTGAAATAACAAGAGTTCATGTTTAACACCGACTTCCACAGACATCAGTGTTCATTCTGTACCACACTGAAGGCCAGGGTATAACAGCAGTATCCAAAGCTGTCTTCTATCCAAATGGTATATTTACAAGAGGGAATCACTGAGTTAACCCTTCTAACACATAACCAATGGTCTGTAAGTTTTCTACACAGAGAGGTAGGTGCATGGTACACCCTGACAGGGTGGTGGTAGAGGCAGACACATTAGGGACATTTAAGAAACTCCTAGATAGGCACATGGATGATTGAAAATTGGAGGGCTGTGTAGGGGGGAAGAGTTAAATTAATCTTAGAGTTGGTTAAAAGGTCATTGTGGGCCAATGGGCCTGTAATGTGTTCTAATGGTCTCTGTCCCATGCTCCACGGGGAGGGGTGTGGCTGAAATCTGTGCATTGGAGCTTCCAGGCTGCGATGTATCCAGTTAGAATGCCCTCCACTGTGCATCTGTAGAAATGTGTGAGAGTCTTTGGTGATGAAGCAGGGCTGTGGGCCTTCCTTCTTTGTGCTCACATCAGTTCTTGGACTGGCCCTTAGCTTCATGGGTTTCGGCACTAGATTACTGGATGCTACTCATATTGATGGCCAGACGCACTTCCATTTCTCTTGCTTTGCATTCTACGTAGCGATATACTCATGTTCCCAGTGAACCTGATGAGGTTAAAGGGAAGAGAAAACAAACCAGCACTCTGGGCCCACTATCCAGCTGCAGATACTAATGAGTAAACCAGATGCCAGATCAGCAGGGTTTCTGCTTAATCAAATGCCATTTTATTGGAGTTTTCCTAAAAAAAAAATTGGGTTTGCCAGTTAGAGTATTTCTTGCAGTCCTGGGTGAAGGGTATCAGCCTGAAACATCAAGTGCTTGTTCCCCTTCACAGCTGCTGCCTGACTTGGTGAGTCCGTACAACATCTTTTGTGTGTTGCAGAGTGTTTTGAAGTGGGTACATAGCACGGTTATTGATCTAATGGTGGAGATGAGCTGGGAATGGTGAGTGCAGCTGAGGGAGAAATGACAGCCAGTCTGTCCTTGATTGCTTGTAACAACCACAGATGATCAGGGTGTAGTTTAAAAGCCAGCCACTTGGACAAAGGTCCAAAAGTTTGATCGAAGTGCTAAGTTTACTTTCTTTAGAGATACGGCATGGTCACAGATCTTCCAGCCCAGTGAGCCCACACCGCCCAATGACACATATGTGAATAATTAACCTATGAACCCCTTCCACCCTTTGGAACGTGGGAGGAAGCTGGATTACCCGGGGGGAAACCCATGCTGCCACAAGGGGACCATATAAACTGCTTACAGCCAGCGTCACAATTCTATCAGTAATAGCATCATGCTAAATGCTGTGCTACAAGCCAGCCAGGCCTTGAAAGCATTGAAGAGAAGAAAGAAAATAGCAGGTCCTCAGGACCACGAAATGGGGAAAGGGTCAACTCTTGCAAGTTAACTTCTAATTCCACCAGATATATACATGCTGCTGCCCACTTTGAAATCCTCCCTTATTTTTATCTGGCTGTGCAGTTTGATTAAAGTGCCCTGAAAAGTGGTGCAGCCTCCATGGACCCAGATTTGATCGTGACCCCAGGCGCGGTCTATGTGGACTTAGCACATGCTCCCTGTGACCACGTGAGCTTCCTCCGGAGGAGCTCTGATTTCCTCCCACATCCCAGCATCTTTGGGATGGTGATTTGTGCACCACGGTATGATAGCGGATAGTGTGTTCTATTACAGCTCAGGGCGTTCTACAGTTTGTAGTTCAATTCGGTTGTTGTTCTGTAAGGAGTCTCTGAACGTCCTCCCGGTGGAATGTATGGGTTTCCTCCAGGTCCTCCGGTTTCCTTCCACAATCCAAAGGCGTACTGGTTAGGTTCACTGGTCATTGTAAAAATTGTCCTGTGATTCGGTTAGAGCGAACCGGGTTTGTCGGGGGTTGCTGTGACAGGGTAGCTTTATTGACATTGTGAAATAAATAAAAATAAAAATCTGTGATGTTGATTGTTGTGGGTTAATTGATTACAACAAATTACCCCCTAGTATGAGCTAGTCACAAATCAAATAGGGGAATTGATGGGCATGTGAGAAAGAGAATAAGTAGCAGGGTGCCTGGGAGTATCAGGAGGGGGATGGGATTGGTGGGATTTCTCTCTTGGGAGAGGGTGTGGACCTCAATGAGCTAAGGGCTCTCTGCTGTGTCCCTGTAAGTGAAAGATTAACTCTTTAAAAGGAGGAGGAATGTTTTTAATCATTTTCCAAATAGTGAGCTACAACTTTTGAAATGTTCTTTTTTTCTTTTGCAAGCTGAAAGGGACACATTGTTACCTTGCAGCCATTGAGGTTGGAAGAATGGTGTGATGTGAGTGGGCTTTCTGTGTAGTTACCAGCCCAGGTCAGAGAGTGAAGACTCATCCCCACCCCCAACACTGGGCTTCAAGAAGCCTGGGGCAGGTTTTTCAGTGACATCAGAAAGCATTTTCTTTGCTTTCTTTCATTTATTAAGCATGCCGGTGGTTTTGGCAACTCAGAAGTGGAACTGACAGTCCCAAGGGAAAAGGGGAGAAGGCAGCAGGTCATCAGAGTCGAGCAAAGACAGGTCAAAGGAGGGGGAATGTAAGGACCACGATTCAGTGACGATACAGGGTCTTGACGCGAAACGTCAACAGCTTCCTTCTCTCGACTCGCTGAAGTCCTGCAGAAGATTACACGAGTGAACCTGCAGATGCTGGAAATAAATAAAAAACACAAAATGCTGGCAGAACTCAGCAGGCAAAACAGCATCTATGGGAGGAGGTAATAACGAGGTTTCGGGCCGAAACCCTTCATCAGGAGTGAAGTAACATGGGATGGTTGAGGGGGGATAAGAAGTGGGGGGAGGGATAAAGTAGAGAGCTGGGAAGCGATAGGCTGGAGGGAAATGGGCTAGGGGGAAGGTGGAGAATTATGGGAAATAAAAGAGAAAGAAAGATAGGGCTGGGGGGAGAGATTATAGTGAGGGGGAAAAAGAGAGAGAAAGAGAACCAGACTAAAATAATAGATAGGGATGGGGTTAAGGGGGGGCAGGGGTATCAACGGAGGTCAGTGAGTTGGATGTTCATGCCGGCAGGAAGGAGGCTACCTAGGCGGGAGATAAGGTATTGCTCCATCAACCTGCGTGTGGCCTCCAGAAGATTGTTTGTTGCTCCAGATTCCAGCACCTGCAATCTCTTGTGTCTCCACCTCCAACAAAGGCCTTCCTGAATATTATGCCTCACTTCTACACCAATCTGACTGAGCCGATCCTTCTGAAGAAAGGAGAGGAGTGGTGAGCCTCCAAGAATAGGCCCCTTACTTTACCTCACCTGTCAGTTACTTAGCATTCAGACGGCATCTGGCACATTGGTTGTGTGAAGGTACAGCATTTGCACAGTCATTCTTCACTGCCCTCACCACAAGGCTAATTCAAGTTCAAGTGTGTTGTCAAGGGCATACATACACTAGGATATAAATACCATGAAAAGTAGCTATTCTTTGCAGCAAGCAGTACATTACAAATACAACAAACATAAATTACATAAACTTAACATAAATTACAAATTACTTACACTGAACAACAAACAAAGAACTAGAAAAGGTAAATGTCCATTTAAAAATTATCAATTGTTAATAAAATTAGGGTCAGCTATTCAGACCCAGAGAGGAAAAGTTTTAATGTGCATGTCAAGACTGTAAGGAATCAATTTTCTAAAAATTAAAGTTTTTTTAATGTTCTCTCTATAAATCATTCTTCAGTCTCTGCTGGATTTGAGTGTACTTCACTCCTTTGCCTGCACTGTGCTATTGGTAGCTTGTACTTCCAGTAAACATTTCCCCAGCAAAATTCTTTCAAGACAAAGGAGCAGGAGAAAGGTACCCCGATTGTACAATAAAATGGTCCAGCAAGATCTGGCCCAGTATCTTAGCTTTGATCAGACAAAAGTAGCTCATTTAGAGCTTGATTGAGGCAGTGCCAAATCCGGTTTTGTTGTTGACCCATGGCAGCCGTTGGAGAGAGGATATCTTCAGCCCATCTGTTTTGCCTGGACTGAACCCAAGGTGACAAAAATTAAAGAGAAAGACTGTGCTGTGCTGAGAATGGGGCACAAGGAGTCCTCAGTTGATGGGATTAGTCATAAAGCATAAACATTTACCCTGCCCCCCCATTCTCAGACTGTTTCTGGTCTAGCCCGTCCATTGAACACAGGCGAGATAGCCTCTCAAGAAGAGAGATGACTTGAATTGTAACTGGTCGTAGATGAACAAAACCTTGGGTAACCATAGCTTTCTTTCAGAAACTTTATTCAGATTGCGTGTCTGCGCCAGTGTACAAGTTACAATATCAGGTCATTATGTTGTCAAAAGAGTGTGTTTCCTCCCTGCAATTATCTCGCCTTGGAGCATTGCCAGAAAACCCTGTTCCAGAGTTCCAGTTTCGGTGTGACATCGTCGCGAGTGAAGTTGCTGCCTTTAGATCCTGTGGCATCAATGGGAGTTTCTCATTGGTGTTCCTGGTCAATATTATTCTCTTGGACAATACTATCTTAAAAAAAATCAGCTGATTTTCACACTATCATAATGCTGATTGTGGGAATTTGTCATGTCTGCACTGGTTAATTTATTTCCTCTGTTCACATCGGGGCTGAACTGCAAGAATATGCATATTGTCATCCATAAAATGCCCTGAGACATCCCGAGATCATCATGAAAGGACTCATCTTCCCCTTTGAGGTGGTTTATATGTAGTGCTCTAAATCAGTCTTCAGGAATAGTGATAGCTGCACTGTGCTTGATTTCAAAAGCATGCTGATATCAAAACTAATTATTGAAGTACTGTTGCTATCTGGCAAAAAAAATTAGGTTCATCTGCCGAGATTAATAATGCATCCGTAGCTAATTTATAACAAAGGAGGACCTAGTGCCAATTATGATTACCTTCCAGCTGTGGTGAATCACTTTCTTTTTAAGATTATTGAATCACAAATTTAACAGAATTCAGCACTTCAGCTATTAATCTATAACCGTTAAATGGCATTCTGTAGCTTCGAGATGTAATGAGTTGCAATGCTGTGTGTGACAGAAGGGAATTGCTATTCTGTCATCAGATGCTATCAGCCATTGGTTTTGTAGATTGGCTGGGGACATTAGAGTGGTGCAAGGCCTGTGGCGGTGTCAGGGGGTTAGGTTATGAACTGGCTCAGGAGCTTGTGATCACAGAATAGTCTTGTCTCCCCCACACCCCGTCACCGGGGGCAAGTAAGTCAAGTTGAGTTTATTGTCATATGAGGTACAGGTACAATGAAAAGCTTGCTTGCATCAGGGTCACAGACACGTGGGTACAGGTAGCACATAGGACATAAATGATACAAATCAGAGAAGAAAAAGGACAGTGCAAAACAAGACATTCATGCAAAAGCACAATTAGAAGTAAATCTGTGGTCCATAGAGTTCTGTTTGCTGAGGTTGGGTTACGATCGTGTAGATCAGTTCAAGAACCTGATGGCTGTAAGAAAATAGCTGTTCCTGAAGCTCTTAGTGGGCGACTTCAGGTTTCTGTACTTCCTGCCTGCTGTTAGAAGAGGGGATGGCCTGGGTGCTGGGGAGCCTTGATGATAGATGACACCTTTTTGAGGTAATGCCTCCTGTAAATGCTGTGAAAAGTTGGGAGCTATTCTGAATCAGCACCTAGAACCAAACCCCTTCATTGCTCTGTTCGGTTTTTGGGGCGAGACAGATTTATGTCTGGGTCCGACCAAATGCTGAATATTATCCTTTGCCTCTCTCCTGGCTAGACGCTTGATCCTCCTTAGATGGAGAGATGTTGCCCCGCCCACTCATGCTCAATGGTTTAACGACATCATGAATTCATTATTCAGTTCTCAATTCGGATCTAAAGTTCCATAAGGTCTGGGGACCTTTTATCGAGTACTTTCATAACCTTCCTCTTGACTAGGGTTTTTTTTTCTTTTCGGTCCCTTGCTTTCAGCTCCTTTTTTTTCTGGTAGAAGGCATTATTACCCTCTGTTGCTGAGTGTATTCACAGTCTGGGAGTTTGGCTGTCCTGACTTATACTCTCTATATTGTGTTGTGGTTGGTCTGGAGTTGCTGTTGTTTTTTCTTGTGTTGTGGGGCTTGGGGAGGACACTAAGCTTACTTGTCTTTAATTCAGGTGCTTTTTTTTTGCTAAATTCTCTTCCTTTGTAGTATATTGTTATTGTATGCTTAATTTTGCACTGTTTTAATGTTCCTCATTGGGATTTGGGGTTTTTAATTTGTAAAATGTTTTGAAAAACTAATAATAAAAAATAAAAAAAAGGTTGGGAGGGCAGCACATGTGATGGACCTTGAGCTCTTGTGCGTTGGAATTTGCCACATCAGGCAAACGAGACCCAAATGAAATATGAAACCGAACAAGGTAATTCCAGCCAAATGGCCATGATAAGGAAGGGAGGATTTTCCACATATAGCTTTCGGTCCTGGGGAAATGGTTGCCTCAAAGCAGCTACCAGGAATTATCATTCTTTTGAGTGTCTGTGCAGCACTCAGGAAGGGCATGGTAGGAGCCTCCCTCCCAGTTGTCTGCCTTCCTTTGAGCAGTTGAGCCTAGATGTCTGACTGTTTATGTGGGCCAACTCCATAAGGTTACCCTCTGGCCACTGTGTTGCAACGACTGGAATGAGTTCTGGTGTATTTGCTTGTCTTTGCTCAGGACAGCCAATCTGCCTCGGTCCGGCTCGGTTCTTGCCAGGCTTGAAAGAACATACACAATGTCAGCAATTCAGGCAGTGTCTATGGGGGGAGCTATAAACAGATGATGTTTTTGTGCAGAGACCCTCTGGAATGGAAGGGGACAGGAGCCAGAAGAAGGTGGGGAGAGGGAGAGGTGTTCCAGCTGCAGGTGAGAGGAATCAATGTTGGAGGCCATCCAGATGGAATATGAGGTGTTGCTCCTCCAGCCTGAGTTTGGACTCATCGTGGCAGTAGAGGAGGCCATGGACGGACATGTCACCATGCGAATAGGAAGTGGGATTGAAATGGGTAGCCACAGATCCTGCCTTTTGTGTTGGACAGAGCATAGGAGCTCAATGAAATCTCTCAATCTACGCTGGGTCTCTCCGATGTGGAGGAGCTGCCACCAGGAGGACCAATTGCAGTAGATGACCCTGACAGACTCACAGGTGAAGTGTTGCCTCACCTGGAAGGACTATATGGGGCCCTGAATGGTATCGAGGGAGAAGGTACTATGGCAGGTGTAGCACTTGTCCCATTTACAGCGATCAGTACCAGGAGGGTAATTAGTGGGGAGGGACAAGTCAACAGTGGAGTCACATTGAGAGAGGTCTCTGTGGAATGCAGAGAGGAGGGGAAAATGAAAGATATGCTTAGTGGTAGGATCCCGTTAAATATGACAGAAGTTATGGAAAACGATGTGCTGGATATGGAGACTTATGGGGTGATAGGAAATGGCAATGGGAATCTTATCCTTCTTACAACACTGGGAGGATGGCAGATGGATGGGAAATGGAGGAGTTATAGGTGAGCGAGCATCGATGCGACCTCACACCATTATATTCTGTCCATGGTAGAATAAGGGCCTTCTAAGAGATAATTTGGGTGAGGAATATCATTGAGTTGAGGGACATCACGGGGTTGAGGGATGCCGTGTAGTTGAGGTACATTGTGTGCTTGAAGGATGCCAGGAAGTTAAGGACTTCACAAGTGCCCTGTTGTAGAGGACAATGAGCTGTTGTGACCTTCAATATAGACAGGCGTTGATGTGGAAGCAGGAAAGTCACAGCTGAAGATGGCCTCTAATTGCCATGCACTGCGCGCTGTGGTCACGAGTGAGGGGTCACAGACAGCGGCCTGTTGCTGCTCTTCACTACAGCAATGCTTTCAACCACTGACTGTGGGTCACAAAGCTGAGCAGAGATTTATACTCTGTTTGCCAACAACCTGTTATTATCAGTACATTAAAGGGGAATGAATAGTTTCTCGTACATCATCAAAGGTGAGTGCTCTGAAAAATTATATAAGGAAGAAAATGAAAGGGCTTGAGCCTAGAGGTTTACTGGAGTGACTGATGTGTATGCTGCTTATCAGATTTATGGCCCATCTTCTGTATGTGGGGCATTGAAGCTGCAAAAGAATCTACATACAGCAATTAGGCACCATGTGAGATGTTTCCATGCTGTCTGAGAATGTCACATAAAATGGATCTTGCCTTCTTCATGGTCTATTCTGTCAGTTCATTTGGGGGCAGCACTGTGGGGCAACTACTGCCTGTCAGTACCAGTGACCCAGGTCTTTCCCTCCTTCCATTTTCTGTGGGGACTTCCCTGTCCACTCATCCTTCCCCACAGATCTCCCTCCTGGCACTTAACCCCACATGCGAGACAAGTACTCCGCCTGGCCAATCACCACCTCCCTCACCACCATTCAGGGCTCCCAAGCAGTCCTTCCCAGTGAGGTAACATTTCCCTTGCAAGTCTGTATCCGGTGCTCCCGTAGCAGCATCCTGAGCAGTGGTGAGACCAGGCGCTGACTGTGGGACTGCTTCGCTCCATCCATCTCAAGAGGTGGGGTTTCCTGGTGGCCACCCACTTTAATTCTACTTCCCATTCCCAGTGCAACATTCAGTCCATGGTCTCATCTACCGCTATGAAGCCACTCTCAGGTTGGTCAGGTTGGAGGACCAACACCACATATTCCACCTAGATAGCCTCCAAACTGAAGGCATGTCATCGATTTCTTTAACTTCTGATCATTTCTAACCCCAACCCCCACCCCCACTTCTCTGTATGTTTTGATGCACACGACAAATACAGCTCATTTTTATTGGTCAGCACTCCTCCCACATCAGGAGCATTCTCCTCTCATGCTCTCTCCCTGAACACTGCACGTCATCGCTTGTTTACCATCCATCAAACTTTTAACACCATCAGGTTTGCCACTTTCCTTTGCTGTGAATTCGGTGTGAAGAGAGAAGCCAGTTCCAAGCAAATGGCATCTTCTGAAGGACAGTGAAGCACGAGGGTTGACCTGAGAAGCAAAATCAGCGTGGGTTCTTTAAGAGCAGCCGCCATTCCCGTTACCCTCCCCCCCCCCAACATCCGTCCCTCTGAATTCCGACTCTTCCACTGTGAGAGGAGTCCACCCCTCTCTGCCAAGTATCCCCTCCTCCTGCCCAAACCTGTGGACAGTTTTCAGAGAAGGGCTCTGAAAACTGCTTGCCCAGGTCTGTAATAAAGGATGGTGATACCCCAGGTGATTTAGGTGTGAACCCTACTCTAGCAAGCTCTGTGAGATGGCTCAGTGTTGGCACATTCGAATAGAACAACAGCTGCAGAGCTTGGAAGTGAAAATTAAATGCAGCCGGGTCTGTGCCCCAAGAGGTGATCAATATTCTGTCTGTATCCACATTCTCCTCTATCGTGAATGTTTACCATCATGAAGGTTAAAATTAGCCAGTGTAGTCGACAACTATCACATTCCATTTGATAGTTATTTTTAAAGCCACCTTATCAAACATTAAGCTGCCGGACCTGGAGAACAAAGCTGTTTGGAGTTAATATTGCAAAATGTGTCCCAGTGCTGTTCCGTGGAGGAGTCTGACATCATCCTCCTTTAGAGGGGGCCGCTTTGCTTGGTAGGTTATCCCTCTCAACACTTTGCAATTGTGGACGTAGCCTGAACCTAGCCCAGTCTATTGGTGATAACAAGGGAGGAAACGTCAATGATTTTACACTCCGCCTTGCTATCACTTTTATAGGTAACAGGAGCAATAGCAAAGAAATCACTAACATTCTGAAGGAATTTAATCGTGCACCTTCAAGAAGGATTGTTCCACTCTGATGTACAAAGCCATCAATTGTTCCTCCTTTGTTAGTAATTAGTAATCAATTTATTGTTGACACGTGTACTGAGATAAGTGAAAAACTTCGTTTTGCATGTCACTCATACAGATCATATCATCATACCACTACGTTGAGGTAGTGGAAGGAAAAGCAATAACACGATACAAGATATAGTAGTACAGTAGCAGAGAAAGTACAGTGCAATCAAAGACCACAGTGAGGTTGATTGTGAGGCCAAGACTTCATCTTTATCAAGCAGGAATCTTATAACAGTGAGGTAGAAGCTAGCCCCGAGCCCGGTGGTGTATATTCTCAAGCATTTGCGTCTTCTGGAAGAGGGCAGAAGAGAGAATGGTTGGGGTGGGAGCTGTCTTTGATGATCCTGGCTGCTTTTCCAAGGCAGTATTGATGGAGAGATGGTTGGTTTTCATGGTGTGCTGAGCTGTGTCCATAAATTGCTGTAGCAGTTGCCTGACCAAGCCATGATGTATCTAGATGGGATACCTTCTATGGTGTATTTGCAAATGTTTCCTAACGGTCATTGGGGATGTGCTGACCATCCTTAAGCTGCTGAGAAATTAGAGCCGCTCGCTGATGTGCTTTCTTGGACATAGTGCCCACATGGCTGAACCAAGTTAAGTTGTTAGTGATATTTACACCCAGGGGCTCAAAGTAATGAACCATCTCCACCTCAGCACCATTGGTAAATACTAAACATGTGGGCTGAGTAATAAATTTGATATGCCACTCTTCTTTATCGCGGGAGATGGTCATGTGGACCTGGCATCCAGTGTGTTGTACTTGTATATACATGCATGACGGAGGGAGGAAGAGAAGGAGAGGTTCGATGAGGTAGAAAGGGAGAAGGCAAGGTTAAAGAGCTACATCCATGCTTTAATTTGCACAGAATGTTTATCACTCTCCCACTGCAAGGATTAGATAGACGCTTTTATGAATTGGGTATGTCATTAGACTCTGGGCACCACAAATGTATTCATTCATATGAGCAGGGCTGAACAAAAATGCAACTCCTGGCTCTCACCTGCCCCTCATCACTTAGTAGCATTGCTGATCAAAATCTCCTCACCCCAAGCTCTAAAATGTATTGCTGACATTAGTTGTTTCTTCACAGAAGTGATGCACCATGGTAGAACACATTTCGTTGTTTTGATGCATCTTTCAACTTTCAGTGTAAAATATTTAAATGTGAAATACACAGATCGAGTAAACAGTCAGAATCTTTCCCAGGATCGAAATACTAAATACTAGAAAGTTAATGTATTTCTGATGTTTACTCCTCCCTCTACCACCAGTTGGTAGTGGCTGTCGCCTTCGATCTATTTTCTGTCTGTGAATGGGTATGTTCCTCAAATTTGATTTACAAATTTTCATGATAATGCCATGGACTTTTTCATTTAGAAACCTTATTCTCTAATGTAGCACACCACTCTCTACACAAAATGTTGCACAATCCTCCTTGATAGGAAGCTTTGCAGGTACAGATCCGTTGTGCAAATTGAGGAATGTTTGGAGCAACACACAGATGCTGGAAGAATTCTATGGATCAGACAGCATCTGTGGAGGGAAAGGCACAGTCAACCCCCTTCATCGGAAATAGCGGGAAGCTTCTATCCGGTGAACAGAACCCGGGGGGTTACAACTGCAAGGAGTGAGATAGGCCTGGTAACTCCTCTGAAACATTTCCCTCGAACAGAAGTCTCACCGGCTGTGAGCTAACTCAATAACCTTGTCTTAGGTCCTGCGTTAATCTAAATGGAATGTCCGTGGTTTATTTGAGTTTGATTGTTTTCAATGTGAAGTGCTGGTTTGATTGGTAATGTGAAGATGATGATGTGCAGCTCATTACTGCTCATTCTGAGCCCTGTAATCCTGTTTCATTTCAATGAAACTGCTCATATTTTAACTTGCTCTCTGTGTAAATAGGGTTTAATTTTCTCATTTCCATTGGGCATTTTACAAATACCATTAAACTAGAGGTAGTCAACAAATCTTGAATCTCAATTTTTATCATTAGCAAAGCTAATTTTGGATGCACAGTAATTTTCATTTCTGCAGAGTCACTCAATTATTGGCACCTCAGGGAGGAATGCTTTGATTGTCAGGTTATATTATGGTTAGGAGATTGTTTAATGGATGGCACCACTACAAATGCAGAAGGAACCTTGTTCTTGTAGGCTTAGAGCATCAATTATTTTCTTTTACACGTTCTGAAGAAAGGGATCAATAACTTAATTTTACAATGATAATCAACCGATCGACAGGAAGATTGACCTATGTAATGTTTTGCCAATATATCCCTAATCCTTCGTCTCTTGTGCTTTAAATCATAACAGTGTGCGCCGGGACTGAGAACAAGCTCAGCACCCTCTCCGATCTGGAGCAGCAGTATCGCGCGCTGCGGAAGAATTACGAGAACTGTGAAGTTGTCATGGGCAACCTGGAGATCACCAACATCGACCGGAACAGAGACCTCTCCTTCCTGCGGGTAAGGCGGCAGTGTTGTGCTTCTTCACCTGAGTCCAGGGTGCGCCCAGCTGAGGACATTGCTTTTTCCTGCACCACATACACAAACAAATACAAATGCTTTATTGTCACCTAACAATTGATACTAGAGCGTACAATCAACACATGCTCCAGACAGGAGAGCACCCAACCAGTGTGCCAAGTATTCAGAATCCAGAAGTATTTCAGGTTCAGGTAGAGAATGCAGACAGTGGGTGTGCACCCAGAAAGGGACATGCACAGGTCAAATTTTTCAGGTGCAGCATCTGACTGAAACATTTACCTCCCCCTTTTTGCTGCGTCACATTTGACAGGCACACATTCCCAATATCCTGTTTTCCAGTTTGCGTTTGCAGCTTTCCCTTTCTGCCGAGTTTATTTTTACCCTCCTCTGGAAGTGTGCAGAGCAGACATTGAGCGAGTGATGATGTTCTTCAGGAGAAATGATCCTTAGACATTCAGAGACAGACTCTCCTGGTGCCATTTGGTGCTAATCTTCTTCACTATAACAGTTTGCACTAAAACCATTTAATGATGTGATTTACAGTTAATTACTTAAATCTGTTTGGTAAACTGTTACAGCGAAACATATCTATCACATGCCAGACCATTAACAAACTAATTAAGCATCTTGGAGTAGATTTAAGATAGTGCAATCTGAAAAAGAAGCTTTGAAGCCATGTGGGGGGGGGGGGTGGGTTCCGATGAGGCTCGGGCACTTTTTCTTTATTGTCCATATGGCTGTCTAGGGAGCGTGAACCCTACTTATTTGCATTAAATCTTGTCCCTCTCTAATGGAAGAACAAGGTACTTGCAGCATCAAATGACTTGTTAGTATCCATGGAAGAGGCTACAAATGGTGTTTTAGGCCAGTGTCCTTTCTTGGAAGGTCAAGTCAAGCTTCAAAGGTCAAAGGTCAAAATAATTTTATTATCAAAGTAGATATATGTCACCAAATACACCCTGAGATTCAGTTTCTTGCGGGCATTCGCAGTAAATACAAGAAACAGGAGAGAATCAAAGAAAGACCGTACCCCACAGGATGGACAAACAAGTCAAGTTTATTGTCATGTACACAAGTATGGTGAGGTCTAATGCCCTTCCCTTGGACAACATCGGTGACATGGAGAGGGGAGATTTGCAGCTTGGGCAACTGCCAGTCTTCCATAATAAAAAAAAACACCTTGTCCAGGCTTGCACCCTGGAAACTTTCCATGGCCTATCAAGACTCACAGAGGCCTACCTACCTATGGTGAGGTACAGGCACAGTGAAGAACATGCTTGCAGCAGCACCACAGTCACATAGGGACAGGAGCACATGGAAGGTAACTAATATCTTTGAGTGAGAAAAGGAGAGAAGACTGTGCATACATAATACCTGAGCACAAAGGAAAAATACACTGGAGGCCGGATCAACGGTAGTGCAGGAGGTGATCTGTAATGTTCTGTTGCTGGGGTAGTTAGGGTTGTGCAGGTTGGTTTAAGAACCTAACAAGAGAAAATCTGCAGGTGCTGGCAATCCAAGGAAGACACACAAAATGCTGGGAGGAACTCAGCAGGCAAGGCAGCATCTATGGAAAAGAGTAACCAGTTGACGTTTCGGGGCAAGCAGGACTGATGAAGGGTTTCAGCCCGAAACGTTTCAGCAGGACTGGTGAAGGGTCTTGGCCCAAAATGTCAACTGTACCTCTGGTTGCAGGAAATTTGTTGTTCCTGCACCTAGTGGGACTTCAGGTTTCTGTACCACCTGCCTGATGGTATTAGGAAGACAAGGGCATGTCCTGGATGGTGGGGATCTTCGATGATATTTGCCACCTTCTTGAGGGCAGCACCTCCTGTAAATGCCGGCTATAGTCAGGAGGGCTGTGCTCATGATGGATCAAATGTGTCCATGACTCTCTGCATTGACCAGAAATGTTAAATCTGTTTCCCTCTCTTACCTGCATTCTTTTAAACATTTCCCATGTCGTTCCAGCTTTCCAACATCTGCATTCTATCTGCTTTTGGTGTTAGGCCATAAGACATAGGAGCCGAATTAGGCCATTCTGCCCATCGAGTCTGCTCCACCATTCCATCATGGGTGATCCCAGATCCCACTCAGCCACATACATCTGCCTTATTGGCATATCCTTTGATGCCCTGACCGATTAGGAAACTATCAACTTTTGCCTTAAATATACTCACAGACTCGGCCTCCACCACACTCTGTGGCAGAGCATTCCACAGATTTACTACTCTCTAGCTAAAAAAAATTCCTCCTTACTTCTATTCTAAAGGGTCACCCCTCAATTTTGAGGTTGTGCCCTCTAGTTCTGGATACCCCCACCATAGCAAATAGCCTCTCCACATCCACCTTATCTATTCATTTCAACATTCAGTAGGTTTCAATGAGATCCCTCCACATTCTTCTAAATTCCAGCGAGTACAGTCCCAAAGCTGCCAAATGCTCCTCATATGTTAACCCCTTCATTCTCTGAGTCTTCCTCGCGAACTTCCTCTGAGCTCTCTCCTTTCTGAGATGTGGAAGATCTGTGTAATAAAGCCAAGGTAAATGTACACATTTCTGCAGATGTGGAAATGCAGAGCAGTGCACACAAACTGCTGGAGGGACTCTGCAGGCCAGACAGCATCAGAGCTTCCCTTTGCCTTATGCTGCCCTGGGTTAAATTGTGGTTCAGGCCACTGCTCATCACTAATAAGTTGGTAACATTTTTATGGTCCTGTGGCACTATTAACATGCGTCCCCTTTTAGCCAGGACTGTCAGAGGAGCCCGCCTCTAGAAGCTGCTTACTTTCAGGAGAACCAATGATAAACTACCTTCACAAGTCTTGTGGGTTCAGATCGTAAGGAAGCACCGTAGGCAAGTGAACTCATTTTGAAGTTGGCATAGCTTCGTTTTTTGCAGAAAAATCACTTCAATAGGAGGAATCAAGAGGCAGACTGTTATCTAATGAGTGAAACGCAGAGGGATCTGTGTTGTACTTGTGCACGGAACACAAAAAGTCAGCAGACAGGTAGCAAGGCAGGCAAATGGTACATCTGCTTAAATTACAAAAGGGTTAGAGTTTAGAAATAGGGAAGGGATGCTACGGGGTAGTGGTGAAGTCACAGCTGGAGCATCGCACACAGTTTTGTTCCCTTTCTTTAAGAGAAAATATACAGACATTGGAGGCAGTCATAATGGTATTCACCAGGTTAATGCTTGGGGTGGGGGTGGATGATGATTAAAGAAATCAGATTTGTATTCTTTGGAGTTCAGAAGAACATGGGTTAGATCTATTTGAAACTTGAGATCCTTAGAGGGTATGGCTGCCGGGTGTTGAGATATTTCTACTAGTTGGAAAATCTCAAACAAGGGGATATAGTCTCAGGATAAAGAGCTGCTTATTTAAAGCTGAGGACCAATAGAATTACTTCTCTGGTGGAACTGGTGACTTTGCTGCTCTGGGGGCATATGGAAGCTTGATCACTGGAGGCACTAAAAAGGAAATAGTGAAATTTTAGTTAGGTCTGGGATGAGAGCTATGGGGAACTGGAACAGAAGAAGACTTGAGCCTTAGGACAGATCAACCGTGATTACGTAAATGGTGGGACAGGTTTGAGAGGCAGAATGATCTACTCAAGCCCCAATTTCCTTGTGCACTTGTGACACTAATGTTGGCTGTTGGGGTGTGGAAGGATTGCAGTGCAGGTTGGATTTAAGTTACAGATGCTCTTGTTACCCTTGATTCCCCCATCACCCACCCCATAACTCAAGCTGGAGCTCAAGAATAAAAAGCTGAAGACAGAGACATGACCCTAAGCCTAAATGGAAAGCAAGTAAATTGTCAAGAGATTTAAGGTGGAGATGGGCAGGTTATTTTTTCACCTGCTTGTTGTCTGCATGAAACGGGGGTTAAAACCTGCATAAGGGAATTAGACGTTTACTTTAGAGCTATGGGAAGTCAGCAGGAGTGTTAAACTGACTGGATAGGTGGAAAGGCTGTGGCACTTGTGCAGAGGGCTGAGTTGTCCCTTGTGCTGAGTTAAAAGCATAGAACAGTACACTACAGTAACAGGACTTTTGGCCCATGATTTCTTCCCCAAATGTGATGCCAAATCTGCTGATGCCGGAGATCCAAAATCACACACACACCAAATGCTGGAGGAACTCAGCAGGCCAGGCAGCATCAATAGAAAAGAGTAAACAGTCGACATTTCTGGACAAGACCCAAATTACAGTAATCACTTCTGCCTGTATGTGGTCCATATCCCTCTGCTCTTTGCACATTCACATTTCCATCTAAATGCTTTTTGAGTGCCACTGTCATATCTGCTTCCATTCCCATTCCTAGTATTTCCAAGCATCCACCACTCACTGTGTTGAAAAAAAATTGTCCCGCACATCCCTTTTAACATTCTGTCCTTCATATAAAAGCTATACTGTGATTTTTGACATTTTTACCCTGGGAAAATGATTCTGTCTACCCATCTATCCCTCAGGATTTTGTAAACTTTCATCAGGCCTTTCCTCAGCCTCTGACACTCCAGAGGAGACAATCTGAGTTTGTCCAGCCTCTCTTTATAGCCCGTGCCCTCTAATTGAGGCAGCATCGTTCCCTACTCCAATGCCTCCAAACCCTTCCCGTTATGTGCCAACCAGAACTCCACACAGTTCTCCAAAGTGTGGTCTAAACAAAGTTTTATACAGCTACAATATGACTTGCTGACTTTTATGATGCACACCTCCTTTATCACTCTACTCACTTGTATTGCCACTTTCAGGGAGGTATGGACTTATTCAGGGTCCTGCTGTTAACTGTATACTTTCATTTACTTTCGACCTCCAAAAGTGCAACACCTCACACATGCTTGGATTAAATTCTGTCTGCTATTTCTCTGCCCATAAATATAACTGATCTATATTTCATTTCTTTAAGTCATTGGTCATGTAGGGTACTTATAACCTTGGCTGGATCCTCTGCTTATTAGAAAGGAAAAAAGATAAATGGGTGACTTAGCCAAGATCAGCCATTTAACACAACCACCTTCACTGTCTGGGGAGAACTGTTCCTGATGAGTGACTCAAACTGGGGTGAAATTCCTGCTTCACAGAGTCTTCGTGAGCAAATCATTCCCCCTGTAATTTCAAGTCCAGCAGCTAAGCTTGTCTCTTCAGATGGTCTAAGATGGCTGCTAACCCGTTAACATCTCCCCATCCATTGCACCAGTCATCTGAGGTCCTTGCCCGCTCTGCCATTCCACATTCCGAATTTGGAGCTGCCCGCTGACCTTCACTTGAAATACGAGTAATTGCTGGCCCAGTAATTATTCACAGCTGTTCCTGTTGGATTTTCAAGAGTAATTATCCAAGGTGAATAAGAGATTAGCATTCTGGCAGTTTACTTTGTGAGCAGGAACGAGTGGCAATTCATATTGCTATGACGTTCTGAAACTCGAGAGAAATTACAGAGGGACTTCAAGTAATTTTTTTAAAATCAGGATTTACTACAACGAAGCTTTTGGTTCTGTGTGTGATTGCTGGCAGAAGAAAGAGCAAGGTGAGAATCTCAGGTCTCTGTCTTTCATTTCCTGGAAAAAGCACCGAAAACGAATCGTTTCCCATTCCTGGTACTATCCCTCTGTTTTCTCTGGTCTCCTGAATGGTTAACCAGCTCCCTTGCCAACTTCTCCTTGTATGCCCCTTCACCATTATGCAGTAATTTACATGCTAGTACTCTTGTGAAATCTTGCAGTGGCTCGTTCAACACTTCCTCACTCAGAGGTTGGTGAGAGCATGGACCAAGCTGCCGGGAGAAGTGGTGGATGTGGGATCAATTTAAATACTTAAGGGAAGTTTGGATAAGTACATGGTTGGGAAGGGTGTGGAGGGCTTTGTTCGAGATGCAGGTCAATGGGACTAGGGAAAGTAATAGCTTGGTATGGATTAGATGCATCGAAGGGTGTGTTTCTCTGTGACGCCTGTGAGGCTTTACTTAATCAAAGATCGGCTAGATAGTAGCAGTGATGTCTAAATATGGAAGGGGTAAAGGGTAAGAGATTGAGAGGGGATCTGAGGAAGTGCATTTACACCCAGAGGGCGGTTGGAATCTGGAGCTTGTTGCCCGAGTGAATAAGGCCTCTGGCCTTCATCAGTCAGGGCACTGGGTATTGATCTAGGGATGCTATGTTGCATTTGTACAAGATATTGGTGAGACTGCTTTTGGAATATTGTGATCAGTTTTGGTCACCCTGCTGTAGGAATGGTGTCATTCAGCTTGAAAGAATGCAGAGGAGATGAATGATCATTTTGCCAGGACTCAAGGGAGTGAGTTATAGAGAGAGGCTGAACAGGCCAGGACTGTATTCATTGGAGTGCAGGAGACTAAGGAGAGATTTTAGTCAGATTTATAAAATGATGGAAGGGCATAGTTAGGGTGAATGCTTTTTTCCATGGTTGTGGAATCAAGTACAGGAGACCATAAGAAAACACAAGAGATCTTGCAGATGAGGGAATCCAGAGTAATACACACAAAATACTGGAGGAACAGACAGCATTAAAAAATTCAAAGTTGAGAGTAAATTTATTTTCCAGGTACGTATACATCACCATATACAATCCTGAGACTCATTTTCTTGCAAGCATTCACAGTAGAACAAAGAAGTACAGAGAATCAATGAAAAATTACACACAGACTGATAAACAGCCAATGTGCAAAAGGCAACAAATTTTGCAAATACAAAAGAGAAAAAACTAAATAGTATTAAAAATAGAGTAATGAATATTGAGAACACAGGTTGTAGAGTCCGTAGGATACAGAATCAGTTCAGAATTGAGGTGAGTGAAGTTATCCACTCTGGTTCAGGGGACCGATGGTGCGGGTGTAATAGCTAGTCCTGATCTCGCTGGTGTAGGACCCAAGACTGCTGTACCTTTTGATGATGGTGAGTGAGAGGTTGTTGTTGTGGCACCATCTAGCCAGACTTTCAATCTCCATCCTATATGCTGATTTGTCACTAACTGATTCAGACAATAGTGGTGTCATCAGCAAACTTAAATATGGCTTTGGAACTGTGCTTAGCCTCACAGTCATAGCAGGTGAATTGAATTAACTTTATTTTTCACATCCTTCACATACATGAGGAGTAAAACGTTATGTCAGCATCTAAATGTGCAATGTGCAATCATAGTAACTTATAATAAATAGAACAGTTAGTGTAAAATAGTAATACACTCAAATCAGCGTGAATTAAGCAGTCTGATGACCTGATGGAAGAAGCTGTCCCGGAGCCTTCTGGTCCTGGCTTTTATGCTGCGGTACCATTTCCCGGGTGGTTGCAACTGGAACAGTTTGTGGTTGGAGTGACTCGGGTCTCCAATGATCCCTCGGGCTCTTTTCTCACACCGGTCCTTGTAAATGTCCTGAATCATGGGAAGTTCCCCATTACAGATGTGCTGGGCTGTCTGCACCACTCTCTGCAGAATCCTGCGATTAAGGGAGGTACAGTTCCCATACCAGGCAGTGATGCAGCCAGTCAGGATGCTCTCAAATGTGCCCCTGCAGACTTTGTGGTGCAATGTGCCAGTGGTGGTTGTGGAGGAGATATTAAAGTCAGAGAAAAGTACAGCACAGAAGCAGGCCATATAGTCCACTATTCCATCGACCTACCCTGGGGCCATAGCTTTCCATACCCCTACCATCCATGCATCTATCCAGATTTTTCTTAAACATGGAAATCGAACTTGCATGCACCACTTGCTGGCAGCTTGTTCTGCACTTTCATGGCCCTCTGAGTGAAGATGTTGCCCCTCATGTTTTCCTTAAACCTTTCATTTTCACCCTTAACCCCCGACCTCTAGTTACAGACTCACCCAGCCTCAGTGGAAAAAACCTGCTTGTATTTACCCGATCTATACTCCTCATAATTCTGTACACCTCTGTCAAACCTCCCCTCTATCTTCTATGTTCTGAGGAATAAAGCTCTAACCTATTCAGGTCCTCCATTCCAGGCAACATCCTTGAAAGTTTTCTCCATACATGTTTCCCACAGATAGGTGACCAAAACGGCACACAATATTCCAAATTAGGTCTTACCAATATCTTATACAACTTCAACATAATATCCCATCTCCTGTACTCCATATTTTGATTTCTAAAGGCCAATGAGCCAAAAGTTTTCGTAACAAACCAATCTACCTATGACACCACTAACAATGAATTGTGAACCTGTATTCCCAGATCCCTTTGTTCTACAGCACTCCTCAGTGCCCTAGCTTTCACTGTTTAAGACCTCCTTTGGTTGGTCTTACCGCAGTGTAACACCTTACACTTGCCTGCTTTAAATTCCATCTGCCATTTCTCAGCCCATTTTCTGGCTGGTCCAAATCCCATTGAAAGCTCCTGTTGCCAATCAGAACTGACTGAGGTCTGCAAGTGAGGAAATCAAGGATCCAGTACCACTCGGAGGTATAGAAGCTTGGAATTTATTGATTAGCTCTGAGGGGACGATAGTATTGATTGCAGAGCTCTAGTCAATAAAGTCCATCCTGATGTATGCATCTTCACTGTCCAGATATTCCAGGGTTGAGTGAAGAGCCAGCTGTTGACCTGTTGTGATGGTAGGTAAATTGGAGCAGATCCAAGTCACTCCTCAGGCAGAGTTAATATGTTTCATCACCAGCCTCTCAAAGTACTTCATTACAGTGGATGTAAGTGTTACTGCATTTATGCAGAGGAATAAACAATCAACGTTTTGGCCGAGACTCTTCGTCGGGAGCGTTCGTGAAAATGCCGAGTTCTTCCAGCATTTTGCGTGTGTGTTGCTGGAGGGCGTAGGTTTAAGGTGAGAGGGAGGGAGTTTAATAGGATCCTGAGGAGTGATTTTTTTTCACCCAGAGGGTGGTCTATCTGAGCTGCTAGAGGAAATGGCTGAGACAGGTTACAATTTTTAAAAGGCACTTGGACAGGATAGGGAAGATTTCAAGGGATATGGGCCAAACAAGGCAATGGAGACTAGCTGATATGGGAATCTTCGTTGGTGTGAACTTGTTGGACTGATGGGCCTGTTTCTATTCGGTATAACTATGACCCTCTGAGTGGACAATGAAGGCAGATACTCTCACAACATTTAAGGGCTAGCTAAAGATAATCACCAACACATTGAGAGCTACAGACCATGTACTGGCTGTCAGGATCAATATAGATCATGTTCAGCATGGCCATGAGTGGGCCAAGATACCATTCCAATGTTGCTGTTACGTTTTCTTTGTTCTAACTCCACCCCCTGTGTTCTCTGCCTCATCTCGCTGAAAGAGCCTTCACGTAGCAAATTGTGATTGGATCATTGAAGTGGATCAGAATCAGTGGAAATTGCATCCTGATAGGTTGCCTTATAATCACAGGGATACACCTGAGGAAAGTTAAAGTTCAGGAAAGAAATTTAAAACTCAGCTCAGTAGGAGCATTAATCAGGCGAACAAGATGATTGGAGAGTGGCCTGGTTGAAAAACACGGAATGGGTGGAGGTGGACAGCGACACTGCAGAGTTGTAAATATAAGGAGTCATTATAGGTCCAGAGGTGAGCCCAGGATCAGTGGAATGTGGAGTTTTTATCTAAAGGGTTAACTGGGTTGAATAGAATAGATACATTCAATGAAAGCTGTGAATGAAGAATGGACATCAGATTTTACAGGCAGGGTTCAGTACGGACAGGCAGCAACAGGTTGAGTGGACTATAAATTAGCCCAGTTGGCATGGTGCTGGCTTCTCAAAACTTTGCTTGTTCTCAGGCCTTTATTGCAACAGTGCGGGTGACTTAACTTTGAGTAGGATCCCATTCTACACGCTTGCTGACTCTCCTAATAAATGGAAGTCTGAAATTCAATTAAATTGGCTAATTTCATCTGAGGCATGTCAATGTATTGCTGAAACAGATCGGTGTTTTTAGAATGCAGCATTACAGTGTGACAGAGTGTGACTCTATGTCTGATACTGGATAGAATGTACCCAGACCACCCTGCTCAATATACATCTGCTGGAATTATCTGATAGCATTAGAGATAATGCAGAATGGATCTACATGGACATTGGCAAGGTTAGTGAACAATGGCTATTAGGCAAAGGGGCAATTTATTTTATGACAGACCTTGATTAAGAGGATCCATCCTCCCTAAACAAGGAGGTACTGCAAAGGGACAAAGATGAATGTAAATGGGGGAAGGATTATAAGGAGCTGAGTCGATTTTGTAACTGAATCTTGAGTAGCAGCCCTTATCACATTGTAAATGAACTAGGTGATGACCAAAAGTACTATAAACAATGAAATGGCGATCAATCCAAAGGCACAGTGCTGCAAATGCTGGAAATTGGAAATAAAAACTGGAAAAGTTTGACAGATCAGGCAACATCAGTGAAGAGAGAAAATAAGTGTATGCTTTAGATCAACAGACGTTTATATGAACCAGGAATTCTGGAGGCTGACCAAGTTTATTTCTAATTTTTCTGAATTCTGATGAAAAGGCTTCTCTCTCAATGGATGCTGCTTGACCTGCTGAGTACTTCCAGAATTTTCAGATTTTTTTTTAACTATCAACAGATCTTTGTATACTCCTTCCCACCCCACTGCTCCTTCTACACCTCAAAGTGTATAAGACCATAAGACTTGGGAACAGAATTAACTCTTTCAGCCCATCGAGTCTACTCCGCCATTCGATCATGGCTGGTTTATCATCTCTCTCAACCCCATTCTTCTGCCTTCTCCCATAACCTTTGACATCCTGCCTAATAAAGAATCTACAACCTCTGCTTTAAACATACCCAATGACTTGGCCACCACAGCCACTATGGCAACAAATTCTACATATTCACTACCCTCTGGAAAGAAATTCCTCCTTATCTCTGTTCTAAATGAACATCCATCTATTCTGTGACTGTGTCCCCAAGTCCTAGGTTCCCCCATGATAGGAAACATACTCTTCACATCCACTTTATCTAGGCCGTCTACATTTGATAGCTTACATAACACAGCAAGTATGGCAGATATAGAAAATATAGCCAGGCACTGAAGTCCTCTTTGATTACATATGCCCCTGGACACAGAGGAAGATTGAAGTGGAAAGGCCAAGACATGTCAAGCAAAATCTTTCTGTACTGTATATTTCCATGCTTCTGAGATCCCACAATAATTTTCATAACCAAAATCTATTCAACATAAATTAGATTACTAATGAAATTGCTTCACAGGCAGGAATGGACCAAGTCACTGAGGCTGTATCTTCCCTGTAAACATATTAACCTTGTTTACTTGTTGTTGGCATTATTAAACTTACCTGGGGTATTTAAGCAACAGCTTAAAAGTAAACCTCTCTGAATCACTCATACAATTGTTTTTATCTTTTCCTTATTCCCAGTTATAATTTTTCTTGTTTCAGCCTCTAAAGGATCCAAATTATTTTTTAATCGTTTACCATTCCTCTGGGAATCTGCATTTATTGTTGTTTAATTTCTATCTCGTATTTCCTGAATTTTTCTCAATTACATTTGCTTTTATGTTGTGCTCATTTTTAAAGCCAGCACAGGTTTGCTGTTCTTTTTTGGCTATGTTTGTTTTGTTTTAAAATCCAATAACATAATTAATTTCTCAGAATATCTGATTTTTACAGTTGAGCTTTCATACCCCAGCTAATGTATATTTGTCTAGAATTATGATTTAAGTATTTTAATTGTCTTTAAGTCTACTAGTGCTGTCATGACCCTTAATTTCACCTCCAAATCCATCATTTAATACTTTAATAGTTTTATTCAGTTTTAGGACACTGGATTTGTTCATCTATATTATTTTCTCTGTGTGTGTGTGTGTGTGTGTGTGTGTGTGTGTGTGTGTGTGATTGTAATTTAGACCTTTTCTGTGTTGCAATGTACTGCTGCTGCAAAACAACAAATTTCATGACATATGCCAGTAATTCTGATTATGCTCAAATCGTACTCGAGGAGATGCAGTGTTCCTGTTGACTCCAGGCAGCCCTGAGCCTATAACCATTCAGAGCGGAGAGTGAATTCAAGTTAGTATTGAGAATTTGACGGCCAAGATGACAGAGGCATAGATGTGTATGAGGCTGGAACAGAAACGGTTGGCATTACAGAGCCAGAAGAAGGACTAGTAGTGTTATAGACTGATACCACATGGAAGTGGGCCCTCCAGCCCATCCTGGCAAACAGCAAGTACCAATTTACAATAACTCCACACTAATCAACTTTATTCTACCCATCTATTCCCATCAGTTCCCCTCAAACTCTACCACCCACCCAAAGCCTGGCATCTCAGAGCGACCAATCAACCCCCCCCCCCCGCCCCTCCCCGCCCAACATGTGGGAGGAAGCCGAAGCACCCTGGAGAGACCCATAGTCACAGAGAAAATGTGCACAAAGAACATCAGAACCCAAGTTGCTGTACTTGATTGGACATTTGTTGATTTTACCTGTTCTGGCCTCCATGTGATTCCAAATCTAACCTGTACCACTGACTTTCCAGAACCCTTTGAAATGGCCCATGAGTTGCTCGCCTCAAGGGCAATAAATGCTAGCTTTGCCAGCAAGGTCCAGATCTCAAGCACTGAAAAAATGTTTAAACAACAAACCATTGTTTGGTGCATTGTGTAATAAAGTGAGGGATGGCAAAGAGAATATACAATATCACAGCACAGTGCAAGTCCTTCAGTCTAGGATGTTGTGCCCACCTTTTACCCTACGCCAAGACCAGGCTAACCATTCCCTCCTAAATCGCCCTCCATTTTTCTATTGTCCATATGCCTATCTTAGAGTTTCTTAAATGCCCATGATGTATCTGCCTCTACCTCAGCTCCTGGCAGGACACCCACCCACTCTCTGTGTAACGAACTTACCTCTGACATCTCCTCCCCCAAATACTTTACTTCAATCACATTAAAATTATGCCCCCTCATTTCCACACTGCAGAATAGTCTCTAGCTGTCCACTTATCACCTTGAGAAGAGCCTTGTATTACCTTCTCACCTTGTATTAGAGGAGGATAGTCGGATCGATGGTGCCTCTACTGTGGCATAGAGTTCAGTTTTGCAAATAATAGGTATAGATTTCAGGAGGCAACATTGTTCACTGGGGGGAGGGGAAGGCTGGAGCATAGGTCAGTTTGTGGTGACAGGGAACACCAAGGGCAGCGTTTTGGAGGAAGAGTGGAATGGCTCAATCAGTGCACCTTGATCATAGGAAGGCTGTCACACGTAGGGCTGAGAGTGAAAGGGAAGAGGATATAATCAACTGCAAAAGAAATTGCTATCTTGTGGCATATGGCAGTGAGTCATAATCCAGAAACAATTTGCATACTGCACACCCATTCATGCATCATATTTCAATTTGCTTCCAAAACCACACGGAAAGTATCTCAAAATAAATTAATGGATTTAATCTCTCACCCAGTGATGCTTCAATTTCAGGTGTAGACAGAGAGGACAGGTAATCTCTCTGGAAAACAAAACAGCAAAACTGAAAATATAATTCAACCGTAAAGTGTGCTATCATTGTTTGCAATACCACCGCAGCCTGTTCTGTGGCATTCTTGACAGCCAACTTCACTAAAATAACCTTTACTTAAGCAACACAGACAGTAATATTTCAGGCTGAATAACAAACTGCCCATATAACCCTTGTCCATCAGCTGAGACACCAAGATATATTCTCTCTGCAACTTCTCCAAGGGAAAAAATTGGGATGGGCTTTGTTGGCAGCATCCCCCATTAACAAGAAACTTGTTTGTAAAAATCCCCCTGCTAAACACACACTTAGAACACATTCCAAAGGCACACAGTGGCAATTGAATGACAATAACAGCTTGCATAAACATATAGTTCCATCAACTGAGCAGAAATGGCCCAAGGCATTTCATGGAAATGTCAGCAGAAATTGACACTGAGCTTTGAAGGGAGATATTTGGAGCTTTTGCAAACAGCTGAGCCTTAAATAGAGGAGAGAGAGGAACAGAGGTGAGGAGGTGGTGGGAAGAAATCCAGGCAAGTTTGGGGTGAAGGGAACTCCGGGTGTGTGGAGGTCCTGTTGGAGGAGTGCTGATGCCCTGAAGTGTTTCAGATCTTGGGGGAACTGACCAGGCAAAGGAAAGTCTGAGCTTCTAGTAAGGTTACAATGGCGTATAAAGTGTGAGTCATAAAGAGATGCAGAGTACGAAAGCAGGGAAGTCAAACCAGTTCAAACACTTGTTGGCCTACAGTTAGGGAACTACATTCAATTCTATCCCACTATTAAAGTGCATGAAAGTCCCAGAGGGCGCAGGAAAAAAATGACAAAGAGTGGTTCTGGAAATGTAGGATCTCAGTTCTAAGGTTGGACTGGAGGAGCAGGGCTTGTTCTGCTGGTAGCAAAGAAGGTTATGATAACAGGTGGTTGGTTTAGCTAAGGTATTCCCTTGAAGCCATACTTCAAGCACCCTGAGGCACCGATTTAGAAGTCTAGTCAAAAAGGAGGTGTAGGGAAATGCCTTCTCATCACAGAACTGGTTGTGAACTGGAATCAGTCGGCGTATCTTGGGAAGAAATAGGATAAATGCTTGACAGTGTATAACCTGTAGTGTTGCAAGGAAGTGCAGCAGATAGTATTGTTCCATGAATGGGCTGAATGGCCTCTTGTGCCAGAACTGTGCTACGATTTGAAAACCAAGCTAATTTCATGTAGAATCTGAGACAGGGTTGGGCTTTGCTCTTGAGAAAAGGCAAATGAAGGGGTGGGTTTTGTTGGCAGCATGGGTTTCTGCTGATTGAGAAGGTCAGAGAGAGAGAGAGAGAGAGGTCCTGCCTCTCTTCTACAGAGGTTGAAGAGAGCAGATAGGCAGTTCTTGTTCAGATTGAAATATTGGTACTTAAATTCCTTAAATAAAAACAGCTTATTGAGATGGACTGACATAAATATCATGAACAGGCTGTAGTTATGGCAGACAACAATAATAACCCCATTGTATGTGGGGTGAGTGTTGCCCGCCTTGATGAAGTCTGTTCACCCGTCCACTACAGCCAACAGTTCTACATTACCATAGCACCTCAGTCATTCCCTTTCTCCCCTCACCACTTTGCCCACTATTAATGGAGCTCAATGGGTCATGAAGAAAATGGACAATCAATACTTCAGGTTAAGACCTTTCATCTGGACCAAAGGGCCTGCTGAATCCCCTGAATCCTCCAATGTTTTGTTCGCTGGTCCAGATTCCAGCATCTGCAGTCATTTGGTCCGCCAAGTTTTTATGTTCAACATTGAGCTGAAAAGTTTGCACTGTTTGACCTTCCACAGTTGCTGACTGACTGGCGAGTGTTTCCGTCATCCCCTGCAGCATTCTGTACGGGAAAAGCCATTGCATTCTGCTGTGCGTGACATTTGCCTCTCTTCTTTCCAGATTCACCAGAACATGACTCTTTCTCCATTCATATTCAGTGCAGCTCTCTGTCTGATTCCATGTTCATCAGCAATCAAACAATTATCCAAACTATTTCAGACAACACTAAACCTTCCTTCCACATCGTTAGCTTTGATGTCTTGATTCATATCATCTGCCATCGCAATGGATTTTTGCAACTCTGCTCAGCATAACCAATTGACTTCCTCCATATCACTGCTGATTGCCAGCAATTGATGCACGCCTGTGGCCCAGCTAGTGGGGTTGCTGCCTCACAGCGCCAGAGACCCCGATTCTCTCCTGACTTCCGGTGCTGTGCATGCAGGATTCGTGCTTTCCCCTAATGGCTTTCCTCCCGCGTCCCAAAGACACATGGGACTGAGGCAGACCGGGCACCGTGCTGACTAATGAAGAGAGCGTATAGATAGCTGTTTGATGGCCACCTTGGACACGGTATGACTGAGGCCCCGTTTCAGTGCGCCATGAGTCCGTGTCGGTGATGGCTGCTTCCGTCTAGCTCAGTGAGAGCTTTGGAGATCAGTGCAGCGTCACTGGGCTGAAGGGATCATGACACACATGAGGACTAGTATTTCTGCAGGGATCGCTCTCTCTGTGACTCCCTTGTCCATTCATTCCTCCCCTCTAAGAAGGACAAGTTGTACATCTGCCCCTTCACTTCCTTCCTCACCACTATTCTGGGCATTCCAGGTGAGGTAAGACTTCATTTGAAACTCTGCTGGGATCATTTATGGTTTCCAGTGCCCTCGGTGCAGCCTCCTTTATGTTGGTGAAACGATGTAAATTGGGGCAGCCGCTTCATTGAGTAACTTCTTTCCATCCACAACAGGTGGGATTTCCATTTTAACTCTACTTCCTATTTCCATTCTGACATTTCAGTCCATGACATGCTCTAAGACCACAAGGAGACCACTCTCAGGTTGGAGGAACAACACCTTGTATTTCATCTAGGTAGCCTCCAACCTGACAGCATGAACATAGATTTCTCAAACTTCCAGTAAGTCCTCACTCCTTCCCCTTCTCTCTTTTTACATTCCCTAATCTAGCTCCCCTCTTACTTGGCAAACACGAGGAAATCTGCAGATGCTGGAAATTCAAGGAGCACACACAAAATGCTGGTGGAACGCAACAGACCAGGCAGCATCTGTAGGAAGAAGCGCAGTCAACATTTCGGGCCGAGACCCTTCGTCAGGACTAACTGAAAGAAAAGATAGTAAGAGATTTGAAAGTAGGAGGGGGAGGGGAAAATCCAAAATGATAAGAGGAGACAGGAGGGAGTGGGGTGAAACCAAGAGCTGGAAAGGTGATCGGCAAAAGGGATACAGAGCTGGAGAAGGGAAAGGATCATGGGACGGGAGGCCTAGGGAGAAAGAAAGGGGGAGCTTCACCCCACCCCCTCCTGTCTTCTCCTATCATTTTGGATTTACCCCTCCTACTTTCAAATCTCTTACTATCTGTTCTTTCAGTTAGTCCTGACGAAGGGTCTCGGCCTGAAATGTCAACTGTACTTCTTCCTATAGATGCTGCCTGGCCTGCTGTGTTCCACTAGCATTTTGTGTGTGTTGCTTCCCCTCTTACTCCACCTCTTCTCCTCTCCTGCCCATCATTTCCCTCTGGAGCCCCCCATCCTTCCCACTGTCCACTCTCATCTCCTGTCAGATTCCTTCTTCAGTCCTTCAGCTTTCCTACCTAACACCTCCCAACTTCTCACTTCATTCTCCCCTCCTCCACCCACCCTTCTTCTCCCCTTATGTGGTTTCCCCCATCTCCTGTCAGCATGTCCCCTCTCCTACCTTCTTTTCTGGATTTGTCTCTCTTTCTTTCCTGCCCTGATTAACTTAGTCTTCATAATATACAGTACATATAATGTTGCCAATTCTGATTCAATCTAACAGGCCCAGGTAACCCTTGCCTGTGGGAATGTTAAGTGTATCTGTGGAATATTTTCTGAGGAGGGTTAAGATTTGTTTGGGCTTGTCTGCAATAGCGTGTGTCTGTGAGGAATTGAGCTCAGCTCCCTGTTTTACACTGGACTGCCTTGCTGGTGAATCTAATCGTCATGGGTTATCACCCAACTCCCTTCAATGAACCAAAACTGCTGCACCATGCTGTTTTCATGAGAAATGGTCCAAAGACAGTGCTCATTTTGTCATTCATAACAAAAACAAGCTTGGATCCGACAAGGTTTATGATTTCTCTTTTGTAAGGTTGCTCTTTAGCTTTAGTGGGTTCAGCCATAGATCCACCTCTGAATCAGAAGATCGCGGGTTCAGTTCAAAGGCACAAACACCCCTGCCTGGATAGTCTACAACCCAAAGCAATTATAGGTAGCTCTCCCGTCTGGTGGATTGTTTCAGTCCCTCCCTGCCTCCTTCTGATCCTCCTCCAGTTCTCTTTATTTCCTCAAAACCCCAACATGCCCCCTTCCACCTCCAAGTTCCATCCATTCACTGCACACACAGTTCACCCATACCCCCCCCTCCCTTACTGCCTCCTCTCACTGGTTCTGGTTCAATCCGCCACTCACCTCTCCCCTAACAGTTCTCCAATTTTGCCTCCTTAACTTATCAGAGTCCAGAGGCCTTTGTATTCCTGGTTATCTCCCTCCAACAGCTGTCTTCAACCGTCACATCCCCTCTCTTCTCCATCTGCCTCTTATTTTATCTGTCTGCCTTCTGTCACCTACCACTGTCTCCCAGCTCCATCCCTTTCCCCTCCCTTACCTGACACAACCTGCCTATCCTCTCACATTCCTCCTCAGTCCACAGATTCCATTGTTGTTCTTACCAGCATCTTGTCTTTCAGCTTCTTGGATTTCAGAACACAGAACCTTGATTCCCTGCACCTCAACTACACCAAGTCCTGGAGATCCCTGCCGAGTTACTTGCTCGTCCATGTTGTTTCTGGCACCTCCCAACCTCTATAGCCTCACTTGTCCCTATCACTCCAAGATGCCCCATCTTTCCTCTGTCAGTTAGGATTCTCAGCCAACACCTGATTCTCATTTCACCATCATTATCTGACATTTCTCCAGATGCTCTTCAATAAGCACATTCACCATCACTCTCTGAATTCCTTGCCTTCCTTAGGACCTTTCCTAATGTCCACTGTTTGACTAAACCAGGGGTCGGCAACGTTTACCACTGAAAGAGCCAATATGGAGCCATTTCCCACAGAAAACACTGGGAGCCACAAAACCTGTTTGACATTTAAAATGAAATAACACTGCATACAACGGTTTTTTTTTTGCCTTTATGCTATGTATAAACAAACTATAATGTGTTGCATTTATGAAATTGATGAACTCCGGCAGAGAAAACGAAATTGCATTTCTGCATGCAACAAAAACATTTTGAACTCCGAAAAAAAGACGTTGGGTTGAAGGTTACTCCATAGTTAGCCTACCTTGGATCGAAGAATTAAAAGAAAGCGCGCACTGGCGGGTGTCAGGCATTGGCAGTGGTGACGTATATTAATAGCGATAAAAAACACGTTGTAGCGGTGTGCTACACGCAGCGCTAAAATAAAGACACTGCAGTCAAAGGTAACTTTATTCGAACTAAACAGTCTTGCTTTAAAGCCTCCCTCAACCCGTCCCCGTGGGCGCGGATGCTCCAAAAGACACGTACTCACAAACTCCCGTAGGCTATCTCCCTTAGCCGGAACGGTGGCTAATTGTGAGCCGGTTCGGATGTGCCAGGAAATGGGGTCTCCACAATGTTTTTAGATTGTACAAGATCACCATAATCTTCAAATTTCGAATTTCATTTCAAAAACTAACAAACCACGGGGAGCAGCAGCACAGAGATGAAAGAGCCAACATGCGGCTCCGGAGCCGCGGGTTGCCGACCCCTGGACTAAACGTTTATTTACCATCTTAATGTTGGGGATGACCTCATAGAGGTCAGAGAATCGTAGTATGAAACAAGTCATTAGTCTACCAAGTCCTCACTAACCTTCAAACATGGTAAATGAAATGCTATTTTCATTCTTCCCCTGTTTGTGTCCCTCTGTTCCTCTCTCCTCCTGATACACCAGGCTCTCATCACCCTATTTCTTACCTTCACCCTCCCCCAATATGTCCATGACCCTCACATTCCTCACTGCAGTTCCCCTCCCACCTCTCTCCCTTTATCCCATGCTCCACTTTCCTTTCCAAATCAGATTCCATCATCTTCAACCCTGTATCACTTCCACCTATCGCCTCCCAGCTTCTGATGCCATTTCCGCTCTCCCTCCTCCTTTAGCAGCCTATCACACTCCCTGCCTGGATGCTCCTGTCACTTGCTAGTTCTTGTTCCACACCCTCCCTCCCACCTTTTTATACTGGCCTTCTCCCCTCATCCTTTCAGTACAGGTGACAAGTTTCAAGCCAAAACGTTGAGTGTCCACCCCCCCCCCCCATACATGCTGTCACAGGAAGAACGAATGAACCCCATACGGATGATGCAGGCAGTCAGATGGAACCAGAGATGTGATGCAGCAGCCCAACTGGACACAAAGCGGTAACCAACGTCATTCCAATGATGCTCTGGGAATTAACTTGGAATACATGTTGCCAGATTGATCGCGCTGTCCTGTTGTTGTGATCAGGATCCCAATATGCGGCAGGCTGGACCACTATACACCAGCTTTCTGCTGCCTTCCAATCCATCAGAGAAAATGATAACTCGTGCCAAAGGGAATTCTTTTAAAGCCAGGATTCACTGCTGCCCTTGAACGTTGATCTATCATTAAAAAAACCTAATTAGATGTAATTAGATTGTATATAAATATAATTAGGGGGTAAATCTACTTGCTGAATAATTAGTAAAGAGCAATTATCAGTCACAATTTATAATGCACTGTGCAATTCATACAAATCCCAGAAAGTGGATGGAAATGCAAGAATTGCGTAAGAATGACTGCAATGTCAATGAATAAGAGCAGAAGTTGGTGGGAATTTGCCTTGGTCAGGAATGTAAAATTGAAGTGTTTGAAGATTTCGCATATGAATGCTGCCCCATCGGCTGCACTTGCTGCTGCTTCTGGTGTCTTGTGACTGGAGGATAGATTTTTCTCAGATTAATACTGGCAAATTGGCTTTGGGCCTGAGACTGTGCCCATTTAGTGGTGAGATTGATTGACATGTGTGCCTGTCAATTAGTTTCTCCTTGGGCTCATTGACATTAACACAGGATGGGAGGAAACAAGCACCATGTGATGAGGAGGCCACTACTGCCTGTTGTATGCAGAGATTGTAAACAGAATGAACAGAGTGAATCTTCCCTGCAGTTCCTGTCTTTCATAACCACAGTCCACCAACTCGATCAAATAATCTCCATAAAGATTAGCAGGTATAGCAAGACTCTACAAAGCAATCCTTTAAATAGCAACAACTTGCATTTGTATGTTATGTTTTAATACTGTGTAGCAGGTTACTAGAAACTCATTTAAAGGTCTTCAGCAAAGCTGAAGCCAACCCTTGTCTCCAGCTGGTATAGAACAGAGGATTTCATTGGTTTGTTTCATTGGCAGAAGTGCCTTGTGATTGGTCTGTTTCTTATGCAGGCTATGATGGGGCAGGGACATTGATTGTGCAGATATGTCAGAAAGAAAACATAGTTACATAAACAATATGCTGAGAATTGAGGCAGGAACGGGCCATTCAGCTCCTTGTGCCTGCTGTGACATTCAATGGCAGACCTTTTAGCTCAGCACCTCTCTCTTGCACCAGCTCCACGCCCTAGATTCCTTTAAAATCGAGAACGTCCAGTGACTGAGCCCCCACAGATCTCTTGGGTATAGATTCCCAAAGATTCATCGCTCTCTGAGTAAAGATATTTCTCCTCATCCCTGCTCTGACCGTTTGTGCCCTGATTTTTAGGTCTTCATCCCTGAAATTTGCTGGAACTAGCTTCAGAACATGCCTGACAATCAAGTGACCTTTGAAGGAGACTTCCTTCATTCTATACTCAAGCTGTTGCATCTCTCCCCAGGGCTCTCATCCTCCAGATGTGGTTTAACTCTACCCCTCCTCCTCTCCAGTAAATAATATCATCAGGAATGGTCTTTATCCTAGTGAGACCTTCCAGAACAGCATCTGCCCATGATGAAGCTGGCAGAGTTTGCTTTTTTCTGATCCTTTGCAGTGGTCCCTCCATACCAGATGATGATACAACCGGTTAGAATGCTCTCCATGGCACACCTGTAGAACGCCCCAATGTCTCAAGCCATTTCTCATGTTATTTACACCTCTTTCCACCTGTTCAAAAGCCATAGTGCTAGATGACTAACCTTTTAACATCCTCCAACAGACCAAACCAACGATGAGTTCTTACTTCTCAGAACTGGCACACTAAAGGAAATAGAGACATGGAGTTACATAGCAAGGAAACAGGCTCTTTGGCCCCATTCATTCATCTTGACTGAGGTAGCCCTTGAAATAGTCACATTTAACTGAATTTGGTCCAGGTCTCTCTTAACCTTTCCTAGTCATGCATCCATCCAAATGCCTTTTAAATCTTGTAGTTTGTCCTGCCTCTACCACTTCCTCTGGTAGCTTGTTCCATGTATTCACCACCCTCTGGTCCCTTTCAATCTTTCCTCTCTCATCTTCAACCTCTGCCCTCTTACTTTGACTGTGACCACTCACCTTATCTATGCCCTTCATGACTTTATGTGAGACCCCCACTTAATCTCTTTTGCTCCCGGGAAGATAGTCCCAGTGAATCCAGTCCCTATAGGTCAAGCCCTCCAGTCTGGCAGCACCCTTGTGAGTCTCTTGTTTAATCATATCCTTCCTATGACGTGGCGATGGGAATGTGCACAGTGCTCTGAGTGTGATCCCACCAACTTCTTGTACAGTTGCAACATGACTTTCCAAGTCAACTTCCCAATACGGGATTCCCCGAGCTTCGGCTACCTGAGACTTAGTGAAAATAACCGCATTTGAGAAAAGATGTCCACAGAGATCGAGGGGTTGACCGCATTCACAATTCTGCCTCTCAGTGACAGTTTTACCTGGAAATTCCTGTCCCAGTAAGAATGACTTTCAACTAACAACTCAGCCCTTTGTGTTTATGGTTGCTCTATCTGAGAATAACTCATCTCTGCTCCCCACCAACCTTGGTGATTCTTTCTTTTCCCTCCTATTGGGCAGAAGATACAAAAAAAACCTGAAAGCACAGGCCACCAGCCTCAATCCTGTAGACATGAGACTATTGAAACATCCCTTAGTACAATAAAGGTGGACTCTTGACCTCACAATCTAGTTCATCATAGCCTCACACCTTATTGCTTCCTTGCTTTGCACTTTCTCTGTAATTGTAACACTACATTCTGCACTTTGTTACTGATCTTCCATCCTACTACCTCAGTGTGTCGAAACAATTTGTATAGGTGGCTTGCAAATCTCAAGCTTCCCACCGCTCCTCAGTACACGCGACTAAAAGAAACCCATTTATTTTTATTTGTTTACTGCTTATTTCCCTGTTGCAAAAATTTACCGTTTTTCTCGGCGAGTCAGAATGAGCAGAGTTAACTTTTTAGGGGTGCTGTTATTTCTGTGCAAGCTAAGGTTACACGTTATGCATTTATGTCTCCATTAGGCTGAGTCCTTGAGAGCTGCTTTCTGATCTTTCTGCTGCCGGAATGTGATTATGATTGGTGGGCTTCTCCACTCAGCCTGACCTTGCCTTCCCAGCGGGCACCTAATGATATGCAGGCTTCTGCTTGCGATCGGAAGAGTGTCGCTTCTGCCTTTGTCCAGAAGTTAAATAAATAGAACAAATTAACCGCCAGATGCATTTGTGGGAAAGTTGTCATGGAATTAATTGAAAATTTATACCAACCTGAAATATGTGACATACAGTTCAGCATAATGGACTCTAGCCCTGTACATGCAGAGAGTTAAGAAGTTAATTTAGATCAATATTACTCGGATGAAATTCATCAGTTAACAGATCATGTAGTTAGTCTCCTGGTAGCTGCCCACCATTTACACAGAAGTCAATGAGATTTTAATTAACGATCACTTGACAATTATATATATTGTATATCTATGGCATTGATATGTGTTTCCAATTTTGTGCCTTTTTCTTCATTCATGAGATACAGTAAGACCAGCATTTATTACCTACACTTAATTGCTCTGGAGAAGGTGCTAGTAAATTGCATTATTGACCAGCTGTAGTTCTGGCAGAGGTGGTGCTCCCACGGTTGTGTTGGAGCAGGTTCCGGGATATAGACCCCAGTGACGAGAAAGCACTGGCAATATGCAGTACTTTCAAGAACAGATATTGTCGCAACTTGAAGAGAAATAGGTGTACAGTAGCTATCACTCTTATCCTTCTTGGCGGTGGAGATGTGGATTTGGGAGCACGATTAATTACAGCAATCAATGTGCAGCCCACTCCCTTCACTGTTACCACCCCCCCCCCCCCCCCCCAGCCTTCAATAAGTCTTCAGCATTCAGTCAGGTTGTTGACATTTTACCTTGACAATCACAATCTCATTGTCAGAGAACTTCACCAAACAGACAATCCAAGGATCTTGGTGAACGCCAATACATTAAAGGAATAAATGTTGTCCCTGAGTATTTTACGTAAAACTGTAAAGCCCAGGATAATTACATTGTGCAGAAAATGATTATTGTGTATTTTAATGATAATGTCCTTTCATAATGACAGCATAATGGTTACAGACAGAAGCAGGGGAAAAAGAAGTGTCAAGCCAGTAATTATAAGAGCTGAGCAGCCCTCTAATTGTACTGCAGGATCACAGTAATTAGTGACAAACTAACTTCACACAAGAACAAAGAGCAAAGGAGTTGAATATTGAAGAATGCGGATTTGATGATTTTTAAAAAAATCTTTTGTGAGTGTCCTGAAAGATACTAACAGTGTTATTTTCTCTGCCTTCCCATGGTATTTTTTTCCAAAGAAACGTTGGCTGGGAGTCCAAATCAAACTTACCGTAAATTGTAGATATGGTGTAACTTGGGAATGTCTTATTTCCAACTAGTTTCAGCTTCACGGATGAAAGTTTTGGGACTGAGCAGGGTGCTGGTGTTGCTGCTCACTGGAGGAGCACTGAAAATGGGCAACCCCATCCATATCCACCGCTCACTCCCTTCAAGTGAAACAAATCAGTCCAAAAATAACAGAACAGAAAGTTAAGACCTTGGAAGTGTTCACGGCTTCAGCCATCAGAACTGCCTTCCTGCTTGCGTTGTTATGTGAACGCTAATGTAGGCAACGCACACCTTGAGACATAAAACTTTCACACAAAGCATTGAGTCAAGGAACAGTGGAAAAGGTTCTTCGACCCACTGTGCCAATCAACAAAGAACCATTTACTCTAACCCTTTATTATTCTCCTCACATTACCTTCAACAACCCGAGTCCCCTCAAGATTCCACCACTCACTCCCACACCAGTACCTCTTTACAGCAGCCAATAAATATATTTGTGTTCAAGGCTTTGGGTAACAGAACAGCTGGAAGAAACCCACATGGTTACAGGGACAACGTGCAAAGTCCACACAGACAGCACATTGTGTTCGTCCACCTCCTCAAAGGGAATTGGGGGTGGGCAGCAAGTGGTAAACAGTACTAGAAAGGATCCGAACCACTTCTCGTCTTGCCTGCTCCCTGTCCTTTGTCCCAGGCATTCCCCTACTTTATTCCTTTTCTCTTCTCTCCACAGTACTTCCTTAACTCTGTTAAAAGGAAATCAAATTAGAATGTGGTCACAAGCTGCCTGTCTGTCTTTTCCAATTTGTGTTTTCCCTTATCTCACCACCTGCCCTTCAGTTCTTGCACCAATGATGCTTAGAATTCAAACCTCTTACTAAGAAGTATTAGAACTGACCTTTTCAGGCAGGACAGCACTGGTAAGGTAATCCAATGAGTTCCCTTCATTTTGGAAATCAATGTTACATAATGAAAGACTGTTTTCTTTCTCTTAATCCTTTCTCCTTCTCCTAGTCTTAGTTTCCTGTGCCACGCTGACAGAACTGCCTTCCCGTATCACACTTTTTATGTTTCTCTCTCCATTTCTTTCCCATTTCCTCATCACCCTGGCCCACTGTCTCTCTCCAGTCTCCTGCCCTTCATCAGAGTTCACTTTCCACCTCTCTCTAAAATTTCAGCCTCTCTCTCTCTCTTTTTGTGTGGTGGGCAAGCACAGAACAAAGGCTATGTACCAAAGGTCCGAGCAGTACAGCACCTTTTTTTCAATTTCCTTCCTGAGAACATGGTTCTCCTCTTTTTTTAAGCTCAGGTAATTTGAATTTTAGTCCAGAAGGCTTTTTAAATGCATCCTATGCTGACACTTCAATTAATTTTGAAGCGAAACTACTTAGAACTGTAAAAAAAAGTCCCCCTGTACAAGTGCTTGCTATTGCTGCCTCTTAAAAATGAGAAATTACCCAAGAAATGCTCCAGTCATGGGGCCCAGTGTGCACCCAGGCAGAATATATCAAATCCAAGATGAAGCTGAGATTTACATTTTGCAAAGACATTAAAACGCACAAATGCCTATCTGTTCAAATGCCTTTTGAATGTTGTAATTGTAACCTGTTTCTACCACTTCCTCTCTCAGCTTGTTCCACGTAATTGCCTCGTCTGTGTGAAAAAGGTACCCCTCAAGACTGTTTAAAATCTTCTCCCTCTTAGATTGAACGCACTTCCTTTAATTTCAGACTTCCCTAACCTGGGAGAAAGACAGTCACCGTCCACCTTATCTGTCATTTTTTATAAGGAAACTCCTCAGCATCCTGCACTCTGGGGAAAGAAGTTCCAATCTGTCCAGCCTCTCCTTATATCCCAGGCCCTGTAACATCCCCTTAAGTATTTTGCCCCTCTCCAAAGCAGACCAAATGATCAAAATAAGAGTATTTTTAAAAAATATTATCTCTAAGAGTTCAAGAACATTTCACTACAACATGACATTGGCATTCATAAACACAAGAAAGTACGCAGATACTGGAAATCCAGAGCAACACACACAAAACAGAGGAACTTGGCAGGTCAGGCAGCATCCGTGGAAATGAATAAACAGTCAATGTTTTGGGCTGAAGCTCTTCTTCAGGACTTGAAAGGAAGAAGGAAGATGCCAGAATTAAAAGGTAGGGGGAGTGGAAGGAAGATAGCTAGAAGGTGATAAGTGAAGCCAGATGGGTTGGAAAGATAATGGGCTAGAGAGGACGGAATCTGATAGGAGAGGAGAGTGGACCATAGGAGAAAGGGAATAGGAGGGGATGCAAGTGAAGGTGATAGACAGGTGAGAAGAGGTAAGTGGTCAGAGTGGGGAATAGAAGAAGAGGGGAGGGGGAAGGATATTTTTTAACCAGAAGGAGAAATCGATAGTCATTCCATCAAGTTGGAGGCTACCCAGAGGGACTGTAAGGTGTTGCTCCTCCATCTTGAGGATGGCCTCATCTTGCCACAAGAGGAGGCCATGGATCGACATATCGGAATGTGAACTAAAATGTTTGGCCACCGGAATGTTCTGCTTTCGGCGGATGGAGTGGAGATGCTCGATGAAGCCCAATTTGCGGCAGGTCTCACCAAACGTAAATTATACATGTCTTACACGTGGAAAGTGAACAACAAAATAGATATAATGACATGAGAGAGAGCAAATTTTTTAAAGCCTGAGGTATAATTAACGTTATTCAGATCGATTCAAGAACCTGAGGCGAGTGGGGAAGAAACTCGAGGTGTGTGTCTTCAGGCTCCTGTACCTCCTGAAGGTAACACCGAGATAACTGGTCTACCCTTGCTCTGATTCTGTGCCTTTGTTATTTTAGTTATATGGAGCTGAGTTTCTTTTTTCATCGGGACTTTAGGAGAACTTTAGTCACATGGTACAGACGGCATTTCTTCTGCCATAAGTATGAATGAAGGAATTGAGAAAATTGACACAAGTGTGATGACAAGTAGACTGAAGTTGCTGGGAGAAATTGCCCTTATAGGGAGGATTGGCCTCAGTCCAGTTTCAACCTCTGGCGCTGTCTGTGTGGAGTTTGACTGAATAGGTTTCCTTGTGTGCTCCTCTTTCCTTGCATACCCGTAAGGTGTGCTGGTTGGTTGGATAGCTTGGTAAATTTATGTATTTACTTATTGCCTTGTGTGCTGGTCAGTGGCCACTGTGCCTTCCTTCCTCTGGGACATTTGGCCAGTGTCACTGGGTCATTCTCTTCTTCCTGAGTGAGACACATATGTTTGTCCCTCTCCAAATTGCCTTCATCCCTGAAGCAGGGTGTCCCTTTGTCTCCTCTTTGCTTTCCATGAGCCATTGGGCGTGGTGGTGGTTTAAAGAGTCACGAGAAGTACTCTTGTGTGCTGGGTAATGGGAAAAAAAGACTTAAACTGGAGAGTTGAATGAAAGGGAATAATTTTCAGGGGTGCAAATAAGAAGCAGAATGGGATGAATGGGATTGCTCCTCTGGGAGCCAGCCTTGACCTTATGGACACAAGGACTGCCTCCTTCTGCATGATAAATATATATGTATATTGCATTGGACAGGTAGTCTCCACGTGACTGATTTCTGAAATATCAAGTTATACCATAAATATTCAACACAAGAGATTCTGCAGATGCTGGAAATCCAGTGCATCACGCACAGATCTTATAAATCTGTAGGATAAATAAATAATCTGGAGAAGCTGGAAAGCCGCCTGAGACTGGCCTTCCTGTAGCTTGCATTTTCCGTTTAAAATCTTTCTGAGACGGATTCGCTGTAAAACTGACAGCCCTGAAAAGTAACAGTTATTAAGGTAATTTGGTCTGTGCCTACACTGGCCTGCAATCTATTTGCTCAGAATTGCTTTGGGTTGTAAGCCTTGCTTAGGAACAACAATAAAGAAAGTTAATTCCCCCCCCCCCCCCCACCCCATACTGATTTATTGAGTGAACTCAGGGACTGACCCACTGCCTGCTTGGGTGAAGAATCTGAAGACTCACCATTGTGAAAGTGTCTTCTCATCTCTGATTGGTCAACACCAGCTTCGGGGTACTCCAGCCAGGGGAAGCGTCATCCCAGCAAACCCCACAAGGCGATTGATGTTCCAACTGATGAGCCTTTCATTCTTCTCGAGAGCATAGGCTCAGGCTGCTTTCCTCCTGTAACAAATGCGCCATCCCGAAAATCAATCCGGTGAAACTTTACGCACATCCTCTGTCGCAAGAATGAGAGTCGTATGGAAATAGTGAGTCATACGGAGAGTCATTCAGCATGGAAGGAGGCCCTTCGGTCCAACTGTTCCATGCCTACCATGATGTCCCATCTGAGCAAGTCCCATTTTACCTCTTTTGGCCATATCCCTCGAAACGTTTCATATCGACATGCCTGTACCAGGGGTGCATTTTAAATGTTCTTTATTGTTTATTCTTTATTGTTCTCTATTGCCTCAATCACTTCCTCCAACAGCTTGATCCCAATATACATCACTCTCTGCATGGAGAAGTTATCCCTTAGCTCAGGCCTGTTTGAAATCTTTATCATCTTATCATAAACCTTTTCTTTTATTCCCTTTCCTTGAGAAGCACAGACTGTGTGCACATTCACTCTATTTGTGTCCTTCATGATCTTATGCACTTTCTTAAGATCACACTTCATTCTCCTAAAATTCCAGGAATAAAGTCCAGCCCTGCCCACCCCTCCCGATAATTCAGACCATCAAGTCCTGGCAGCAACCTCATAAAACTTCTCTGCAGTCTTTCCAGTTTACTGATTTCTTTCCCACAACAGGGTGACCAAAACTGCATGCAAGTGTGGGTTCACTGAGGTCTTGTACACCTGATATGAAGCTTCCTGTGGATTAGTGAGTGGGAGCACCCCTATCTCTCTGGATTGGAGTTTATGTAACTCTGGAAGAGGACTGGGGTGCTGAGCCTCCATAAGAAAATCCTCTGCTGAAGAATGCTGAGAAATTGGTGCACTGGAGCTCAATCCACCTTCCTCAGCAGATTTACCAACACTGAGGCAGCTTCAGATTTGTCCCTAGAAGGAGTGCACCAGTGCTTCCTGGGTCAAGGCCTGCTTTCTTACTGGCAGCTTGCACCATTTCCATAGAGCCATAGAACATTACAGCACAGAAACAGGCCCTTTGGCCCTTCTTAGCTGTGCCGAACCATTTTTCTGCCTAGTCCCACTGACCTGCACCTGGCCCATATCCCTCCATACCCCTCTCATCCATGTACCTGTCCAAGTTTTTCTTAAATGTCAAAAGTGAGCCTGCATTTACCACTTCATCTGGCAGCTCATTCCACATTCCCACCATTCTCTGTGTGAAGAAGCCCCCCCCCCAATGTTCCCTTTAAACTTTTCCCCCTTCACCCTTAACCCATGTCCTCTTTTTTTTCTCCCCCTAGCCTCAGTGGAAAAAGCCTGCTTGCATTCACTCTATTTATACCCATCATAATTTTATATACCTCTATCAAATCTCCCCTCATTCTTCTACGCTCCAGGGAATAAAGTCCTAACCTATTTAACCTTTCTCTGTAACTCAGATTCTCAAGTCCCAGCAACATCCTTGTAAACCTTCTCTGCAATCTTTCAACCTTATTAATATCCTTCTTGTAATTAGGTAACCAAAACTGCACACAATACTCCAAATTCAGCCTCACCAATGCCTTATATAACCTCATCATAACATTCCAACTCTTATACTCAGCACTTTGATTTATAAAGGCCAATGTACCAAAAGCTCTCTTTATGACCCTATCTACCTGTGACGACAGTTGCCCAGCAGTGAGGTCAAATGTACACTCGAAGTTCAAAAGTCCAAAGTAAAGTTATTATGAGATTCTCTGAGATTAGTTTTCCTTCAGGCATTCACAGTGGAACAAGGAAATACAGTAGAATCAGTGCAAAGCTACACACGAAGACTGATGAACAGTCTATCTGCCAAAGGAGACAAACTGTGCAAATGCAAACAAATAAGCTAATTTATAAATAATACTGAGAACATGAGTTGTAGAGTCCTTGAAAGTGAGTCTGTGGAATCAGTTCAGTGTTGGGGTGGTGAAGTTATCCATGGTGGTTCAGGAGCCTGATGGTTGAAGGGTAATAACTGTTCCTGATGTGGGACCTAAGGTTCCTGTACCTCCTTCCCTGTGGCAGCAGCAAGAAGAGAGCATGCCCTGGATAGTTGGAGCCATTGATGATGGATCAGTCATCATAATTCCAAGATGATTGATGTCATTATCTTTATGTGTGACTAGGACTGGAGGGCTTGAGCTATCAGGAGACTGGATAGGCTGATATTTTTTTTCCCCCTAAGAAGCTGAGGGTGACATTTAAGAAGTTTATAAAATCACAAAGAAGGAAATGAGACAGAAGGGATTGATCATTTAACTTGATGCTTGTTGGCTGAATGGCTTTCCCTGTTCTAGTGAGATTTTCATAAATCGTCATATGCTTATGTGTTGAATCTAATGTGCAGTGTTAATAGAAAAGTGTTAACATGTAAAGGAAGGGGAAGAGATGACATATGATTTTGGAGTTTCTGTTTTGGGCATAATCAGGAGATTGGGAATAAAATCACTTTTGAAGTAGAGCTAGTTATGTATAATCGCAAACCTCAAAAATTTCCATGAACCGTCAAACAGTGTAAAGCAACATGACTTTTTTTCATTAAGGAGTATTCCTTGTCAATTTAAAAATGCTAACTCAGTGATGCATTGTTATTACTATCCAAAGTGGGTTATTCAGCAAATGTCAGTGTTTTCGTCAGGCATCCTGGCTTGTGAATGGCCTGGCTTAACATCACAGAAAGTGACAAGTAATTCTGAAGGAGCTTCAGGCTGAATTGTGCACCAGTCATTTTCTTGGTGAATGTAATTTTTCTAACACGTTTACAATTTCTGAAAATGTGCAGCTCTAAAAAAAAGGTCCAGTTTGCGGAGAACTCAAGAAACCTTCAAATGGGCACAATTGATACAATGTCTTCACAAATTCTTCTGTATTTTATCGCACCATAGGAAGGGACAAGTTTAGCCAGTTAAGTCTATGCCAGCTCACAGAAATCCTATTCCCCAGTATTAACCCTGTAGCCTACATATCAGGTAATTCTTCCAAGGTTTTATTGCTCACCTATAAACGAGGCGGTCAATTTACAGAAGCTTATTAAGCAACCAACCTCCCTGCTTACTGTCTTGTCTGGATAGTATGGCCTGTTTCACAGGCAGTGCAGGTTTCAGTCAAGGCTGTGCCACCACTGGAAAAGGATAATCCCTGTTAGTCCCAATGCATGTTGTGATTCCATTGCCGAGGCCGACATTTATTGTCCAGCCTTAATTGCCTTTGATTAGGCTGCCTGTGAGTCACGCTACACAAGGTTGGCAGCCCTAGCTACAGACCCAATGATAATGAAGTCTTGAAGGAGTGTAGCAAAGAAAGTGCTTTTACTAGAGATGCAGAATAGAAAATGTCTTCATGAGTGCATATAAGGATCAAACAGTGCATCCCTCAGCGAGATCCTCAAGTGGAATCAGGAAGCTGGACGATCTCCCATAATGTGGTCAGGTAAGGGTTCCAAGATTTAAATCCACTGCCTATCACACTTGAAGAAGGGAGGCTGAATTGCCTAACCGTACTATCAGAGACACTTGCAGACTGTACAGCTCAGTCGAGAGAATGGTTCAATGTGGTGGAAGTACTGTAAGGCGGAGGGCATCTTCATGAAATAATAAAATGAGTTGAGTTTAAAACTAATTGGAAAAGAATTCTGAAGTAAAGAAGACTGTAAATTACAGTGTGTGCAAATCCAAAGAAATAATGCACAGTATTATATTGCTCTGAAATAAAACAATTATACTGTAGGTAGGGTTATACAGTATTTCCAATTGTATTTTTATTCGTGATGTTAGTGTTATAAAAAGATTGTTGGTTTGAATTTTATTTTAAGTAATATTAAACTCACTATGAGGAGCCGCCATGGAAAATTATATGTATGATGTGATGATTGTGAATTAGCTTTTCAAAGCATGACAATGGGTGAGAATAGTGCAATTTAAGTGACCTAGTAGTGCAAATAAATGAATTATGGTTGAGCAAAATGGCACAGAGTCAGGGACATTGTCCTGAGAGTTACCGCCAACTTGCTAAGTTGCTTCTAAATTTAACTAACATAACCTCAGTTAGCATTAATACAGCAATGCACAAAACGCTGGAGGAATTTGGCAGATCATGTTGAATCTATTGAAGGAAATGCATGATTGACATTTCATGCTGAAGGCTCGACCCAAAATATTGACTGTGCAATGTCTTCAATAAATGTGAGGTGTTGGTTGCTAGGGTTGGATAGAGACAAGCTACAGATAGAACATAGAACAGATAGCTTAGCACATCACGAACACCAGCCTTCCCTTTGTGGACTCTTTCTAACTTTATGTTGCCTCAGCAAAGCAGCCAACATGGTCAAAGACCTCTCCCATCTTGGACATTCCCTTCTTCACCCTCCCACCAGCCAGACAACAAGAAGCCTGAAACCACGTACCGCCAAGCTCGGAGACAACTATCCAGCAGTTTTAAGAATAACCCATATCTGATTAGTAATTGAATTGGGTTGGCATAACATTGTGGGCTGAAGTGCCTGTTCTGTACTGCTCTATGTTCTAATATTGAACAGTTCCCCAGTACAGTAAGATGGTCTCTGAACTTTGCAATGGACCTCATCGTGGCCTTGCACCTTAGTCTGTCAGCACTGCACTTTCTCTGTAACGAAACACTATATTTGGCATTCTATTATTGTTTTCCCTTGAACTGTTGTGATAAATTGATCTACATGATGGCACACAGAAGAGTTTTTCACTGTGCCGCACTGTGACAAGAGTAAGCCAGTTGCCAGCCGATCAATTTACTACGAACAGTATAGGACAGGAACAGGCCCTTAGGCCCACAGTGCCTGTGCTGCATTTGGCCCATCGAGTCTGCCCTGCCATTCAATCATGGGCTGATCTAATTCTTCCAGTCATCCCCACTCCCCTGCCTTCTCCCCATACCCTTTGATGCCCTGGTGAATCAAATTTAAATGAATCCCTTCTGCCTATCGCTCCATTCCCTGCTTATTCATGTTCCTGTCTAAAAGCCTTTTAAATGATGTATCTAAACACCACTATTGCGCCTAACACTTTGTTGCCCGCAGCTCTGGTTTCAGTTTCTTAGTGGAAGGGATGAAGTGAGGCCCGATTAAGTGACGTTGGAGGGGGCTATCTCCAGCTCCCTTGCAGCACCCTACCTTGAGAACATAATGTCCTCACCCCTTACCTTTCACACTAAAATGTGCCTGGCTGATGTCCAGTTCATTCCGGCAGATGAGATACCTCAGGGGTAGGAGTGAAAGATGGGAGGTTCTGCCCATCCCAGGTCACCACTCAGGTGAATACTTGGTAACTGACACGCATTTCCCTTCCTTTAGAAAAATGAAAAGCATTGAGTAACTTTCCAAACACAAACAAGAGAACATCTGCAGATGCTGGAAATCCAAGCAACACAGACAAAATGCTGGAGGAACTCAGCAGGCCAGGCAGCATCTATGGAAAGGAGTACAGTCGATGTTTTGGTCTAAAACGCTTCAGCAGGACTGGAAAAAAAAAGATGAGGAGTAGAGTTAAAAACTGGGAGGGAGGGGAGGAAGAAGCACAAGATGATAGGTGAAACTGGGAGTGGGAGGGGTAACTTTCCGGATCTATGGTGTAAATGGTCAGTGGATGTTTTAGGTTGAGATCCTAGAGGCTGAACTGGAAATAAAGTGGGGGTGGGGAGGATGGCCAGTATAAAAAGGTGGAGGTCAAGGGTGACGCAAGAGCTGGCAGGTGATAGGTGGACCCAGGTGAGGGAGTGGGGATAACGTCGATCAGGTTATCAGGTCTCCCTTCCTTAAAAAGTGAGTAATTGTGTGTTTTGCTCTGTTTCGTAAACCAAGCTCCTCAGCTGAATGCAAATGCCCGCTCCCAATAATTCCAGCAGTTGAGCTAAGATCTTTATTTATCTTTCTGCCCATCCCACTTGTCAGCATATCATCATTTTGTTTGCCTTCCTTTGGGCCAGAGCCATGTTTGGCATCATTATTTTCTAATCATGTTATTTGTCAGTCATTAATTCTAATGCACTGTTTACTTTTGTATTACCTGGTCTATAGGCTTCCCAGGTAGATCATGTTGATCCAGCGTTAATGGCCATGCATTGTGTCAACTAGTTTTATAAGCCATGCCTTTTGGTTTGGAATTGGAATTGGTTTATATTGTCACATGTACCGAGATACAGTGAAAACCTTCTCTTGGATACTGTTCACAGACCGAATCATTACACAATGCATCTAGGAAGTACAAGCTAGATCACAAAACAGAATGCAGAATAAAGTGTAACAAGTAGTGACAATGAGGTACAATGTCATAGTGATGTAGTACATGAGGTCAAGAGTCCATCTCATCATACTAGGGAACTATATAGTTGTCTTAAAACAGCGAGGTAGAAGCTGTCCTTGCTCCTGATGGTGGATTAGTTAATGCAAATCTTGCATTTTCGTTTGTGCTGTCTGCTACGATTATATTTTTCAAACAGAGCTTACCTGATGAGTAACGCCACTGTCATCTTCCTGAGTGTTGAGCTTCCAATGTTGTCAATTGTATTTTCGAACACATCCAATTGATGACTTTTGGGAATTCCCCAGAACTGACCCACAGCCTGGTGTAATGTATGAAAATTGAGAGGGATCTGGATACCAGAGGGACTTTGGCTCAGCACAGCTGGGAATGCCACCACATGTTCAGTTCAGGCTGCTGGTGCCTACTGGAACAGATTTAGAGGGGAGTGAGGGGCTGGTTATTGGGTGGAAGGAGGCAAGGAAGAAGATTTCAGGAGAGAGAGGAGAAGAGGGAAAGCCGTGAGGAAGTCAAGAGAGATTAACTGAAAATCGGGAGAGGACAATGGAGTGGAGAGAGGGTGAGCAGTGAGTTCAAGGAATACAGAGGGTAATGGATAAAGTTGGGAAAGGACCAATGGTATAGATCTTGGAGAGATCTAAAAGGACAAGAAGGCGAAGCTGTGGAAAGAGGACAGTTATCACAGGGAAAGCAAAGGATGGGAGAGGGTAAGTAATTGGAGAGAGTTGAGGTTGATTGTAGTGAGAGAGCAGAGAAGCAACCAGCCTGACCTCTCAGAATCCCCCAGACTGCTGGATGTGCCCATGGTGGAGATGAGCTTTGCACTGCTCAGTGGAACTGTGCTCAAGGTGTGCGTGCTGAGAGTGAACGGTATTTCTTTTACTGTTACCTTTTCTGGCAAGATGGTGATGTGCTCGGTCACAGAAACCTCTCTGGGCCCAAACGAAGATGTAATTCTTCATGCTTTATTTCCTTTCTATGATCGCAGCATTGATGGCTATCAATAACAATAGGTACTGCAGGTCTACCCCACTAGAGAGTTGCACGATAATGGTGGAGATCAACCTGTTGTGCATTGTGTTGTAGCCTACTTCAGTCGTCCAGGAAAGGAGGCGGAAGAGGGATTGTATAGAGGCAGTGTGCGTCCAGCAAATGGTGGGAACGACAGGCTTGGAATTTTTATTGTGATCGCAAGACCCTGTTGGACATTGGTAATGTAGAATACTCCGAGTCCTGTTCACTGGTTCATTGGTGAGAACGACAGTGGGGGGAGCTGTGTGGCCTTGGTTGTTCCACAGTCAGGCCCTCAAGCCTCCTGTTTCGTGCTGCAGCCGTCAGGGAATGAGTCACCAGAGCTGGCTGTGTGCCGCTGAATTGCATGTTGGGTTGGGGGCTGCCCCTTCCCATTGGTACTGCTCTCCAGTGTTCGCTCAGTGGGAGACAAGCTGTGTTTTGTTCATCTGCCCTGCTTGAGCGCGAGATGAGGAACTGCTGTGGTCTTGTTCTTGCCCAAAACTGGCTGCAAGCCAGTCAATCTACCATCAATTTACAGGCCATGACAAGAGATTTGGGCTATATTAATATTATTTTTGGAACTGTATGTTTTTCCTGCTACTGTCATTATAGGTGCTATATTGTGTGACTTGTTGGCTCCAGAGGAATGCTGTTTCATTTGGCTGTATACACGTATATGACTAAATGACAATTAAACTTGAACTTGAAGCTTGAACTATGAGTGATTAGCATCTGAATGGAGCTGAACAGTGTGAAGATGCATCTTAGAGCTAAAGAGTCAGTATTACAGCAGGGAAACAAGCCTTTCTACCTAACTCAACCAGTCAGATTGGTATGCTCATTAATGTCCACATCCTCCTTAACCTTCCTATCCGTCTATCTGTCCAAATGTCTTTTAAATGCTGTTTCTGTACCAACCTCGACCACTTTCTCTTGATCGCTCATTCCATATAGACACCACCCTCTATGTGAAGGATTTGCCCCTTTTAAGATCTTTCCCCTTTCACCAATGCCCTCCGGTTTTCGACTCCCTTTCATCGGGGAAAAGACTGTGTGAAGAAGAAGAAAGAAGAAAGCCCTTAACCCCAAGTGGAGTCATCGGGACGCCGTCGTGACAGCGTTTTTTTAGCAGGCTTCCTTATTTTCACTAGGCCAAGTTGCTAGCTCAATGATCAACCCAGCACAGATGAAAAGCATGCAATGGTGGAGCCAGCTGGATTTGAACTCAGGAGCCTTTGCTCTGAAGTCCAGCGCTGATGCCACTACACCACCAGCCAGCCAGAAGACTGTGCATTGACCCAAACAATCTCCCTCATGATGTTATACACCTCTATAAGGTCACCCTTCAGTCTTGTACGCTCCCAACCTCTCCCTATAACTCAGGCCCTTTAGTCCTGGCAACCTCCTTGTACATTTTCTTAGCACTTTTTCTGGCTTAATGACATAATTTCTGTAACAGCATCACCTAAACTGTAGACAATACTCAATGGCGGATTTACCAATGTCTTGCACAGTTGTGTGGTAACTCTGCAAATTGGATTGCAGTTACTCACCCTGACATTCTGGCAGTACCTCCCAAACATACAGCCTCTGCCACCAGACAGGAAAAGGGCAGTGAGCTCATGGGAATATCACCACTAGAGTGTTTCCCTCCAAACTGTAAACCCTTCTGCCTTGGAAATATATTGACAAACCTTAATTGTTGCTGGCTCTAAATTCTCTTCGCAAACACAACTGTGGCAACACCAGAAGGATTTGCAGCTCAACACTGCTTTGACGAGGGCAATTAGGATTGTGGTCTGGCCAGCAATGCTCATATTACATGTGAGTGTAAAATACAGGAACTTGTTGCATTGCAAATCCAAGCCATTTAGAAGGAGGAAATAAATAAGTACATTTGTGCTAATTGCAATTTAAACACAAGTAAAACATGATTATTATCACAGTTTTACAGACATACTTGTCCAAGTGTTTCTCCAAACAAAGAACAAATTGCAGAGTTTTAACCAAATATTTGATTTTTTTTAGTCATCCCTTGGCCAGATAAATTGAGAAGATTCCGCATCCCACTGTAGCAGCTCAGCTGAATCTATTGGACACTTAAGACAGTTCTTACTGACAAGTCTGAATCTGAGTTTCCCATGTAACCTGCTGGAATACGGATCACCATACAGACAAAACGAACATGACGGAAGTTTTGCTGGCTTCATGAGCATGTTTGGGAGTTCTGGATATATTCTGCCTACTTGGCTTGGCAGAAGGCTCACTACTTCCTGAAAGATCCCCTTCCAGTCTGCCATGTTCTCTTCTGGTTATGTTCCCTACCCGCACACTCAGTGTATCCTCTCAGCTCAGGAGCCATACAATCGTGCCATCTACACTCACCTCTTTTACCAGTAGTTAGTCTGTGCCTGTTATACATTGGTGATTTAAGTTCTGGTGCTTCTTAAATATTGTGGGAGTACATGCCTCTACCAGCCTCTCAGGTGGTGCATACTGTTATAAGACCATAAGACATCGGAGCAGAATTAGGCCATTCAGCCCCTCAAGTGTGCTGTACTACTCAATCATGGATGATTTACTTACTCTTTCAAACCTATTTCCTGCCTTCCTCACATCACCTTTGATATCCTTACTGCTCAAGAACCTATCAACCCCCACTTTAAATGCAGTATACCTAATGACATGGCGTCCACAGCTGTCAGCAGCAATGAATTCCACAGATTCACAACCCTCTCCTGAAGAAATTCCTCCTCGTCTCTGTTCTAAATGTTCTGAACCTTCTATTCCGAGGTTGTGGCCTCTGGTCCTAAACTGTCCCACTATTAGAAGCGTGATGGCTTATTTTGAATATGTTAAACATAATTACTTTGAACCGTTGAATTCTTGAACTGGTTATGGTAAAGATGAGCAGCAACTATCAGGAGTTTGAAGCTTTTATCGAGCTCAGGAGCAACACTGAGTTGAAATTTGTTTTCAAGCGGTGTTTTTTCTAAGGTAAAAGATAACTCCCAACCTCACTTTCAGTTGAGCCAATTACCCTCTGATTTTGCCCTGTGGTTGGAAGCAGATGCTTCAGCCCACCAATTCACCACTGACCATCTGACACCCATTTACACTAATCCTACATTAATTCCATTTTGAAAGGGCAGTATGGTAGCGGAATTCTTTTACAGTACCAGATCATGTTTTGATTTTCACTGCTGTCTGTAAGGAGTTCTCCCTATTACAGAGTGGGCTTCTTCTGGGTGCTCTGGTTTCGTCCCAAATTCCAAAGATGTATGACAAGGTCAGTAAATTGTAGGCATGCTATGCTGATGCCATAAGCATGGAAAAACGTGAGTTTATCTAGCACAGTTCTTACAGATTTCATGTAAATGAGTAATTTCCCTGTATGTTTTTAATGTATGTGATAAACAAATAAATATTCTTTTTGCATTCCTCATCAAAACCTCCATGTTCTGTCATTCACCAACACACTCGGGATGTGCGAGGAAACCCTTGTAGTCACAGGGAGAACATGCAAAATCGTCGCAGGGAGTGCCCAAGGTCAGGATCGAATTTGGGTCACTGTTGACCAGCTCCCAACTGGTGACCACTTACAATGCATGGGAAGTTGGAACAACCAGCACTGGGTGAGAGGGTTTAAGATAAGACTGTTGGCCGTGCTCAGAAGGGCGGGACTTGAAAGAGGTTTGGTCAAGGCCCATGGTAAGTCCGGTATAATTGAACAATGCAGCATGAAGCTGGCGGGACGTCCTTCTAATTTGCAGGTTCGAAAGGTGCTGGTGAAGGGGCCTTGGAGAGTAATTGTAGTGCATCTGTTTTCAGGGATGAACAGCAAATGAGCTTCATCCTCATTGTCTCTTGGGCCAAAGCAAGGCACGTTCTGCATGCAAACCCCCTTCCTTCCTCTCTGCCACCTGTGCGTGTGCACAGTGAATAGGATGATAACGGCAAGTGATTTACCATCATCTGTTTCCTTGTTGGAAACAATATTCTCCACCTCTCCTGCCTGATTAATTGCAAGTGTTCTCGTCACAGATCTCTGTAAACAAACATGACTGTTGAGTGGGATGTAGAGAAGGTGGAAAACTAGTCTAATTTAATTGGAATGGAAGTGCTTTCACATGTCTTTTAATTAAGCGACTATAATGAATTTCTGTTTGAGGAAACAGATCACCAGTTATTAAAAAAAAGTGCTCCAAATCCGCTGTCACTTTTTTGTGCACTGCTGGATTCAAGGGATGGCCAATCCCCCTGCTAGGTGTTCTGTCAGTCTTAATGTATTCTTGGTTTGTGGCAATATTCTGCTGATAAATTAATTGGTGTTAGAGGTGACAATTAATGTATTTTGACACAGTGAAGATTTGAGTATGAGAAGTTGCAATCCTAAGCAAAGGTTTGCAGAGCGGAAAAAAAAGCTTAATTGTGAGGGACTTTGGACTACAGCTGGTTAAATGCCCTTTGACACTTGCAGGCTGATGCTCCTCCCTCATCGGCATATAAACATGGACTGGCATTTTGCAATACGATTATGGCTGATATTAGCATATTAGCAGATTAAAATAATCATGTTCCCCTTTTTTGTATGTAACCATCTTTCACCGTTTTAATTAGTCTCTGGAGTTTAAGTGGTATCCCCTGCCGACCAAGACTAATTATTGAAATACATGTTATGCAAATGAGACACTGGTTGGGCAAGGTGGTGCAGCACCTTAAGTAATACAATACCTCGGAGTTCACAGACATGTTAGCTTAGATACAAAATGTGATATCTAATTAGACACAAACTTCTGACCATCCATTGCTTATTTCCTTTAAGAGCAGAGTTCCATTTTAGATAGTGAATCCTTACTTTTGTTAGGCAATGAGGCTGGCAAGTGTCTCACCTCCGGGCTGATTTCAAAGGTTTTCCACCGCCGATGACATCAAGTGCCTGATCGACTGGTCCAATCAGCCCATCACCATCAGGTCTGTCTAACCTGAAGGTGCTGGGGATCTTGTCGGGAGCAGCTGAGATGTGTAGCAAAAATTAGCTGAAGTGGATTAAAAAAGTCATGGATTTGGACTGTGGAAATAGTTCTCTCTCTATAACTAGGAAAAACTTAATGATTTTATGTGAAGTGCTCCTGGAGGTGCTACACATGACACAGCACTTGGCCTGCCGAAGTCGAAGATAGAATGAGCCCAATGGGTTACGATGTACACGTCCCGAAAGAATGGGGGCAAAAGTGTTGCTGTCATCCTCATGACAACCTCCATGGATGGCTGCATTAGGCTGGGCAATGTATATGGCACCAAGTATCAAGATATGCCTGTCCTCATGTTGTGAAGGACACATCTGGCCTCATTGCTTTGCTGCTCTACCTGTCCTTTGTAGAAGCGTTCTTCCAAGCAAGCACCTTTGACCACAAGTCCATCACTGCCCCATCAGGTCCCTGGGGCCTTTCTTCCTATCCTCCAGCAGGCTCCCCTGAAAGCCCATCGCTCTGTCTCCACAGCTCCACGAGCAAGCCATTGTTAAGCACTGTTCATGGCACCTTCTGTAAATTGGCTCAGATCGTTGGTGCAGTAATGAACCCGATGAAATTTCATTGACTTTCTGTGCACAGGGCACACCCGGCAACTTTTTGACAGTTTGCTCCAGTTTGTTAAGTAAGGTTGTAAGGGTAGAAACTGTCTGAAATTCTTGTCTAACGTCAGGAGTTAAGTCTTCTTCCGGGGGTGATTTTACATCAGGTCTAAGCTGCTGCCTCTTGGCCCACTGAGTTTCTGCAGCAGTTTTTTTTTCTGGAATTCGGTACAGACCTTTCCCCCAGAAGAGTTCAGTAGCTCAAAAGAATAGCTCCCCATCCCCCTTCTCAAGTATGTGATCTTGTTAGCGAACTCTTGCTAATAAATATACTTTATTTTAAATGTGCTTGTCTACAAGGTGGAAAATTTGTGATTCAAACTTAGTGATTTAAAATAATCTTCCTGAAGTGAGCAACAGAAGTCTAAAGTGGAGCAAGAATATAAAAAAGACTGCATAAATACTCTGTAGATGTCTGTGATTATTAATTGTCCAATCAAAACTGTACCTGCAATCAGTGCAAGAAAACAATAAGGAGCAATCACAACTATCGCCAATCCAGTGATCTGCTGATGACAGTGGCATATAATCAGTTAAATCGTGGGTTCCTGCTCTTCACTGGGATATATCAATGACGTTTGTGTATGGTTTGAGGTCAATTCTATCGGAAGCTAGTTGTGGAGTGGATTAAAGCAGTAATTGCGTAGGCCCAGCTCGTTTCTCCTCTGCCCGTTTCATCTTCTGTACTTTGTCGTTCCAGTCAGTGGAGCCTCCAGTGTTTAGACGTCTGACTGAGAAAGTTTGGGAAGATGCTATAGTGCAGTTTGGTGCACACTGTAGCTGTGGTTTTGGTCCTCAGTGTTATGCCAAACTATTTAAGTTAATGACACCTAACTGAACTAATCCCTTCTGCCTGCCCATGGTGCATATTCCTCTGTTCTCTGTATATTCATTAAGAATCTCTTAATCCTCTATCATATCTCTCTCCACCACCAGTCCTAACAGTACATTCCAGACACTCACCTCTCTATTAAAAAAAACTTGCCCTGCACATCTCCTTTGAATTTTCCCCCTTTTACCTTAAACACATGCCCCCTGGTATTAGAACATTATATGTTGGGGGGGGGGGGAACACTTTCTGTCTACTTTTCCCATGCCACTCATTATATATAACCATATAACAATCTCAGCACGGAAACAGGCCATCTCGGCCCTCCTAGTCCATGCTGAACTCTTAATCTCACCTAGTCCCACCTACCCGCACTCAGCCCATAACCCTCCACTCCTTTCCTGTCCGTATACCTATCCAATTTTACCTTAAATGACACAACTGAACTGGCCTCTACTACTTCTACAGGAAACTCATTCCACACAGCTGTCACTCTCTGAGTAAAGAAATACCCCCTCGTGTTTCCCTTAAACTTTTGCCCCCTAACTCTCAAATCATGTCCTCTCGTTTGAATCTCCCTTACTCTCAATGGAAACAGCCTATTCACGTCAACTCTATCTATCTCTCTCAAAATTTTAAATACCTCGATCAAATCCCCCCTCAACCTTCTACGCTCCAATGAATAGAGACCTTACTTGTTCAACCTTCCTCTGTAACTTAAGTGCTGAAACCCAGGTAACATCCTAGTAAATCGTCTCTGCACTGTCTCTAATTTATTGATATCTTTCCTATAATTTGGTGACCAGAACTGTACACAATATTCCAAATTTGGCCTTACCAATGCCTTGAACAATTTTAATTGCTAGGCTTACTTCTAGAACCCTTTTTAAACAATGGAACCATATGAGCAATACGCCAATCCTCTGGCACAATCCCCATTTCTAATGACATCTGAAAGATCTCCATCAGAGCTCCTGCTATCTCTACACAACTTCCCTCAAGGTCCTGGGGAATATCCTGTCAGGACCCAGAGATTTATCCACTTTTAAATTTCTTAAAAGCGCCAGTACTTCCACCTCTTTAATTGTCATAGGTTCCATAACTTCCTTGCTTGTTTCCCACACCTTACACAATTCAATATCCTTCTCCTTAGTGAATACCGAAGAGAAGAAATCGTTCAAAATCTCTCCCATCTCCCTCGGCTCCACACATAGCTGACCACCCTGATTCTCTAAGGGACCAATTTTATCCCTCACTATCCTCTTGCTTTTAATATAACTAGAAACCTTTCGGATTTACTTTCACCTTATTTGCCAAACCAACCTCGTATCTTCTTTTAGCTTTTCTAATCTCTTTCTTAAGCTTCTTTTTACATTCTTTATATTCCTCGAGCAATTCCTTTACTCCATGCTGCCTATATCTATTGTAGATACCCCTCTTTTTCCGAACCAAGTTTCTGATATCCCTTGAAAACCATGGTGCTTTCAAACCTTTAACCTTTCCTTTCAACCTAACAGGAACATAAAGATTCTGTACCCTCATAATTTCACCCTTAAATGACCTCCATTTCTCTATTACATCCTTCCCATAAAACAACTTGACCCAATCCACTCTCTCTAAATCCCTTCGCATCTCCTCAAAGTTAGCCTTTCTCCAATCAAAAATCTCAACTCTCGGCCCGAAACGTCAACTGTACTTCTTCCTATAGATGCTGCCTGGCCTGCTGCATTCCACCAGCATTTTGTGTGTGTTGCTTGAATTTCCAGCATCTGCAGATTTCCTCGTGTTTGAGAGATATTGGTGAATTGATTTGAAAAGAAGAGGAGGAGTGTTGTACACATCACCATTTTCAATGGTCTTCATGTGATCACAAGTCTATTCCAGTAGTGCCCACCTGAATATGTCCTGCAGAGCAGTGTACACATAGGCCCATGAATACACCTCGCATCTTCCTGGTTTTGAAATCAATTATCTCACATTTTCTTCTGTAAAAGATTGAAATGGTTTTGTAAGATATTAGAGCTGGTTGGTAGGAAAAATGACTCAAACCATTCCTTTCAAAATGTACAACTTCGCAGTGTTACCTCTCAACAGCCAATGACTTGGCCACTCTGCAAGATTATTAATACTTAACGGTAATATTTTTGCCATCTTCCCCTGCATTTTGTGTTCCTCATGCATTTAGAAATTAGGTTCCTAACATAAATTGTGAAGAGCATGATCCCATCACTGATCCTTGTGGAACACTGCCACACTGCCTCAACCACTGTAAGTAGCTACCCTTTGCTCCCAATCTCTGCTTTCTGTCCTGAAGCCAATTAGCAATTTATTCAGCTACTTACCCCTTTACTTTGTATTCTTTGACCTTATTCGGGTATATAACCAAAGGCTGCTTCAAAATCGAGATAAATTATGTCTACCACACTGCCATTACCTACGTTCATTGTTACCCTTTCGCAATTGATGAATTGATTTTGGGATTGATGAAGCAAGATCTTTTTGAAATCTATACCAATTATTCATTATTTTATCTTTTGTTTCTCGATTGTTCTCTCCTTTAGTAAGTGTTTCATTATTTTCCCTCTCTCTGCTATTAAGCTGGCTGGTCAATAATTCCCTAGGCATGTTGTTATATACTGGTATGCACCAGTCCTTTGGCAATGCATCTTGTCATAACAAACAACTAAATCTGTGTGGTATTGTCTTTACAAACTCTGCCCTAGAATCTTTTAATATTTGAAAATACAAATCATCTGAGCCAAGTGTTTTATCCTCTTTGAGTTTGACTAGCTTGCTTAATGGTACCCTTCTTGTACTTACCTCATTAATCATCTCATTGTCTGTTGACATGTCTACTTATTTGATCTCCCTGATAAATCTGTCTTCTCCCTGTAATATTCTTCCATCTTTCCCTTAAAATCCTGAATCCTTTTATAGAATCATAGAATCATACTGCATAGAGACAGATCCTTTAGTCTAATCAGTCCATGCTAACTAGGATGCCCATTTCCGGCTTTTATGTTCAATGCCCTGACCAATGAAGGCCAGAATAATAAAATCCTTCTGCATCACTCTGTCTACCTGTGACTTCCATCTTCCAGTAGCCATGTACTTGTACACCAAGGTCCCTCTGTTCAATGTCACTCTCTGGGGCTATACCAATCATCGTTAAAGTCCTACTTTGAGCTAGCTTACCAAAATGAACTTTCTTGCACTTACTTGAACTAAAGTCAATTTGTCATTTCTCAGCCCAGGGGCCTCTGTGGACATAAACAGGACACCTGGATGGTACGTTGCCTCCCAGGTGCTAGGGTCAGGGATGTCTCGGATCATGACCACAGCATTTTGGAGGGGAAGGGAGAGCATATCTTGGTGCATATTGGTACCAGTGACATAGGAAGGTAAAGCAAAGAAGTCCTGAAGAGAAAATTTAGGGAGCTAGGCAGAAAGCTGAGAAGCAGGACCTCCAGGGTAGTCATTTCTGGATTGCTACCTGTGCCATGTGCCAATGAGGGTAGAAACAGAATGATTTGGCAGATAAGCTTCAGGATCTTAGATCATTGCGATCTCTTCTGGGGGAGGTATGATCTGTGCAGAAGGATGGGCTACACCTGAATCCAAGGGGGACCAATATTCTCATCGGCAGGTTTGTTAGACCTGTTGGGGAGGGTCTAAACTAATTTGGTAGGGGGCTGGGAACTGGAGTGAAGGGACTCAAGATAGCATGGATGGTAAAAAAAAGCAAAGTCAGTGTGCAGGAACGGCAGGCAGATGATAGAACAAAATTGCAGCCAGCAGGGTAAGTATCAGTGCATTAGGGATGCAGAATCAAAAAGGATAGGAAAAATAGTACTCAAGGTGCTGTATCTAATTGCACGGAGTATAATAAATAAGGTGGATAATCTTGTTGCACTTTTACAGATTGTCAAGTGTGATATTGTGGCCACTCTTGAAATTTGGCTGAAAGATGGTTGTATTTGGGAGCTGAATGTCCAAGGTTACAGATTGTATTGGAAGGATAGGAAGGTAGGCAAAGAGGCGGGGGGGGGGCATCAAATCATTAGAAATATGTGACATAGGAATATATTAAATCATTGTGGGTTGAGTTAAGAAACTGCAAGGATAAAAGGGCCCTGATAGAAGTTTTATATAGTCCTCCAAACAGTAGCTGGGATGTGGACTACAGACTACAATGGGTAATAGAAAAGGCATGTCAAAAGGGCAATGTTATGATAGTCATAGGAGATTTTAACATGCAGGTAGATTGAGAAAGTCAGGTTGATGATGGATCTCAATAGAGTGAATTTGTTGAATGCCTATGAAATGGCTTTTTAGAGTGGTTTGTTGTTCAGCCTACTAGGGATTCATCTGTACTGGATTGGGTGTCATGTAATAAACCTGAGGCAATTAGGGAGCTTAAAGTAAAGGAATCCTTAGAAGGAGCAATCGCAATATGATCAACTTGAAGTTTGATAGGGAGAAAGTAAAGTCTGACATAGCAGTATTTCAGTGGAGTAAAGGAAATTAGTGATATGAAAGAGAAGCTGGCCAAAGTAAGTTGGAAGGAGATGCTGGCAGGGATGACAGCAGAGCAGCAAGGGCCTGAGTTTGTAGGAAAAATGAGGAAGGTACAGGATAGATTTATTCCAAAACAACGAAAAACTCAAATGGTAAAATAGTATAACTGTGGCTGACAAGCAAAATTAAAGCTAATGTAAAAGTAAAAGAGAAGGCATACAACAAAGCAAATATTTGTGGGAAGATAGAGGATTGCGAAGTGTGGTGAACTACATATACCTGTCTGGACACCCCCCCCCCCACCCGCTGACTGCTCCTGTGGCTCCTCCCACTAACCCCGGTATAAAGGCAATTGGAGCCTGGGCCCTGCCCTCAGTCTCCAGGATGTAGTATGGTGGTCAATTGCTGCTTGTTCTTTCTTCCAGCCAATAAAAGCCTATATCTCGCCTCACGTCTCGGAGAGTTATTGATGGTGCATCAGGAAGCTTTTAAAACCCTACAGAAAGCAACTAAGAGAATCATTAGAAGGGAAACGATGAAATATGAAAGCAAGCTAGCAAACAATATCAAGCTGGATGGAAAAGACTTTTTTTCAAGTACTTAAAAAAAAGAGATAAGAGTGGATATTGGACTGCAGGAAAATGAGGCCAAAGACATGATAACAGGGATAAGGAGATGGCAGATGAATTAATTGAGTCTTTTGCATCAGTCTTCACTGTGGAAGACACCAGCAGTGTGCCAGGTGTTGAAGAATGTGAGGGAAGAGAAGTGCGTGCAATTGCCAATTCAAGGGAGAAGTTGTTAAAAGGCTGAAAGGCCTAAAGGTACATAAGTCACACAGACCAGATGAACTGCACCCTAGGGTTCTGAAAGAGGTAATGATAGAGATTGTGGTGGCATTAACAATCATCTTTCAAGAATCATTGGGCTCTAGCATGGTTCTGAGGACTGGAAAATTGCAAATGTCACTCCACTCTTTAAAAAATGAGGGGGTGTAGCAGAAAGGAAACTATGGACCAGTTCACCTGACCTCAGTGGTTGGGAAGACGTTGGAGTCAATTGTTAAGGATGAGGTGATGGAATACTTGGTGACACCGGACAAGATAGGACAATGTCAGCTTGGTTTCCTTTGGGGAAAATCTTGCCTGATGATCCTGTTGGAATTCTTTGAGGAGATTACAAGTAGAATAGATAAAGGGGATGCAGTGGATGTTGTATATTTGGATTTTCTGAAGACCTTTGAAAAGGTGGCGCACATGAGGCTGCTTACCAAGTTAAGAGCCCATGGTATTACAGAAGAGTTACTGGCATGGTTAGAGCATTGGCTGATTGGTAGGATGCAACAAGTGAAAAGGATCCTTTTCAGGTTGGCTGCCAGTGACTAGTGGTGTTCCTCAGGGGTCAGTGTTGAGACCGCTTCTTTTTATGCTGTATATCAATGATGTAGATGATGGAATAGATGGCTTTTTTGCCAAGTTTGCAGAAGATTGGTGGAGGGGCAGGTAGTGTTGTGGAAACAGGCTGCAGAAGGACTTAGATAGATTAGGAGAATGGGCAAAAGAAATGTTGGAAAATGCATGGCCATGCACTTCGGTAGAAGAAAGAAATGTAGAATATTTTCTAAATGGGGAGAAAATCCAAAAAATATGAGATGTAAAGGGACTTGAGAGTCCTTGTGTAGAACACTCTAAAATCAACTTGCAGATAGAATTGGTGGTGAGGAAGCCAAATGAAATATTATCATTCATTTTAAGAGGTCCAGAATACAAGAGCAGGGATGTGATGCTGAGGCTCTATAAGGCATTGGCGAGGCCTCACCATGAGTATTGTGAACAGTTCTTGGCTCCTCATCCCAGAAAAGATGTGCTGGTATTGGAGAGGGTTCCAAGGAGGTTCTCGAGGATGATTCTGGGACTGAAAGGGTATCATACCAGGAATGTTTGATGGCTCTGGGTCGGTACTTGCTGAAATTTAGAAATTTGATACCTTTTGAATGTTGGAAGACCTAGAGAGAGTAGATGTGGCAAGGACATTTCCCATGGGAGAGTCCAGGGCAAGAGGGCACAGCCTCAGAATAGAGGGGCATCCATTTAAAAAGAGATGCCGAGTAATTACTTCAGCCAGAGGGTGGTAAATTTCTGGAATTTGTTACCACAGGTACCTGAGGAGGCCAGGATATTGAGAGTATTTAACGGGGAGATTGTTAAGTTCTTGATTGGGCAGGGTATTAAAGGTTGGGGAGTGGGGCTGAGGAGCGGAAAGGAAAGGACCAACCACGACTGAATGGCGGAGCAGACATGATGGGCCAAATGGATTAATTCTGCTCCTATTCCTTATGGTCCTATTTCTCATTTCCTTTCACTAAGATCAAAAGAAAATGAGATGATTAGTGGTTCTGGTGATGATGGCCTGTTGTTCATGGCCCAGAGGCAGGTCAGAACTTTGATGTTTTGCCTTTAGTAAGGACTGATAGGCGAAAAATATCAAATTGTATTAGTAGGCTTGGTGATAATGACAGGACTGGATTTGAAAGAATGGAGCAGTTAGATCAGTAGAAACTGGTCTTGAATGAGAATGGAGAAACTGATACAAATTCAGAAACTTTTGTTTGCACCATTGACCAAGGCATAAACACACTGAAAGTGCTGAGCATTGTAATTATGACAGTTTGGCTTAATGACAATATATAAGCTTAAGTAATGCTCAGGGAAATAATCATACATTTTAAAAGAAAGTAAGACAGTGATAACATAAATTCCAACTAATTAGTCAGGATTTAAACAAGATCAGCTATTGCAGTGCCTTGAAAAATGAATTGAGAAACAAAGTCTGAATCCTCGCACTTCATTTCTGAAGTAGCATGTTAATTGTCATTAGTCTCAATAAGAGCAAGAAAAATCAGTTAAGAAATATTTACCATACAACATAAATTCCAATTTTATCCTGACAATAAAACAAGTTTTTTATTCGCTCATAAATCATCACTTCCATGGCATTTTGTTCCCACTGTTTAATTGTTTAAACCAAAACAATAGAAGATAATTATTTTTGCATATATTCATTAAATTGTAATCAATAAATATGTTGTGCAGGAGATTTTGGACAAAAGCTCATTAGGGATGCAATCTTGGGTGTTTATCTTGGAACCTTACCTCTTCAAATCTTTATCTATTCTGATGACTTCAGTGTCCCTGAAGGCGAGACAGATTCCCTCAATCCCTGCCTAATCCCACCAATACCGGATATTTTCCAGAAATATAAAGGTCCAGGATGCTCACTGTTTACACACACTCTTGGCCCCACCTACTTTTAGGTTGATCCTTGGCACAGTCTTCTTCTGGAACACCACCTCCCAGCTCAGCAAGGCCCCTCCCAGGATGGCTATAGCAGCTGGTTTGCCCACCTCTCCTCCCACAGGTTCACTGGCTGTCAAAGTTGTCACTGTTTCTGATTTCGCAGTCGAATTCAGGCATGATCTAGGTGTACTGTGTAAAAGAAGATTAAAAGACTGAAATGCTTGATCAGATACAAACTTAGAAAAGCACACTGCTAAATCCCCTACAGCCTGTCCAGAAGCGCGCGCGCACACGCACACGCACGCACGCACGCACGCACACACACACACACACACACACACACACACACACACACACACACACACACACACACACACACACACTTATTTGCTTTGTTCACACCTTGAGGGAGAAAGGTTGCTATTTTGACATCATGCCACCAGGTTCCCCAACTCCCTCCTGTAATCCTTGTGTGAGGTGAGGTGGAGAAACATGCCTGATCAGAGACTGCCACTTTTCGTTGTAGTGACACTCCATCCAGGTGCAACTGTAGTCAATGGTCTGCTTACATGAACGGCCCACTATCTTCCTCTGATTTCCCGCTTCCCACCCTTCATTCCATGGACAATTGCCTCCTACTAATAAATTCCTACTTCTTCAGCTCTTTACATATTCCAACGATTGCCTCCCAGCTTCTAACATCAACAACCCCCCTCACCCACTTTCCTACATCATTCCCCCCCACCTAACTTCCTACATCATCCCCTGACCAACTTTCGTACATCATCCCCCCCCACACACCTTCCTAGATCATCACCTGACCCACCTTCCTACATCATCCCCCTCACCCACCTTCCTATATCACCCCCCCACCCAACTTCCTACATCATCCCCTGACCAACTTTCGTACATCATTCCCCCCACACACCTTCCTAGATCATCACCTGACCCACCTTCCTACATCACCCCCTCATGCACCATCCTATATCACCCCCTGACCAACTTTTGTACATCATTCCCCCCCACCCACCTTCCTACATCATCCCCCCACCCAACTTCCTACATCATCCCCCCACCCAACTTCCTACATCATCACCCCCACCCACCTTCCTACATCATCCCCCACCCAACTTCCTACATAATCCCCCCTCACCCACCTTCCTACATCATCACCCCCACCCAACTTCCTACATCATCCCCCCACCCAACTTCCTACATAATCCCCCCTCACCCACCTTCCTACATCATCACCCCACCCACCTTCCTACATCATCCCCCCCACCCAACTTCCTACATAATCCCCCCTCACCCACCTTCCTACATCATCACCCCACCCACCTTCCTACATCATCCCCCCCACCCAACTTCCTACATAATCCCCCCCCACCCACCTTCCTACATCATCACCCCCACCCAACTTCCTACATCATCCCCCCACCCAACTTCCTACATAATCCCCCCTCACCCACCTTCCTACATCATCACCCCACCCACCTTCCTACATCATCCCCCCCACCCAACTTCCTACATAATCCCCCCTCACCCACCTTCCTACATCATCATCCCCACCCAACTTCCTACATAATCCCCCCTCACCCACCTTCCTACATCATCTGCCCCCACCCAACTTCCTACATCATCCGCCCCTCACCCACCTTCCTATATAATCCCCCCACCCAACTTCCTACATAATCCCCCCTCACCCACCTTCCTACACCATCACCCCCACCCAACTTCCTACATAATCCCCCCTCACCCAACTTCCTACATCATCCGCCCCTCACCCACCTTCCTATATAATCCCCCTCACCCAACTTCCTACATAATCCCCCCTCACCCACCTTCCTACATCATCACCCCCACCCAACTTCCTACATCATCCCCCCACCCAACTTCCTACATAATCCCCCCTCACCCACCTTCCTACATCATCACCCCCACCCACCTTCCTACATCACCCCCCCCACCCAACTTCCTACATAATCCCCCCTCACCCACCTTCCTACATCATCCCCCCCACCCAACTTCCTACATAATCCCCCCTCACCCACCTTCCTACATCATCTGCCCCCACCCAACTTCCTACATCATCCGCCCCTCACCCACCTTCCTATATAATCCCCCCACCCAATTTCCTACATAATCCCCCCTCACCCACCTTTCTATATAATCCCCCTCACCCAACTTCCTACATAATCCACCCTCACCCACCTTCCTACATCATCCCCCCACCCAACTTCCTACATAATCCCCCCTCATCCACCTTCCTACATCATCACCCCCACCCACCTTCCTACATCATCCCCCCCCACCCAACTTCCTACATAATCCCCCCTCACCCACCTTCCTACATCATCACCCCACCCACCTTCCTACATCATCCCCCCCACCCAACTTCCTACATAATCCCCCCTCACCCACCTTCCTACATCATCACCCCACCCACCTTCCTACATCATCCCCCCCACCCAACTTCCTACATAATCCCCCTCACCCACCTTCCTACATCATCACCCCCACCCACCTTCCTATATAATCCCCCTCACCCACCTTCCTATATAATCCCCCTCACCCACCTTCCTACATCATCCCCCCACCCAACTTCCTACATAATCCCCCCTCACCCACCTTCCTACATCATTCCCCCCACCCAACTTCCTACATAATCCCCCCTCACCCACCTTCCTACATCATCCCCCCCACCCACCTTCCTACATCATCTCCCCACCCACCTTCCTATATAATCCCCCCTCACCCACCTTCCTACATCATCCCCCCCACCCACCTTCCTATATAGTCCCCCCTCACCCACCTTCCTACATCATCACCCCCACCCAACTTCCTACATCATCTCCCCACCCACCTTCCTATATAATCCCCCCTCACCCACCTTCCTATATAATCCCCCTCACCCACCTTCCTATATAATCCCCCTCACCCACCTTCCTACATCATCCCCCCACCCACCTTCCTATATAGTCCCCCTCACCCACCTTCCTATATAATCCCCCTCACCCACCTTCCTACATCATCCCCCCCACCCACCTTCCTATATAGTCCCCCCTCACCCACCTTCCTACATCATCACCCCCACCCAACTTCCTACATCATCCCCCCACCCAACTTCCTACATAATCCCCCCTCATCCACCTTCCTACATCATCACCCCCACCCACCTTCCTACATCATCCCCCCCCACCCAACTTCCTACATAATCCCCCCTCACCCACCTTCCTACATCATCACCCCCACCCAACTTCCTACATCATCTGCCCCTCACCCACCTTCCTATATAATCCCCCTCACCCACCTTCCTATATAATCCCCCTCACCCACCTTCCTACATCATCACCCCCACCCACCTTCCTACATCATCCCCCCCACCCACCTTCCTATATAATCCCCCTCACCCACCTTCCTATATAATCCCCCTCACCCACCTTCCTACATCATCCCCCCACCCACCTTCCTATATAATCCCCCTCACCCACCTTCCTATATAATCCCCCTCACCCACCTTCCTACATCATCCCCCTCACCCACCTTCCTATATAGTCCCCCTCACCCACCTTCCTATATAATCCCCCTCACCCACCTTCCTACATCATCCCCCACCCACCTTCCTATATAGTCCCCCTCACCCACCTTCCTATATAATCCCCCTCACCCACCTTCCTACATCATCCCCCCCACCCACCTTCCTATATAATCCCCCTCACCCTTCATCATCCTCCCCACACACCTTCATACATTATTCCCTCACACACGTTCCTACATCATTCCCTCTCACCCACATTCCTACATCAACACCCCTTCACCCACGTTCCTCCATCATCCCCGCCTCAGCCACCTTCCTACATCATCCCCCTCTCACCCACATTCCCGCATCACCCCCCCTCACCCACCTTCCTACATCATTTTTCTCCCCTTGCCTACCTTCCCCACCTTGTGCTTCTTCCCTACCCCCACAGTCTTTTATTCCGATATCTGCCTCTTTCTTTTGCAGTCCTGATGAGAGTTGTCAAAATATCAAATGTATATTTCCCTTAGATGCTTCTTGACCTGTTGACTTCTTTCAGCAATTTGTATATATTGCTCAAGATTTGCAGCATTTGCAAAAGCACTTGTGTCTGAAGCGTCTGTAAGTTACCAGGCATTGTTCATTTTCACACCAGCTGAAGTTACACCCTATTTCCTGGGCTCTGCTCCATATGTTGGCTGCAATCCACGAGCCCGTGGTTCAGCAGTCTCGTGGTTGGTGTTGGAGTGGGGAGCACCTGGATCAGCATAACTGCAGATAGCAAACTCATGTGCGGAGTACCTCGAACGAGGGAAAATCCGCCAGTGGTGGAAATCTGAGCAACTCACACAAATAATAGAGGAACTCAGTGGGTCAGGCAGCATCTATGGAAAAGAGTACTGTCGATGTTTCTGGCCGAAACCCGCTTCCTGTGTCATCTCTGCTCATCCACTTCCTGTTGTATCTCTTCCATTTTCTGACCACTTCTGGGTGAAAATGTTGCCTTTCAGCTTCCTCTTAAATCTCGCCTTTAGCCTGTGTCCTCCAGTTTTTGATTTCCTCATGGTTGTTAAGAGACGGTTCACACTCACCCCTTCTTCGTCCCTGATGATTTAATTTACCACAATGAAATAACCTAGTATTCACCCACATACCAATAAAAAAATCCCAACCTGCTCAACCTCTGTCAATTATTCAGTCCCTTGAATCCTGACAACATAATTGTAAATCTCTTTTACACTCTATTTGGTCTTGTTTTAAAATTCAACCTTTTTGGACAAATTTAAGAGATTTACTGGAACAAATTATTGGAATACAACTTCCACATACTCCAACATTATTTTTACTAGGCGATATTGAAGGGATAAAATTGAAATCCAAATTGAATAAATATCAGAAAGAATTCATAAAAATTGCATTGGCAGTAGCCAAAAAAGCTATTGCAGTTACTTGGAAATCGGATTCATACAAGTATAGATCGTTGGAAGAATGAAATTTTTAGCTGCATTCCACTTGAAAAAAATACTTATAATTTAAGAGATAAATATGAAATATTTCTGAAAATTTGGCGCCCTTATTTACAAAAGATAGGATTAAATATATAGGTGCTCCGAAGATAAAATTATTGGTTATCTGGGGAAAGAATTACATATACATATTAAAGCTATTATGAACTCCATGGAGCATGTGGGGATCTTCCAATATCCAGGCATTCTTTCTTTCTTTCTTTCTTTTTTCTTCTTTTTTTTCTATAGGGATATGTTTGGGAGGAGGGGTTAAGGGGAGAGGGGAAAGGTTGACAATTTTTTTTTCTTTCTGGAACCTATTTGAAAATTCAATAATTTTTTTTTTTAAAAACATAATTGTAAATCTCTTCTGCAACTTTCTAGCTTAATGGCATTTTTCTTATGGCTGGGTGACTGAAATCAAACACAGTGTTCCAAATGTGGCTTCACCAATATCTCCGTCTGGTTAATGCCAACACTTATTTCATATGCTGCAGGCCTTTAAATCCTTTGCTGTTGAACTTTCTGCAGAGACACGTGGCTACTCTTTGTTTACTTTCAAAGCTTTTCCAACCCTCTTCTCTTTCACCTCTACTCTTTAACACCCTTCATCGACAGTCTTGCTAATGCATCCTGGGACACTTGGAACCATGCTATTCCCACCTCGAACAGTTCGTCTTTGTCTGCACAGATACTGGAAAGGCAGAGGAGGGCATGGGTTTGTGGTAAGTGAAAAAGGTTTAGAGTGGATCTGTGGAAGAACGTTGTCACCCAGAGGTGTGAGTTGGAATCTGGATCACGTTTTCTGTGATGATGGTGGAGGTAGGTTAATTATAGCACAGAGCAGGCCCTTCTGGCCTAATGAGCCACATCTGCCCACCTATATAATACTATCCATATCACAGGGGAGTTTACAACAACCAACAAACCTACTAACTAATACATCTTTGGACTGTGGGAGGAAACTAGAGCACCCAGAGGAAACAAATGCAGGCGTGGGAAGAACATACAACCTGCTTACAGGTGGCGCCGGAATTGAACTTTAAACACTGAACCCTGAACTCTAGAATCTCCTGAGCTGTAATAGCATTGTGCTAACCACGATGCTCTGGTGGCATCCCAGACACTCAAGGTACTCTTGGAGTATCTTGACAATTACTTGTGTCACCAATTAGCTCAGTGCACAAGCACGTTGTTCCCTGAAAGTGGCAGCACAAGTTGGAAAGAAGGTGAAGAAGACATTTGTAACTTTCATCAGTCAGGCACTGAATCCAGGGGGTTAGGATGCTACGTTACAGTTGTAGAAGGGATTTGTGAGAAAGAGTATTGTGTAAATCCTCATTACCCTTATCTCACAAAGATATCCATCAGTTGGAAAGAGTACAAAGAAGATTTACAAGAGTGTTGCTAGGACAATAACCTGAATTGGATGGACCTATTGGGCAAGCTAGAACTCAATGGCCTGAATTGTATGGGACTGTTGGGCAGGTTAGGATTCAATGGCCTGGATTGTATGGGACTGTCGGGCAGGTTAGGATTCAATGGTCTGGATTGTATGGGGCTGTTGGGCAGGTTAGGATTCAATGGCCTGGATTGTATGGGACTGTCGGGCAGGTTAGGCTTCAATGGTCTGGATTGTATGGGACTGTCGGGCAGGTTAGGATTCAATGGTCTGGATTGTATGGGGCTGTTGGGCAGGTTAGGATTCAATGGCCTGGATTGTATGGGACTGTCGGGCAGGTTAGGATTCAATGGTCTGGATTGTATGGGACTGTTGGGCAGGCTAGGATTCAATGGTCTGGATTGTATGGGACTGTTGGGCAGGCTAGGATTCAATGGCCTGGATTGTATGGGGCTGTTGGGCAGGCTAGGATTCAATGGCCTGGATTGTATGGGGCTGCTGGGCAGGTTAGGATTCAATGGTCTGGATTGTATGGAGCTGTTAGCCAGAACTTTTTAATATCTTGGAGCATAAGAGGTTGATGGATGGCCTCATAGAGGTTTAAAACGATGAGAGCAAAGATAGTGTGAATACAAGCAATCTTTTTCTCATGGAAATGGAATCAAAAATTCAAGTGTGGAGGTTTAGATTGGGGGGGGGGGAGAAGACTTTAAAAAGAACTTAGTTGGCAACATTTTCACACAGAGGTGTTACACATATGAAATGAGATGCCAGTGGAAGTAGTTAAGGCAGGTACAATACTGCAATTTTTAATTGGACAGGTACATATTAGGAACATTTTAATGGAATACGGGGCTGTGCACAGGCAAATGGTGCTAGCTTAAATAGGCATCTTAGTGAGCAGAGATGAGTTGGGCTGAAGGGCCTGTTTCTGTGCTGTATGACTCTATGACCAAGACATAGAAGGCTACAGGCCAGGTGATGGTCAATGGGATCAATGTGGAGGCCAGGTGATGGTCAATGGGAACAGTGTGGAGACCAGGTGATGGTCAATGGGATCAGTGTGGAGGCCAGGTGCTGGTCAATGGGATCAGTGTGGAGGCCAGGTGATGGTCAATGGGATCAGTGTGCAGGCCAGGTGATGGTCAATGGGATCAGTGTGGAGGCCAGGTGACGGTCAATGGGATCAGTGTGGAGGCCAAGTGATGGTCAATGGGATCAGTGTGGTGGCCAGGTGATGGTCAATGGGATCAGTGTGGAGGTCGTGCTGGTCAATGGTATCAGTGTGGAGGCCAAGTGATGGTCAATGGGATCAGTGTGAAGGCCGGGTGATGGTCAATGGTATCAGTGTGGAGGCCAGGTGCTGGTCAATGGGATCAGTGTGAAGGCCAAGTGATGGTCAATGGGATCAGTGTGGAGGCCAGGTGATGGTCAATGGGATCAGTGTGGAGGCCAGGTGATGATCAATGGGATCAGTGTGGAGGCCAAGTGATGGTCAATGGGATCAGTGTGGAGGCCAGGTGATGGTCAATGGGATCAGTGTGGAGGCCAAGTGATGGTCAATGGGATCAGTGTGGAGGTCAGGTGATGGTCAATGGGATCAGTGTAGAGGCCAGGTGACGGTCAATGGGATCAGTGTGAAGGCCGGGTGATGGTCAATGGGATCAGTGTGGAGGCCAAGTGATGGTCAATGGGATCAGTGTGGTGGCCAGGTGATGGTCAATGGGATCAGTGTGGAGGTCGTGCTGGTCAATGGTATCAGTGTGGAGGCCAAGTGATGGTCAATGGGATCAGTGTGAAGGCCGGGTGATGGTCAATGGTATCAGTGTGGAGGCCAGGTGCTGGTCAATGGGATCAGTGTGAAGGCCAAGTGATGGTCAATGGGATCAGTGTGGAGGCCAAGTGATGGTCAATGGGATCAGTGTGGAGGCCAGGTGATGATCAATGGGATCAGTGTGGAGGCCAAGTGATGGTCAATGGGATCAGTGTGGAGGCCAGGTGATGGTCAATGGGATCAGTGTGGAGGCCAAGTGATGGTCAATGGGATCAGTGTGAAGGCCGGGTGATGGTCAATGGTATCAGTGTGGAGGCCAGGTGCTGGTCAATGGGATCAGTGTGAAGGCCAAGTGATGGTCAATGGGATCAGTGTGGAGGCCAGGTGATGGTCAATGGGATCAGTGTGGAGGCCAGGTGATGATCAATGGGATCAGTGTGGAGGCCAAGTGATGGTCAATGGGATCAGTGTGGAGGCCAGGTGATGGTCAATGGGATCAGTGTGGAGGCCAAGTGATGGTCAATGGGATCAGTGTGGAGGTCAGGTGATGGTCAATGGGATCAGTGTAGAGGCCAGGTGACGGTCAATGGGATCAGTGTGAAGGCCGGGTGATGGTCAATGGGATCAGTGTGGAGGCCAAGTGATGGTCAATGGGATCAGTGTGGTGGCCAGGTGATGGTCAATGGGATCAGTGTGGAGGTCGTGCTGGTCAATGGTATCAGTGTGGAGGCCAAGTGATGGTCAATGGGATCAGTGTGAAGGCCGGGTGATGGTCAATGGTATCAGTGTGGAGGCCAGGTGCTGGTCAATGGGATCAGTGTGAAGGCCAAGTGATGGTCAATGGGATCAGTGTGGAGGCCAGGTGATGGTCAATGGGATCAGTGTGGAGGCCAGGTGATGATCAATGGGATCAGTGTGGAGGCCAAGTGATGGTCAATGGGATCAGTGTGGAGGCCAGGTGATGGTCAATGGGATCAGTGTGGAGGCCAAGTGATGGTCAATGGGATCAGTGTGGAGGTCAGGTGATGGTCAATGGGATCAGTGTAGAGGCCAGGTGACGGTCAATGGGATCAGTGTGAAGGCCGGGTGATGGTCACTGGTATCAGTGTGGAGGCCAGGTGCTGGTCAATGGGATCAGTGTGAAGGCCAAGTGATGGTCAATGGGATCAGTGTGGAGGCCAGGTGATGGTCAATGTGATCAGTGTGGAGGCCAGGTGATGATCAATGGGATCAGTGTGGAGGCCAAGTGATGGTCAATGGGATCAGTGTGGAGGCCGGGTGATGGTCAATGGGATCAGTGTGGAGGCCGTGCTGGTCAATGGGATCAGTGTGGAGGCCAGGTGATGGTCAATGGGATCAGTGTGGAGGCCAGGTGATGGTCAATGGGATCAGTGTAGAGGCCAGGTGATGGTCAATGGGATCAGTGTGGAGGCCAAGTGATGGTCAATGGGATCAGTGTGGAGGCCAGGTGATGGTCAATGGGATCAGTGTGGAGGCCAAGTGATGGTCAATGGGATCAGTGTGGAGGCCAGGTGATGGTCAATGGGATCAGTGTGGAGGCCGTGATGGTCAATGGTATCAGTGTGGAGGCCAGGTGATGGTCAATGGGATCAGTGTGGAGGCCGTGCTGGTCAATGGGATCAGTGTGGAGGCCAGGTGATGGTCAATGGGATCAGTGTAGAGGCCAGGTGATGGTCAATGGGATCAGTGTGGAGGCCGGGTGATGGTCAATGGTATCAGTGTGGAGGCCAAGTGATGGTCAATGGGATCAGTGTGGAGGCCAGGTGATGGTCAATGGGATCAGTGTGGAGGCCAAGTGATGGTCAATGGGATCAGTGTGGAGGCCAGGTGATGGTCAATGGGATCAGTGTGGAGGCCAAGTGATGGTCAATGGTATCAGTGTGGAGGCCAGGTGATGGTCAATGGGATCAGTGTGGAGGCCAGGTGATGGTCAATGGGATCAGTGTGGAGGCCGTGCTGGTCAATGGGATCAGTGTGGAGGCCAGGTGATGGTCAATGGGATCAGTGTAGAGGCCAGGTGATGGTCAATGGGATCAGTGTGGAGGCCGGGTGATGGTCAATGGTATCAGTGTGGAGGCCAAGTGTTGGTCAATGGGATCAGTGTGAAGGCCGGGTGATGGTCAATGGTATCAGTGTGGAGGCCAGGTGATGGTCAATGGGATCAGCGTGGAGGCCAGGTGATGGTCAATGGGATCAGTGTGGAGGCCAGGTGATGGTCAATGGGATCAGTGTGGAGGCCAGGTGATGGTCAATGGGTTCAGTGTGGAGGCCAAGTGATGGTCAATGGGATCAGTGTGGAGGCCAGGTGATGGTCAATGGGATCAGTGTGGAGGTCGTGCTGGTCAACGGGATCAGTGTGGAGGCCGTGCTGGTCAATGGTATCAGTGTGGAGGCCAGGTGATGGTCAATAGGATTAGGGTAGAGGCCAGGTGCTGGTCAATGAGATTAGTATAAATCTGTTCTGATGATTAGCAATGACATTCTGGGCTAAGGGGCCTATTTTTGTGCTACAGGGCTTTCTCACTATAACACCTCTTTAATCCTGGTGAAGGGTCTCATCCCAAAGCACTGGCTATTTATTCCTTCCCATAAATACTGATTTCCCGCCAAGTTCCTCCAGCATTTTGTGTGTGCGACTCCTCTTTATGTGATTCCATCCACACACACACACACACACACACACACACACACACACACACACACACACACACACACACACACACACACACACACACACACACACACACAGGAACTATTAAATTTGCATTACTTCTTGCTGTATATCTAAAGCTCTTTGTTATCCATTGTGGTGATTGATATACAAATGATTTACTGTGAATTATTGCCCAGTAAATAACAGTGTTCAATATATCAACAAACCACCTGTCCTGATCCCTGAGTAATCTATTGAGTAGTCTATCTTATTGGAAGATCAATGTTGATTAATCAACTTTGAATCTGATGCAATCTGTGGTTCCCTGATTCCCTCCCAGGAGAAGCCATCCTTTAGTTAATCTCTTACGTCAGTGTCTTAATTATTTAGCTGTTAAGGCTGCCATCACAATCCAAGAATTTTGTGAGGTAAATTTGCTTTATTTTAATCTATTACCAAATAAACTATTGAAACTACCTCACAACATTCCCTCACAAGCAGACTGAACATTGTTCTGATGATGAATTCTTCCTCTGCAAATTTTCACTCTATTTTCCCAAAAGTTCTTTTTTGTTTACCCCTCTCATAAATCAATATGCATCTCTAAGTGTATTTGAAAATATATGAAGCTGTGTATGTAACTCAGTCTCCCAAAGGAAAGAGTTTTTGCTCGCACTTCTTAATATCTGCCTGTATTTTCGGACACCATAATTGCACCACTTAATGTTACAGAGCCTTAAGGGATTGCGCTTGGATTGATGCTGAAACATGTTGCCGTCCTTCTGTGGCCCCAATCAATTATTATGTTCCTCATTCTGCAGTTTTTCATGCGAAGCACTGCTACAGAGTTTTGCTCAGGTATTCTCAGTTCCCGGATGTGGTCCGCTTTCTGACATGTATTCAGAGTAACTCAGATTTATACAGATGTTGGTCTCTGGCCTGCTTTTGCAGCTGGCATCAAAATGGACTGATGTGTTTTATCATCTCTTTGGGGACATATAAGTTACTGTTAGTTCTTCGATTGTCAGTTGCTTTTAATCTTGCTAAATCCTGACTTTGCAAAGATTAAAGATTGCAGCATTTGGCTTATCAAGGTGATAATAAAGCCTGTGTGGATCTGTGTCTCCCTTCCCCCAATGAAAGCTTAAACCAACGAATAATTTTAAGCTGATGTTAGGTTGATGCTGCTATTAACCGTTGTGTTATGGTGTAAGCTGAGTGAGTAATGTTGGTGAGCCTATCTATACCAGGGATGCCACTGTCTCTGCTGACAAGATCCGCAAGAAGGCTTAGTCAGAATCTCACTCATGCTGCCCTGATGTCAGAGATTGGAAAGTTTCGACTTGCATCCTGTAGTATGGTACGATCCTGTTTGAATCAATGATGCTGCAGAGGTGATATTGAGAGCTTCAGGTTCCTAGGTGATAGATATCACCAACAGTTTGTCCTTTTCCAACTTCTGTGGCCAAAGAACCTTACCAATGCTTCTGGCCCAACGTTATTTCACACTGGGATAATTTGTAAGAAATGTACGTACCTGTTCCAGGTAGAATTGATGAATTGATCATAGGGAACAAAGACATGGCAAACCAATTGAACAATTACTTTGGTTCTGTCTTCACTAAGGAGGACATAAATAATCTTCCGGAAATAGTAAGGGACCGAGGGTCTAGTGAGATGGAGGAACTGAGGGAAATACATGTTAGTAGGGAAGTGGTGTTAGGTAAATTGAAGCGATTAAAAGCAGATAAATCCCCAGGGCCAGATGGTCTGCATCCCAGAGTGCTTAAGGAAGTAGCCCAAGAAATAGTGGATGCATTAGTGATAATTTTTCAAAACTTCTTAGATTCTGGATTAGTTCCTGAGGATTGGAGGGTGGCTAATGTAAACCCACTTTTTAAAAAAGGAGGGAGAGAGAAACCGGGGAATTATAGACCAGTTGGTCTGACATTGATGGTGGGGAAAATGCTAGAGTCGGTTATCAAAGATGTGATAACAGCACATTTGGAAAGAGGTGAAATCATCGGACAAAGTCAGCATGGATTTGTGAAAGGAAAATCATGTCTGACGAATCTTAGAGAATTTTTAAAAAATGTAACTAGTAGAGTGGATAGGGGAGAGCCAGTGGATGTGGTATATTTAGATTTTCAAAAGGCTTTTGACAAGGTCCCACACAGGAGATTAGTGTGCAAACTTAAAGCACACAATATTGGGGGTATGGTATTGATGTGGATAGAGAATTGGTTGGCAGACAGGAAGCAAAGAGTGGGAGTATGGGGACCTTTTCAGAATGGCAGGCAGTGACTAGTAGGGTACCGCAAGGCTCAGTGCTGGGACCCCAGTTGTTTACAATATATATTAATGATTTAGACGAGGGAATTAAATGCAGCATGTCCAAATTTGCGGATGACACGAAGCTGAGTGGCGGTGTTAGCTGTGAGGAGGATGCTAAGAGGATGCAGGGTGACTTGGATAGGTTAGGTGAGTGGGCAAATTCATGGCAGATGCAATTTAATGTGGATAAATGTGAGGTTATCCACTTTGGTTGCAAGAACAGGAGAACAGATTATTATCTGAACAGTGACCAATTAGGAAAAGGGGAGATGCAACGAGACCTGGGTGTCATTATACACCAGTCATTGAAGGTGGGCATGCGGGTACAGCAGGCGGTGAAAAAGGCAAATGGTATGTTGGCATTCATAGCAAAAGGGTTTGAGTACAGGAGCAGGGAGGTTCTACTGCAGTTGTACAAGGCCTTGGTGAGACCGCACCTAGAATTTTGTGTGCAGTTTTGGTCCCCTGATCTGAGGAAAGACATTCTTGCCATAGAGGGAGTACAGAGAGGGTTCACCAGATTGATTCCTGGGATGGCAGGACTTTCATATGAAGAAAGACTGGATCGACTAGGCTTATACTCACTGGAATTTAGAAGATTGAGGGGGGATCTTATTGAAATGTATAAAATTCTAAAGGGATTGGACAGGCTAGATGCAGGAAGATTGTTTCCGATGTTGGGGAAGTCCAGAACGAGGGGTCACAGTTTAAGGATAAAGGGGAAGCCTTTTAGGACCGAGATGAGGAAAAACTTCTTCACACAGAGAGTGGTGAATCTGTGGAATTCTCTGCCACAGGAAACAGTTGAGGCCAGTTCATTAGCTATATTTAAGAGGAAGTTAGATATGGCCTTTGTGGCTAAAGGGATCAGGGGGTTTGGAGAGAAAGCAGGTACAAGGTTCTGAGTTGGATGATCAGCCATGATCATACTGAATGGCGGTGCAGGCTTGAAGGGCCGAATGGCCTACTCCTGCACCTATTTTCTATGCTTCTATGTAGCCAGGTTAGTAGCTGTTTCTGGGAGCTTGCTATGCACAAGTCAGCTACCACATTACCACAAGATCTGCACTCTTAAATCCTCCATTAACTGCAAACTGCTCGGGGATTTCCTGAGGTTGCGAGAGCTTCACCTAAATGCAAGTCTTTCTATTTCATAATATTTGTGTACATTATATATATTTATGAGGAATTTTTAATTTATTCAATTTACAGGCAAACCAGCATTTATTCCCCATCTATGATGTCCTTTTTTTTACTGGTTTAAGATGGCGCCGGTGAAGCACAGCAATGACTTGCTGGTAGTAAACAAAAAGAGTCTATAAATGACTGTATTAATCACACTTTTTCTTGGATATGATCACTGTAATCAGTAGCCTGTAACTTTCCTTTTGGAGCTGATCTTTTGAACTGCCTGTAAGAGCTGGCATTTCTGTGGTGTGTGCTGAGGTTCCAGAAGTTCTGGAATGGTTGCGGTGTGGAATGTACGGGCCAAATTGAGGTGATGGGGCCTGGGCCTAAGAGCAGGGAATGAGTGGTGGACGTGGAGGTGATTTGATGTGACAGAGTCAATGCAGCGGGGCCTGGGCGTGGTTCCAAGAGCGAGGTGTGACCTGAGATTTGGCCAATTTAAGTGCGGGGTCAGATTGAAAAGGTCAGTGTGTCTGCGTTGGAGGCCAGGGATAGGCCGATGTTCAGCTCGCTGCTCCAGGAGGTTTACTTGACTCTGCCCTGAACTGAGCCTGTGGCCTGCAACAAATGGGCTCCTGGATCGGCTGCAGCGATGACTAGCTTCGTAGCTATGGACTCACTTTTGTGAACTTCAGTTCTGAATGCTATTTACTTTCTTTCACTGTTTGCCCGATTACTTTTCTGCGCATTGAGTCTTTGACAGTCTTCTGCTTTCGTTTATGGGTTCTATTGGGTTTCTTTGTTTTGTGGCTACCTGTACGGAGATGAGTCTCTAGGTTGTGTATAGTATACGTTTTTCGATAATGAATGTACTTTGAACTTTGAAGTGAGTAGGTTGCTAGTTGATTCCAGGTAAAACAGCCTGGTGGGTCTGAAAGCACATATAAGCCAGTCTATGTAAGGATGGCTGGTGTTATTTCCTGAATTCAGGTGATATTTGGTCATTGGTTGAGTATTGTTGCATATACCAAGATACAGTGAAAAGCTTTATTGTGTATGCAATCCAAATAAATCATTTCAAGCTATCAAGGTATTGCAAAGGGCAATGTCAGAACACAAAATATAGCTCCCTGTGTGGCCTCCTGTATATTGGTGAGACCAGACGTAGATTGGGAGACTAGTTCGCCAACCTACATTCCGTCTGCCAGAAGAAGCAGGATCTACCATTTTAACTCCACTTCCCACTCCCATTCTGTCATTTTGTGTGTGTTGCAAAGTGTATTAAAGTTACAGATCAAATGCGCTGCAGGTCAACGAATAAAGTGCAAGGGCCATAATTAGGTAGATTGTGATATCAAGAGTTCAACTTTATTGTTTAAGACGCTGTTCAAGAGATTTTAATATGATGGGTTTCAATTTGTCCTTGAGCCTGGTGATGCATGCTTTCAAGCTTCTGTATCTTCTCCCTGATGGAATGAACAGAAGGAGAGAGTTTCCGGGGTGGGAGTCTCTTTAATTATATTCAAGAGAAAATCTGCAGATGCTGGAAATCCGAGCAACACACATAAAATGCTGGAGGAACTCAGCAGGCCAGGCAGCATCAATGGAAAAGAGTAAACCATCAAGGTTTTGGGCCGAGACCCTTCATCAGGAACTGCTTTCCTAAGGCAGTGAAAAATGTAGACAGAGTTCATGGAGGAGAGGCTGGTTTTCATGACGGACTGAGCTGTGTCCTCACCCTTCTGCAGTTTCTTGTGGCTTTGAGCAGATCAGTTGCCAGTCCTAGCTCTGATGCTGCTGGATAGGATGGTCTGCGTGATATGTCTGTAAAAACTGGCCAAGGTCAACGGGGCATGCTGAATTCCCTTAGCCTTTTTAGAAAGTAATTGCGCTTTCATTGCGCTTTCTTGGCTATCGATTCTGTGTGGTTGGGTCAGGATAATTTGTTGATAATATTTACACCTAGGAACTTAAAGCTCTCAACTATCTCCAACTCAGGACAGTTGATGTGCACTGCCCCGCTTCCTGAATCGATGATCTGACATTGTGCCATCAGCCTTTTTATCTCTTGCTGTACTCTGTCTTGTTACTTGAGCTCTGGCCTGAGGCAGTGGTGTCATCTGAAAACTTGGAACAGAGTTGTGTGTGTATATGGAGTAAAGTATGGGGCTGAGGACAGTTAGGTTTATGTGGCAGCCTGGTAGATTTTGTTGTCATCCTTCATGATGAGGAGGTTATCTAGTGAAGGTAGGTACAGCCCTAACTGCCCTGCTGGGATCTGACTCAAGTCTCTGACAAGCCAGTGGATTTAATCACTACATTAATCCAGCAATGGAGTGCAGCTGGGCCGGCCATCTCTGTAAAACTGTGCCAAGTGATTATTAGAGTGTGGAAAGGCTGTGTACAAAAGGGCAAGATCTGAAGAATGCTTCATCAACTATTTTTTTGTCGATGATGAATTAACAGTGTTTTAGGTCCCACGTGGGCACTGGAGTCACGTTGCAGTTAGCGCAACACCATTACAGCTGGGGGATTCAGAGTTCAATCCCAGCATCCTCTATTAGGAGTTTGTAATCCTCCCCGTGGAATGTGTGTCTTTTTCTCTGGGTGCTCCGGTTTTCTCCCACAGTCCAAATATGTGCTGGTTAGTAGGTCATTGTAAATTGTCCCATGATTAGATTAGAGTTAAATTGGGGGCTGCTGCTCAGTGCAGCTGGAAGGACCTACTCCAGGCTGTATCTCTAAATAAAGTTAAACAATAAGAATGCCATTGAGTCCAAATCGTGATCAGGAATGACCAGGAACCACATATTTATTTATATTCTCTTTGAAATGACTTATCAGGGAGAATGGACACAGGGCCTTCAACCTAACTGTCAGTACTGACTAATTAAGCGACTCCCCTCATATTGTTCTAAACCTTTCCTATCCATGCATTTGTCCAAGTTTCTTTTTAATGTTGTTGATGTACCTGCCTCAATCATTTCCCCTGGCAGCTCATTCCACATACTGATCTCCCTCTGGCTGAAAGGTTGCCCCTCAGCTCCCTTTGTAAATCTTTCCCCTCTTACCGTAACCCTGTGTCCTTTAGTTCTTGATTCCCCAAACCTGGGAAAAAGACTGTGTACTTTCACACTAGCTGTGCCCCTCATGATTTTATCCACCTCTATTAAGTGCAGGTCATTGAGACGAAGCAGATTAACAGTTCAGCACACGGTAGGTTGGCCGAAGGACTTGTTTCTGTGCTGTATTTCTATATGACTCTATGACACCCCTCATCTTTCCATGCTCCATATATAAGGTCCCAACCTGCTCAATCTCTCTCCTTAACTCAGTCTCCAAGCCCCAGCAACATCCCGGTAACATTCCCCTACTACCTTTCATCATCAACCTTCTTAGTTACTTAAAAGAAACACAATCAGAACTTTCCCATTATATTTTGTCACACTATTCCTTTACACACTTTTGACTGTAACCAAATGAAAGAAGTGGGATGAAGAAAGTATATTTATATTGTACCTTTCATGATTCTGCCCCAAGGTTAATAATTCTTGTAGTTGGTAAAATGTGACAGAAAACTTGTGCACAGGAAGCTCCCACATGCAGCAGGGTGATAGTGTCCAAATAATCTATACTGCTGGTGAGAAAGGGATGTTGGTCAGGAGTGTGGAGATATTTCTCCCACTCTACTGTGAAATATTGCCACTGGTGTTTGCCCTCATGAGTGAGAAGCTTGAGAATTAGGGCAGGCATAGGCCATTTTGCCCTTCAATTCTGCTCTGCCATTCAACAATGTCACAACTGATCGACCACAGCACTATTTTCCTGGAACCCCATACCCCTCGCTTTCCTTACTATCAATGCATCTCTTGAGCTCAATTCTGAATGAACCCAGTGACTGAGCCATCACGGTCCCTGGGGTTGAGAGCACCAGAGATTCGTCGACTCTGCCTGAAGAAAGCCCTCTTTCATCTCAGTCTTAAAAGGCCTTCCTTTTCTCTCAGGACGCGAAAGGCAGCACCCCTAACAGTATCGCTCCCCTCCAGTGGAGGGCCTGGACTTTTTTTGCAAGCTTTTAGCATCGGATTTGAATCATATTTTTCTGACAGAACTTTGGTGAGTAGATAGAAAATCCATAAATGAAACTATCATAGGCTTGAATATTTGGGCTAAATTGCCCATTTCTGTGTGTTCTTTGAACAACTTGTTTAAAACCGAGATAGTTAAAATTGCCCTCACCATTATAAAATATTAGGATGTATAGATGGGTATAGATTTATATCTACTTCAGTTTAGAGGGGATTTGATTGAAGGATCTGGAGAGATTTGGGCAGGGTGCAGGTGGAAAGGATGATTCCTGTTGTAGGAGAATCTAAAATTAGGGCTCACAGTTTTAAAGGGAGAAAATATTTTTCTTTCACCCGTCTTGAGTGTCTCTTCCTCAAAGGGCCATGAGAGCAGAGTCCTTGAATATTTTTAAGACAGAGATAGATGGATTCTTGACAGATAAGGGAGTGAACGATTATGAGGCAAGAGAACGGGGTTGAGACTGTAATGAAATCAATGAGCTTTTTGAATGAGAGGAAAGGATCGCTGGGCTGACTGGCCTACTTTTCCTCTTAATTTGTGTCCTTATATGTAAGCACATCCTGCAACTAATTTCATGAAGTGTTTTACCATACCAGCAACACAGAATGTTGAGGGGGATTCCCTTACAATATCAATCTTGGTGAGCCTGCTAATTATCACAGCAGTTGAAGAGAAATGTTCATGGGCAATTCATGGCCATAGTAATTGTGTTTGCACTCTCGGAGGCTCAGGCTCCCTGCCAGCTGCAACAAGTCCTGTTGTGTTGGAATCAGAGGAACTCAGTCATATGTTGATAGCAAGGACACAAAGCAGAGCTTGTGACATGGCGGTGTGCTGGGCAAGGAAATGTCCACTGGTGGCTGCTGTTTATCCCATTGTGGTTGCCCTGGAGAACGCCTGAGGAAGGGTGTGCTCCCAAGTGAACTGAGAGGGACCTTGAGGAGCAACTGGTTTACAACATCCGCAGGAGGGACATGCTATACGCACGAGGTGGGGGTCGGGGGGGGGGGTAGTGTGTGGAGATGGTGGCTGCATGGACCTTCTGGAATTAACCCCAAATTAACTTCAGAGTTTCAAGCCAGCTGCCTGCACCCACACTGGTGACTGGTGTCACACAAAGTATTGTGACCTAACCAGGTATGTGAAAGTAAGCCTTCATAAAATTGGATTTTCTCATGGCACGTCCAGCTCTCTTCACTTTTCCTTATAACCTGCTCACTCTGTCACTCAGGCAGACTGCTAGAGCCTCCCTCCCTCCATTTCCCTTTGCCTATCTCCCCACTGCTCTGTGAGTGTCACACTTAGGCTGCGAGTCCTCTCTTGCTCCGTCTCAACAGGCACTAGCTGAGCTCTTAAACTCTTAAACAGCACACAGAGTGGAAATTTACCAAGAAGGAGCCATTGGCCATTGAATAGTAAAGAGGGTCCACAGGAAGTGAAGCTTGTGAAGAGGTAATTACATTGGGTTATTGCTATCACATGTATCACAGGGTTCACTGGCAATATCAGAAACAAAGCACGGAGGAATGACAGACTCTAGTGTAGAGACTGTGGCCAGATTTTATAGGTAAGAACTCCAATAGAACATTGGTGGCCTGGCCAAGCGACATCGCGAGATGTAACATTCTCAAAACTAGGAGCCCGTGATTAGTGCTAATTAGGTGTACACTTAAATAGTACAAGTAACATGGAATCCCCAAGCCTACCAAAATAAACTTAACAAGTTAAGCTGAAAGCACCAGGAGACTGCATTACAAAGAGCAAGTCACTCGAGAAAAAAACACAAGGAACTCTGACCGATTAATGACACTCGTTAAACAACAATTAACCATACAGGTACTCTAAAAACATTGGTGCCCAATGCTTTCTGGCTTCCCGAAGAGCTGATTACGCACATGTACCGAGCTATGGCGATAAAGGCTATTCTGTATGCTATCCACATATCATATCAGTGCAATGGGAAAGCAATAATAGAATGCAGAATATCGTATTACCTCTAAAGACAAAGAACAGTGCAGGAAGTCAATAAGGTGCAAAGACCATAATGAGGTAGATTGTGAGGTCAAGAGTCTATTTTATTATAGACAAGGTTCATTCATAGTCTTAGTCTTATAACAGCAGGGTAGAAGTAGTCCTTAAAACTGGTGCTACATGGGATTGGGCTTTTGTATCATCTGCCCAGTGGGAGGAGGGAAAAGAGAGAGTGTCTGAAGTGGGTAATGTTGGCTGCTTTCCTGCGGCAATGTCAAGTGTGGAATGGAGGCTGAGTTTTGTGATATGTCTACAACCCTGCAGTTTCCTGTGGTCTTGAGCAGAGCGGTTGCCATACCTCTGTGATACCTCTGTGAAGTATTTCCTCTTAAGGAAGTGATTGAGCTAAACTGAGGTGAGACTGGAAGTTATGAAGGAATATCAAATGAGAACAAAAAGGTAAGGTGAAGGGGCTTGTGTAGAACCTAAAGGCTGCCTTACACAGGATGGGCCAAATGGCCTGGACAGAGTATCATTCTGTACCAGTCATTTGTTGCAACAAGTGATTCATCAAATGTGATTACCAGGGTGACAGTAACTAAGGAGAGTATCCAGATCTTGGAACAGAGATAGATGAGTGTCCTATGGGCTGGTTTCAGCTACTATAATTCTTCAAACACAACATGGACTCCTGTAACATTGAAAAATGTGCCTGTCGCAGGTCAAGCAACATTAAATGTGAATGCTTTAGTGAGACCAAGCACCGAAGTAGTTTCCATGTGCAGTGATTTTTTTTTGAGATGTTGTGTTCCCAGCATCAGACCACACTTGTTGTGACTGTGCCTTGACATATTGGGCACATTTCCAGCTGTTCATTTCAGTTTTCAGATGTCCGTGAACAGTGCTAACTTCAAGCAACAATATGTGTTGGTGGGTGATGGCTTATGAGAAATGACTTTACACCTTTGAGAGGGAAACAGAGTCAGTGTTTCAGTTCAATGACCTGGAATGTGTTGCTCTGAATATGTTGTCAAACTGAAGCAGGAGAAGCAAAAGTCAGATGTATCAGTATTACAGTGAAGTAAGGGAAATTACAGAGGTATTAGAGAGGTGTTGGCCAGAATTGATTGGAAAAGAACACTGGCAGGGATGACGGCAGAGCAGCAATGGCTGGAGCTTCTGGAAGCAATTCCAAAGGTGCAAGATATATACATCCCAAAGAGGAAGAGGTATTCTAAAGGAAAGATGACACAGCCATGGCTAACAAGCGAAATCAAAGCCACCATAAAAGCCAAAGAGAGGGCAGATAATAGTAGTAAGTTAGAGGATCGGGATGCTTTTAAAAACAAAGAGAAGGCAACTAAAAAGTCATTAAGAAGTTAGCTTAGAAAAATAGAGGGCTATGGGTAAAGCCTAAATAGCTCTAAGGTAAGGATATGTTTGGCACAGCTTTGTGGGCCAAAGGGCCTGTATTGTGCTGTATGTTTTCTATGATTCTATGTAAAGATGAAATAGGAAAATAAGCAAGCCAATAATATCAAAGAAGATACCAAAAGTTTCTTTCGATACATAAAGTGTAAAAGAGAGGCAAGAGTGGATATTGTACCACTGGAAAAAATTTGCTGGAGAGGTACTAATGGGGAACAATGAAATGGTAGATGAACTGAGTAAGTATTTTGCATCAGTCTTTACAGTGGAAGACACTGGCAGTATGGTGGAAGTTCTAGGTGTCAAGAGTAATGAAGTGTGTGAAGTTACCATAATTAGAGAGTTCTTGGGAAACTGAAAGGTCTGAAGGTAGATAAGTCACCTGGACCAGATGATGTATATCCCAGAGTTCTATAACAGATGGCTGAAGAGATTGTGGAGGCTTTAGTAATGATCTTTCATGAATCACTAGATCCTGGATTGGATTTGGAAGACCGGAAAGTTGCAGATGTCACTTCACCCTTCAAGAAACGAGAGAAGCAGAAGAAAGGAAACTATCTGACAGTGGTTTGCAAGATGTTGGAGTCAATTACTAAGGATGAGGTCTCAGGGTACTTGGAGGCACATGATAGTCAGCATAGTTTCCACAGGGAAGATGTTGCCTGAAAAATCTGTTGGAATCCTTTGAAGAAATAAAAAGCAGGATAGACAAAAGAGAATCTGTTGATGTTGTGTACTTGGTTTTTCAGAAGGCCTTTGACAAGGTGCCACACATGAGGCTGCTTAACAAGCTACAAGCCCATTACAAGAAGGATCCTAGCATAGATAAAGCAGTGGTAAGAGGCAAAGAGTGGGAACAAAGTGAGCCTTTTCTGGTTGGCTGCCAGTGACTAGTGGTGTTTCACAGGGATCTGTGTTGGGATCAGTTTTTTTTACCTTATATGTCAATGAGTTGGATGATGGAATTGATGGCTTTGCTGCAAAGTTTGCAGATGATATGAAGACAGTTGGAGGAGCAGGTAGTTTTGTGGAAGTAGAGAGGCTACAGAAGGACTTAGACAGATGAGAATGGGCAAAAAAGTGGCTGCTGGAATGCAGTGTTAGGAAGTGTGTGGTCATGCACTTTGGTAGAAGATATGAAAGGGTTGACTATTTTCTAAATGGAGAGAAAATACAAAAAATGATGTGCAAAAGGGACTTGGGGAGTCTTGTGCAGGATTGCCAGTTTGCAGGTTGAGTCTGTGGCGAAGATGGCAAATGTGATATTAGCATTCCTTTCAAGAGGGTAGAATATAAAAGCAAGGATATAACACTGAGGCTTTATAAAGCACGGATGATACTTCATTTGTAGTATTGTGAGCTGCTTTGTGCCGCTTATCTTAGAAAGGATGTGCTGAAGCTGGAGAGGGATCAAAGAAGGTTCACAAAGGATTGAATGGCTTGTCATATGAAGAGCATATCTGATGGCTCTGGGCCTGTATTCACTAGAATTCAGAAGAATGAGGTGTGTCCTAAATGGAAAATAGCTGCTCATGAAACTGGTGGTGTGGGCTTCTGTATCATCTGCCCGATGGTGACTGTGAGAATATTGCATGGCCTGGGTGCAGGGGATCATTAATGATGAGTGCTGCTTTCCTGAGGCATCAACCCCATCATCTCCCATAAATACTACCGACACTGGGGAGGGATGATCTCCCTTCTCTGAGTATTGCTTTCAGAAATCCAGTATTGTCAGTGATTTTCCTTAGTTTTGCATTGTAGGTTGGCTTGAAAGTTTGAATTGCAAGTGTTGTAAGTACCTGCAAATTTGTCCCTTCAGCTTGAGGAACGTCTCCTCTTTTCGTGGTGACTGGTCACTCTCGAATCTCTGAGATATAGTCTCTGTGGTCACTCTCTGATCTCTGAGATATAGTCTCTGTGGTCACTCTCTAATCTCTGAGGGTACTCCAGATGTCCACAGCTGTTTCCTGAAGTGTACTCTGACAACGCTGTGACATGTTTGTCACCCCCAGTTTTAGAACTATCTGGAGCTCACGGCCTTATACCTCTCCCTGTCACCTGCCTTCCATCCATTACCACCACACCTGTACTACCCTGATGCCAAGACACTGCTGTACACCTCATTAGCACACCGAGCTCTCTTATTTCCCATCGGCGCTTCTCCACGACCGAGTCACGAAACCAGCCCACTTGGCAGCAGCTTTGTCCACACTGCAGGCCATATTTTATTGGCTGTTAAGCATTGTTGGACATGCTGAGGTTGTAAAAGGCAAGGCTATAAACCACACCACCTGTCAGCAGTACTGAACATGTTACATTGAAGCCAATGCGGTGAGTTGCAAAGGAAGAGGGAAGTATATTGTTGATACTCTATGGCATGTCTGGCACTATTGACTGAGGATGAATCTCTAAGCAAATATTTCTTCGAAGTAATTTATCCAATTGTGCTGCTGTGGAAGCACTTTGGGTCATTTCATTATGTTTAGGATGCTGTACAAATACACCTTAAACACAAATTGTTGTTGATATCAGATTTCACTACCACCACCATCACTCACTTCCCACTGTGCCCTCCCCCCACAACCAAGCCCCCGCTAATCTGGCATGCCAGTTATTGCACTTATTCCTTATCAACGATCATTTCAACCACCAACTCATCGCTCTTGTACGCTGTTCATGTAATAGAGAGAGAGAGGAGAGCTGCCTGCACTGTGGAGCATCCCTGGACTGCCTCATACTGATCGTCATTGTTCATTCAATGCAGCCCACTCTCTAAACTCTATTTATGTCAGTATTATGAAGTAACATGCCTGAACTCTGTCCTCCTTCCTGTCATAAAACTTCAGGCAATTTATTATAATCATGATGGCGATATCTCTTCTGTGGAGCATTTTCATTGATTTAGCATTCTGTTTGCTGTCTTCTGTGTGGGGTAGAAGCATGAGTCAGCACCCTTACATTCAACTTCTGTTTCCAATAAAAAAAATTACAAGCTCCATAAATCTGCTTCCCTTGAAGCTGCACTGATCTGTCATGTCAGAGCTTTGTCTAGTGACAAATTATCTTATTATTGAAAATTAAATCCCTTGCTTTTGAGTTTTGCATACTTAAAGAACACCCAGACACTATGGTTACTTTTATGCTCTGCACAGCCTTCGTATATCTCCCATCCCCTTCGTGCACTTGCTCTGGTAAAATTAAGGGTTTGCTTCTTTGGGGGATATTTACATCCCTCCTTGACCTTTTCTTGAAGAGGAGTTTGTGAAACGTGGGGAGAATTTGTTGACTGGTTTCCCCTTCAGTTGTTATAGCCCTGTATTGGAAATGATGTTGCAGTTCCTGTGGTATTATGATCGGGGTGAACGGAGAGATTTATAAACTCCCACATCCCATAGAGCAATGGAAGGAATCCCTCACGCTCAACTGATCAGTGTGTCCACTCGACATCAGCCTAAAGCATGGGACTCACCCTCTATTTCCTTTGTCATCAGGTTCATCTTAGAACATGGAGCATAGAACATAGAAATCTACAGCATATTACAGGCCCTTTGGCCCACAATGTTGTGCCAACCATGTAATCTGCTCTAGAAACTGCCTAACTTCCCCTAGTGCAATGCCCTCTATTTTTCTAAGCTCCATGTACCTATCTGAGAGGCTCTTAAAAGACCCTATTGTATCTGCTTCCACCACCGTTGGCAGTGCATTCCATGCACCCACCGCTCTCTGTGTGAAAAGCTTACCCCTGACATCCCCTCGGTACCTATTACCAAGCACCTTAAAACTATGCCCCCTCGTGTTAGCCATTTCAGTCATGTGTAAAAGCCTCTGACTATCCACACGATCATTGTCCCTCATCATATTATACACCTCTATCAGGTCACCTATCATCCTCTGTCACTCCAAGGAGAAAAGGCCAAGTACACTCAACCTATTCTCATAAGGTACACCCTCAAATCCAGGCAACATCCTTGTAAATCTCCTCTGCACTCTCTCTATAGTATCCACATTCTTCCTGTAGTGAGGTGACCAGAACTGAACACAGTACTCTAATTGTGGTCTGACCACGGTCTTGTATAGCTGTAAAAATACCTCACGTCTCTTGAACTCAATCCCACAGTCGATGAATGCCAACACACCATACGCCTTCTTTACAATGCTGTCAAAATACGCAGCAGCTTTGAGTGTCCTGTTGACACAGACCCCAAGATCTCTCAGATCTTCCACACTGCCAAGAGTCTTACCATTTATATTATATTCTGCCTTCAAATTGGACCTAAGGAAATGAACCACTTCATATTTATCTGGGATAAAGTCCATCTGCCACTTCTCAGCCCAGTTCTGCATTCTATTGATGTCGCACAGTAACCTCTGACAACCCTCCAGACTATCCACAACACCCCCAGCCTTTGAGTCATCAGCAAACTTACTAACCCACCTTCTACTTCTTCATCCAGGTCATTTATAAAAATCAGAAAGAGGAGGGGTTCCAGAACACCACTGGTCACTGACCACCATGCAGAATACGAACCATCTACAACCAGCCTTTGCCTTCTGTTGGCAAGCTAATTCAGGATCCACAAAGCAAGGTCTCCTTGGATCCCATGCCTCCTTACTTTCTGAAGGAGCCTTGCATGGGAAAGCTTATTAAATGTCTTACTGAAAGCCATAAACACTACATCCACTGCTCTACCTTCATCTGTGTGTTTTGTTATCTCCTAAAAGAATTCAATCAGGCTCATAAGGTATGACCTGCCCTTGACAAAGCCATGCTGACTATACCTAATCAGATTACGTATCCCCAAATCTCATAAATCCTGCATCTCAGGTTCTTGTCCAACAAATTGCCCACCACTGAAGTCAGACTCACTGGTCTATAATTTCTGGGTTATCTCTACTCCCTTTCTTGAATAAAGAAACAACAGCTGCAACCCTCCAATCCTCCAGTACTTCTCCCGTCCCTATTGATGATGCAAAGATCATCACAAGAGGCGCAGCAATCTCCTCCCCTGCTTCACACAGCCTGGGGTATATCTCATCTGATCCCAGTGACTGATCTAACTTAATGCCTTTCACAAGCTCCAGCACATCCTCTTTCTTAATGCCCAGATGGTCAAGCGTTTCAGTCTGCTGTAAGTCATCCCCACAATTACCAAGGTCTTTTTCCTTGGTGAATACTGAAGCAAAGTATTCATTAAGTACCTCCGTTACCTCCTCTGACTCCATGCACACCTTTCCAGTATCACACCTGATTGGTCCTATTCTCACATGTCTCTTCCTCTTGCTCTTCCCATACTTGTAGAATGCCTTGGGGTTTTCCTTAAATATTTGCAATATTCTTTAAATATTCTTTCTTAAATATTCTTCTGCATTATTTGCAAACTGTTCTTCTTCACCTGGAGATAAGATTGCAGCTGTTATTGCAAGGGTGAAATATGTCTTCGTGCTCCTTCACTTGAAAATGGTAGGAGTAAGAAGCAGGTGTGACCAGTCGGTGTTGAACCAGAAGAGGGATTATCAAGGGCAAGAATGTAGGTTTATCCCAGGCTAACAAAGAAGTGTATACAGTAGTTTTTGACTAAGTTTGGATTCTGTCGGCAGAATGAGTTATGTCATTTATAATGGTGGTTAGAGGACCGATAGCATTTGTACAGAATGAAACACACACGGCAGAGCTATTTTGTTAAGGATCTTAGTTACCTGTTTTGTAGGCAAACAGCCTCCTCTCCAGAGACTTTTGACTCTGCCTGTACATCCTGCTCTCTTTGGAAAGCAGCTAATATAATCAAGGATTCTTCCCCTTCCAACAGGGTAGATGTGCGTAGCTTGAGATCCATATCAACAGGCTTATTTTACCTAAGCCCATCCCCTGGCCTGGGCTGTCAACAGCAGCTTACCAGAGTCCTTTGTCCTGGGCCAGTCTTTCAGGTTGTCCCCAGGTGTAGCCCATCTTCTTTTAGATCCTCCTGGGGATGAGGTCTTTGGAGCTTCTGTTGGTGTTTCTGTAGTTCTGGGTCTTGTATCGTGTTGGGTTGCTAGCCCCATGCTCAATCCTCCTCCTTTCTCAGCCAGGCTTGGGATGGTCCATGGTGGAGTCAGCAGGATCAAGGACAGCTGTTATCCTGCTGTTATAAGGCTCTTAGATAGACCCCTTGACTCAGTCTTTCCTCACAGTGACCTTGTACCTACACTGTCTACCTACAATGCACTATCCCTGTGACTATAACACTATGTTTTACATAATGTGACTGCTTTTCCCTTTGCACACCAGAGAGTATATATGCTTGGAATGATGGCAAGCAAAACAAATCTTATTGTATCTTGGTACATGTGGCAATAGTAAACAATTACCATTTACCAATTGCAAAGTCAACCTTATGTAAGGGACAAAATACAGAATATAGACATTGGAGCACAGTACCCTTTGTACATGGACCCTTTGGCCCATGATGTTGTTCTGAAACTTTAACCTGGGCACCTCAGTAGCGCAGCAGTTACTGTGATGCTGTTACTGCTGAGGGTGTCGAAGATCAGAGTTCAGTTCCAGGGTCCTCTGTAGGGATTCTGCGTCTCCTCCCCATGGAATACATGAGTTTTCCTTGGGTGTTCCGGTTTCTTCCCACAGTCCAAAGACATTTCTGTTAGGTTAATTGGTCATTGAAAATTGTCCTGTGATTAGGTTTGGGTTGAATTAGGGTAGTCAGGGGTTGCTGGCTAGGGCAGCTCAATGGGCTGGAAGGGCCTACACCATGCTGAGTCTCTAAATAAAATACCCTAAGATCAATCTTTCTCTTCCCTCCCATGTAGCCCTCCATTGTTCTATCATCCATGTAAATCTAAGAGCTTCTTAAATGTCTGTAATGTATTTGCCTCTCCCACTACCCCTAGCAGGGTTTTGCACACACCACAACTCTGTATAAAGAAACTTACCTCTGAATTCCCTCAGTACTTTCCTCCAATGACCTTAAATTTAAGCCCCCTGATGTTAGCCATTTATGCCCTGAGATAAGGTCTCTTAGTATCCACTCAATCTATATCTCAAATCACCTTCCACACCTCTATCAAGTCACCTTTCATCCTCCTTTGCTCGAAAGAAGAAAGCCCTAGCTTGCTCAACCTATCCTCGTGAGACATGCTCTCTAATCCAGGCAGCATCCTGTTAAATCTCCTCTGCACTCTTTCTAAAGCTTCCACATGTTTAGAAAGGTTTAGGTAAAAGTTTTGGAAAGATTCGATTCCGCCATTTGAAAGCATGTTGTTGATGGGGTGTGGAGGGAGGTGTAATGTCCTCTGTGAATATCTAAGAAATCAAAGTACAGTAGACTTTTCAGCCTATAGAGCCTGCTCTACCACTGAAAGTGGTGATGATCAGCCTTTGTCCTGAATACCACTTTCCTACATAAACTCAGATCCACTAATACCCTCAACAGCAAGAAATCCATTGATTAATTCAGTGACTGATCCTCCAATGCCCTCTTGGGCATAAAAAACCAAATATTCACCAGTTCTGGGTGAAGATTTTAATTCTTACCTCCGGCCCGATGGCTGGCCCCTTATTTTGAGATTGTGCTCCTGTTTCTTGATATACTGACAGACCTCAGGGTGGGAAAAGCTGCCATCAGGGTGCTACTCAACCCTCTCACCTTAAACCTGTCCCCTGTAATTCTTCATATCCCAACCGTGGGAAAAATACCCTGCGCATTCACCCAGTCTGTGCCCCTCATGACTTTATACACTTCTGTAAGATCTCCGATCCCCCAATGAAAGAAGCCCGAGCCTGCTTAACCTCTCCCTATGACTCAAATTCTGGCAACATCATGCAAATTTTTAGAATATAAAACATAGAACATAGGACATTACAGCTCAGTCCAGGCCTGTTAGCCCGCAATGTTGTGCTGACCTTTTACCTACTCGAAGATTAACCTAACCCTCCCCTCCTATATGGCCCTCCATTTTTTTATCATCCACCTGTCTATCTAAGAGTTTCTTAAATGCCTCTCCCACCACCCCTGGCAGTACGTACCACTCCCTGACTTCTTGTACTCAACTCCTCCTGTAATACACATACAATTGCTTGCTGTACCTACTTTCTGCGAAGGCTGAGGAAAGTCCATCTCCCACCCCACATCCTCATCACATTCTACAGGGGTTGTATTGAGAGCATCCTGAGCAGCTGCATCACTGCCTGGTTCGGAAATCGCACCACCTCGGATCACAAGATCCTGCAGCGGATAGTGAGGTCAGCTGAGAAGATCATCAGGGTTTCTCTTCCTGCCATCACGGACATTTGCACTACACGCTGCATCCACAAAGGAAACAGCAGTATGAAGGACCCTATGCACCCCTCATACAAACTCTTCTCCCTCCTGCCATCTGGCAAAAGGCACCGAAGCATTCGGGCTCTCACAACCAGACTATGTAACAGTTTCTTCCCCCAAGCTATCAGACTCCTCAATACCCAGAGCCTGGACTGACACTTTATTGCCCCATTGTCCTGTTTATTATTTATTGTAATGCCTGCACTGTTTTGTGCAATTTATGCAGTCCTGAGTAGGTCTTTAGTCTCATGTAGTTGTTTTTTTTCTCTCTGTTTTGTTTTTTACGTAGTTCAGTCTAATTTTTGTACTGTGTCATGTAACACTATGGTCCTGAAAAACATTGTCTCATATTTACTGTGTACTGTACATAGCAGTTATGGTCGAAATGACAATAATAAGTGACTTGACTTGACTCGACTTGACTTGAGTTAAATGGGGTGCAAGGATATCCAGGTCCCTTTGAACAACAGTGTCCCATCTTTCACATTTAAAAAATACTGCCTTTCCATCTTTTTCTACCCAAGTATTGGGAGGGGTTTTAGTCTAATACCTTGCAGTAGATGGTTATGGTTGGGGGATTGGCGTTTATGCAGCCCGATCTCATGAGAGCCTCCTGTTTAATAATCTCCTAGAACTCAGTGCCGGACCTCCACGTCTTGTTTACAGGATTGCCTGTTCTCAGGTTTGAATCCTTCATCTGTTGTCTTAAAGGCAGAAGTGCGACACCATCATTAGAAAGCATTGTCCCCATTGAATTGCACTGAAATATGTAGTACTTTGCTTTAGCAGATTATTGGAGGGATCAGGTTATATAATAAATGGTATCTTGCAGACCCAGTTAAAGGGATGGTACAACATCTTAAACCACAGTTACGAAAGTTGTGATTACGATTTATAAGTCAACTTCAAGTCGTGTTTATTGCAATTAGTAGGAAGTCCAAATATGCACAGATGTGATGAAAATCATACTTGCAGCAGGATTCGAGGCACAGCTTTCAGATGAAAAGCATAAATTATTCAAGGTATAGCACAATTAAAACCATGAAATAAATAAATTTCATTGCAGTGGAAAGTGGCCAAAGTGATCATTGTGTTATTACACTGAAGTAGTGATTAGGGTTCACTTTAAAGTTGTAAGTTCATACAGTGACAAGGAACATTATTGATCATATGGCATCACATTAGATTAATGGTATTTTAGGCAACATTGATTTTTTCCGGCTGAGTTAAGCTACACTGCAGTGCTATAGAAACCATTTTTTGGCACTTTACAATGGAGTTTGCATGAAAGTGAGATAAAATCTTAAATCACAGAATTGCTTTTCATAGGAAATCAAGAAATAATGGGAGTGTTTTAATTCATTCATTTAACTACAACCTTATTATGCTCCTTGAACTCAAATGCTAAATATACGATAAGTTTGCAGTTGAAAGGGCTCGAAAATCAGGAGGAGGTTCAGAATAATAGTGGTTGTCCCAATAAAGCCCCTTTAAAATGCTGTTACTTATGTATAGACAGGCTTGGCTGGCAATTTATCTTCAATGTGCCCAGATCAAGAAATCTTAATGAGCAGCAATTAATCCTGCACAAAATTCAGAAATAAGTGTGTTTTAGCACACTGGAATTCATGTATTCTAATGTACTGAAAAAGATTCCAGCATTTTCTTTTCTTATGGCGTGAAATTGTTTATAAAATGTAAATACAGAATTATTTCCGGCAAGAATTCATTTCACAGTAGCTCCAAATTATTGGCTGCAGGCTCTTCACTCTAGGGGACATGTAATGAGTGAATGGATTTCTAACAAAGTGTGACTTGTTTTTATTTGATGTGACTGTGCTGAAGTATCGAGATTCAGGGAACGAACAGGGTGCGAGGGGGAGGTGAGGTGGCCATGAGAGGAAATGAAAAGCTCTTCAGTGCTGTGTTTCCTAACCCAAATTTTCTGATTGAAGCTGATTGTGTTCCGCTGATGGAAGCATGAGGCAGCCATTTAAACGACTTCTTTTAATTCTCTGTAGGTTTTCTTTCTCTGTGACCACAGGTCATTTTCCTTTCCTTTCCTTGTCAGACACCGTTTGACTTGGTGTCGTTTTCAGATTGACCCTTTCTGTGAGAGAGGACTGCTGGGACAGATAGGACAAATAATTTGGCGCTCAAGTAAAATTGAATAGTCTTTCAGCCTGCTTTAAATTCTGGGTACCGACTTCCTGAGTGGAGCAGGGGCAGTGAATAATGAGAATTTTATAACGACCAGCAAGCTGGAGACGGCTCAGTGCGAAAGCAAAAGGGAAGAGAAAATGGCTATTCACTTCTTCACTCTCCCAAGCCCCTTTCCTTGAGTTCCGCCACAGAACCAGAGCTGCTCCCTCGATCACCGTCTTGCTGAATGCTGCAATAACTTGCATTTATATAATACCGTCGATGTAGGAAGGCAACATCCCAAATCACTTTACAGCAGTGATGGCAAGCAAAATTCGACACAAAGCCAAATGGGAAATTTATGGGATGTCACTAAAGAGCTCCGTCAAAGCGAACGGTTTTAAGCGGATATTAAACAACCTGAGGAAAAGAAGCAGGCAGAGACCATTCAGCCCATTATTTCTGATTTCCCATTCAATAAAATCAGTGCCACTTTCCTGTACTAAATGCATACATGTGGATTTTCTTAATATTCACAAATCCTAGGTGTCTTTACTGTCCAGATACTCCAGTGACTGACTGTAGGGCCAGGGAGATGGTGTCAGCCATGGACCTGTGTGGACGGTAGGTGAATTGCAATGGATTGAGGTTGTCTGGTGGCTGCAGTAAATGTATAGCATTACCGTCCTCTGGAAACACATAAAGATGGTGGAAGTTAGAGCCACTGGGCAGTACTGGAATGATAATGGTCTTCTTAAAGCAGCTGGGAATCTCATACTGAAGCAGAGAGAGGTTAAAAATGTCTGCCCCCACCAGCTGATCTGACCAGAATCTAAGGACACACCGTACATGAACACGGTCGGAGCCAGTTGTTTTGCAGAACAGTGTCCTTGCTTCCAGCGATGACTGTGGATACAGGTGCATTGAGGGCCGTCGCATTCCAAATCCCTTCTCTTCAAAATGTGCACAGAGTGCTCATCAGAAAGGGATGTGCTACCCTCGACGCTGCTGCCTGACTTTGTTCTATAGCTCATTACCGTGAGTAAGCCCTGCCACAACTGACCCCTGGTCTGGAACTCAAGTTTGGACTTACATTATCTTTTAGCACCCCTGATAGCTTTACGGAGGCTGTATCTCGCCATTATCCGCACAAAGTTCCTCTCCTGTTTTCTTTCCATAGAGCCCTGCAAATGTTTTCCTTTTAAAATTTCCTTCTGATGATCATTACAAGGTGTACCAGTGCAAAATGAATAATTCATTTGTTACAAACAATCCAACTTCACTACTTGCCTATGTGGCAATGTCATTCCCCTGGGTCCAATCCTACTGATAATGGAAACGGCTCTCCGGAACTACTCAGCACTTGGAGTGTTTGCAGTCAAATGCCAAAGTCAAGTTCATAGTCATAAGCAGAAGAAAACGTCTGCATAGGTGCAATGAAAAACCTACTTGCAGCAGCACCATAGGTATACAACATTCACAAGAAAGATCTGAGTTAGACAAGAATTATATACAAGCAACACCACAATTGGAACAACAAAAAGCCCACTGTAATGCGAAGGTTTCATATTGTTGCTATACAGAGGCAGTGATTAGCTTTTTGCAGGTATTCAAAGGCCAAAATGTTGAAGGGAAGTAACTCTTTTTGAAGCCAGTGATGTGGCTCGTCAGGCTTCTGCCTGATGATAGCTACAAGAAGGTGGCATAGCTTGGGTGGTATAGATCTTCGGTGACAGATATTACCTCCAAATGATGTTGGGGAGGGATGTACTGGGCTGAATCAACTACTCTCAGCAGCTTCTTACGTTCATTCAAATTGGTGTACCTGGCCATGATGCAACCAGTCAGGATACTTTGAAAAGCACATCTATAGTGTTCAATGACATGCCAAAGTTACTTAACCCTATAACACCCAGGAATTAAATACGGCTGACTGTCTCCGTCACCGATCCACCAACGGTGTAAGTTTGCTGTCCTTCCATTTCAAGTCATAATCAGTTCTTTGCTTTGGCTGACATTGAGCGAGAGCTGTTGCAGCACTACTCAATTATTTACTCTCAGGATGTTCTGAGGCTTTTGACAGCCCAAGACATATTTTATAAGCACTATATTGTTGGACATTTGTCAGAAACACCCAAGATAATCCTCACTTTTAGCAATGTCGGTTGGTGGGTGATTTTTGGGCCAGTTGCAAGAGAGAGCTCTTGGCCTTTCTTCAAGGATCTCTTCCCAAAAAACTGATCTGGGCTTTGGTTTGACATCTCACCTAAGACACCTCCAGTAGTAATTCCTTAATAATAACCAGAGAGTATGCCAAACTCTCTGGACTGTGTCTAAGAGCCAAATATTTTCTTCAGATTGACACAGGATGTGCTGAGAATGAGATTGTTTCATGCTTTGGCCATTAATACAGTTGGCAACTAAATAACCCCCTATCAACATGAGTGCTCCACTCCTTCCTCGCCTCATCTCTCTACCCCCCCCCCCCCCCACATGCCAGAATTGCAATATTACAAGACCCTCTTCAATCTGGTTGACCTGCCTTTATTAGCTAATATCCAACTGCTGCCAAGAGAGGATGCCTTCCGCTTTCCATTTCCCTGTTGTACACAAACTCTGCTGCACATTCTATTTTTAAGTGACCGCGGGCTTCTCATTAAATAATGCCCTGGTTATTTACCATATTTGTTGGCATAAGCCACTTGAATCATTTCAATTATAGTCAATGCACAGAAGTCGTCCCTGGGCTGAAGACGAGCAATTTGCAGATTTCACAGTGAGTGACAGATCAGCTTTAAAATGCCATCTCAGTTTAATAACACCGGTTGCTTATATTAGCACTGTAAGTGACAGCTTCATTTCCAGGTGTGCAAAGTCTGGAAATTACCATTTATCATTTGGCTATGGAAGAGCGGCAGACCTGCACTCCATCTTTGTCAGGGGAAGGCAGAAGTGGTGCGTTCACTCACAGCGAGGGGCACTGAGCGACGTCAGAGCTGGGATAGTTCCTCCTTTGTCACCTTGCCACTGCAGGCTTCATGCTGATGGGCAGCTGAGTATTTGATTGGTTCTTCTGATTCAATACTGACCATCATCAGAGAATGACCCAAGAAGTGGACAGTCAACGTTTCAGGTCATGGCCCTTCAGATGGACTGAAACACAGGGAGAAGATAGCCAGCAGAAAAAGGTGAAGGGGGCTGTTGTACAGAGTGATAAGCAAAAGATGGTGGGGGGGGCGTGAAAGATTCTAAAAGTTTTTTGATAAGGTAGTTAGTTAAAATCTTTCCCCTGCCACCCATGATAAGAATATCAAACACTGGACAGTATAGGTTTCACCTGAGGGAAGCATTTTAAATGTGTTCTGAGGGTAAGATTTTATGTAGAGAATGGTTGATACCTGGAACTCACTGCCAGACGAGGTTTACATGGTCCCGACATTACATTACCTTCTTCACCATGAGAGCATGGTTATAGTGTCTGATTTTCCCCATTGCATGAAGGATGTAGAGGCTTTGGAAAGAGTGCAGAAGAGGTTCAGCGTGATGCTGCCTGGATTAGAAGGCTATGAGCTATAAGGAGAGGTTGGACAATCTTGAGTTGTTTTCTTTGGAGTGTCAGAGACTGAGAAGAGACCTAATAGAAGTTTATGGGGGGGGCATGGGGGGGCAACCAAAGCATGATTATGCTATAGGTGCATCTCTTTCATAGATGTGATTTGTACGTTTGTTATCTACTGCACAAACCTCCTTTATACTATGCTTTCTTGATTTACAAAACCAATAAAAATGTTGCTGAGAAAAAAAGAAGTCATAGAAAGGGCAGAGTCAGAGATTTTCTCACCGAGTAGAAATGTCAAGTATTATGGGGCATGCACACAAGATGAGAGAGGAAAGTTTAAGGGTAATATATGAAACAAGTTGTTTTACACAGATATTGGTGGGTGCCTGCCGGGGCGTGGGCTGAAACATACCATGCATGCAAATCATTTCATCACATCAATACATTGAGCTAAGACAAGGAAAAACAATGAGTGCAGAATAAAGTGTTACAGTTACAAAGAAAGTGCATTGCAGGAAGACAAAAAGGTTCAAGGCCACAACGAGGTGGATTATGATCTTATCGTACCAGGGCACAGTTTAATCATTTTATAAAAACAGGAATGAAGCTGCCCATGAGCCTGGTGGTGCGCACTTTCAGGCTTTTGCATCTTCTGCCCAGGGGGAGAGGAGATGGCTGAATTCAATTTAGAGAACCAATCCCTCACAAACCCTCCCCTACCTCATAAACTGAAGATAATCAGATTATCTTCCAGGTGGAAGATCCGTAAACCTGAAAGTACACACCAGCAGCCTCAAGGATAGCTTCTATCCTGCTTTTGTAAGTACGTTGAACTGTCCCCATGTAAATATTCTAGGGCCTAGTATATTTATTTGAATTAAACCTCATTGCCAGCAGTTCTTGGTATAAATCAGGGCTTCTGTGAAAGTGACTAATTGTGGCAATCTGGCTCCTTGACCTGTGACCCCTTGAGTTACCGCTGTTCACAGGGAGGCAGGAGAGGACCTGGCAATCTGTAAATGAGTCCCCTCAGTCCATGAGGAGTGGTTCTTTACAACATGTGTGTCATAACCCGCCACTTATTTGCTCAGCAGCCTTCAGTAGTAGTTAAGTGGGCTGATGCCATTGCCACTCCCTGTTTCAGGTTCAGATTCATTCATTTACCACACGTACGGCAAAAATACAGTGAAATGTGTCGCTTGCATACCATCACAGCCAAAGCATATGATGGGGGCAGTCTGCAAGTGTTGCCACACATTCCGGCGCCCGCAGAGCACGCCCAGAGTGCTTGGCAGAGCAACACGCAGAACGCAATAGCCAACAAAACAACAGCAGCAAAACACACCCCCTTCCTCCCTCCCATCTTCTCACACACACAATCCGCCAACACCAGCACAGGCCAGAACTGTCTTAACGTGTTTAATTGAGTACATCCTGAGTTTGTTTCATCAAGAACATCCTAATTCCTCTCACAAATTTTACAGATGTAATGCTAAACGTATCCTGACTGGTTGCATCATGGTCTGGTCGGGCAATGCTAATGCGTATTGGTGCACTCAGCCCAGTACATCACTGGTGTATCCCTCTCCACCATTGTGTGCCCAAGGCATTGCTTCCAAACAGCAATATCCATCATTGAAGATCGGCACTGTCTGGGTTGTGTCAAATTCTTGCAGCTGCAATAGGGCAGGAGGTACAGAAATCTCCATATCATCAGGTTCAAGAACAGCTACTTCCCTTCAACCATTGGTTCCTGAACCAGCAGGTAAAACCCTGATCTTATAGTTTAACAAAACCATGAACACTTTGCACTAAAATGGACTCTTCATTGTTCTAATTGTGTTCCTTCTTGATAAATTAGAGTATAATTTATGTTCTTCTCGTGAATACTACTTAAATGATGCAATATGCCTGTGATACTGCTGCAAGCAAGTTTGTCGGAGCACCTGTGCATGTATGTACTTGTGCAGACGACAATTAACTGAATTGCAATGTTCAACTTTAATTTGGCACTGGGATAACATTAGCACTCTATTAGCCCAGCAGAAGCAGGTAGAAGCCCACTTCTGGCTCTCATGTCCCTGTCTCGTTAACATTGGCACAGGTGCAGTGAGTTCTCATCTCTAACTCAGCATCTGGATGGTTTCTGGAAAGGACATCCAGTGTAACTCCAGCATTTTACAGGCCATTCTCCTTCATTTGCAAAAGAAGACAAAGGGGTTGATGTCAACGTTGAGTTTGTGGTCATCTGCACAAATACATTCAGGCACATTTCCAATGAAAACTTCCTTGCAGCAACATCACAGATGTTGCAGCTAACATAACATTCACAGGAAAACCATAAATTGTACATAAGTATTAACAAATTGACAAAAAAGAACACAATTAGAATGAAAAAGAAGTCCACTGTAATGTAAAACTGTCATGATGTCACTACACTGAGGAAATGAATATGGTTCCAGAACAGATTATTTGAAAGGTTGCGTGGGTTGTTCAGGCTTCTGATATAACAGAGAATATACAGTACATACCCTTCAGCCTGTGATATTGTGTCTACTTTTTAACCTCCTCCTAACGTCAATCTAACCCTTCCCTCCTACATAGCCCAACATTTTTTCTATCGTCTATATACCTATCTAAAAGTTGTGTAAATATCCCTAATGTATCAGCCTCTGCCATCGCCCACCAGTTTCTGTGTAAAGAACTTACCTCTTGCATGCCCTCTGTACCTTCCTATAATCTCCAGAAGTAACACTTGCTGAGTCTTTCCAGCATTTTCTGTTTTTGTTTCAGATTTCCAGCACCTGCATCCTTTGTGCTTTTCACTGAGGACAGCGGTAATAGTTAATGGGAGCCAAACACACTTGTATTGAATCTTTCTGAAATTGTCTTTCATATTCTGGGTAACCTGCTCTAAAGGTAATCCTCTGCATTTAGTCTGGTCACTTAAAGTTACACCCTCAAATTGTCAAAAACTTCAGCAGGAATTCACTAGAATAGAACCAATCATGAAACTCACTGGGCTGGCCCAAGAAATAGAACGAATTCCCACAGACTTCTGCAAACCAGTATTAGAATGTTTCAGAATGTCATGCCTCTGCTACCCAGTCCTGGTAGTAATTAGACTCTGCTTTAAAGAGTTTTATAACAGCATCAGGTGCTTAAGTTTTCCAGCTTCTGGAGGGGAGTTTAGCCAGACATGTCCATCATTTCATGCATTTAGGTTTACCACTTTGTTCCATCCTTACACAAGTCCTGGTAAGTTTTGAACCCAGTGTTATCACTTGGATTCGTACGTCGCTTTGTTCAGTAACTGTGTCACTGTTTAAACTAAAATTCAGCATTTGCAGCTCCTTCCACTGATCACCTTTGACATATTTGTAAAAACTCTTTCATTCCCTCCTTTTTCAAGGCCTATTATTGAAACTGCATGCATCTACCTAAAAGTCAGCGACTTTCAGATCCTAGCAACCCTTCTGGTTAGAAAAGAAGTGTTTTCTCTTGGCACTCTCCGTTCTCGTGCATTTCGTTTTAAAACTTTGCTCTCAAGCTGTCTACCCTGTAGCCGCAGCTAACAGTTTACCTTTATTTACACTGACTAAACCTTTCACCATTTTAAAGACTCAGACAAACTTTTTAGCCTTCTATGATTAGCTTATTCAAGTCAAGAGATCAATAGATGTTTGCAGACTGAATCAAGCGATCTGGGAAACAGAGAAGGAAAAGAATCGGATATGAGCCAACTCCTGTCTTTATTTCTTATGTTGTTATTTGGGAAAGCAGTGACATGGCAGTAGCTCTGATTTTACTTTGTTCTTTCATAGTTACTCAATTGTGCATGAAAGGGGGAGAAAGTGATTTGGTTTTATATAGAGTTTTCATAGATTCACAGCAGACGATTGCTTCTCTAACCCAGTGTACAACTGTGGTTGGTAACCTTTGAAACTGTATGTCAGTAGGCTGTAGGCTTATCCCATTCTGTGACCAAACAACAAAACCTGGGCTAGCACCGTGGTAAAGTATTAAGTTTCTGATTATTGTGGGTGAGTGCTTGCTGTGCACAAGTTGGCTATCGCCTTTCCTGCAGTGTGACAATAATCAGCCTTCAGAAGTAAAATGTCTTTAGCTCACTGTGTAAATGTGGACATTTCTGAGCAGTCATATAGCTGGATTAGAATTGGCACTGTTCCTTTCTTCAAAGTTCGAAGTAAAATTTGTTATCAGAGTACATGCATCTCACAACATACAACTCTGAGATTCTTTTTCCTGCAGGCAAAACTAGCAAATCTAATCTGATTAGATGAACTGATCGATGAACAACAAACTGTGCAAATGCAAATGTAAGTAAGTAGCAATAAATAACAAGAGCATGAAATAACAAGATATAAAAATGAAACCATTGGTTGTTGGAACACCAGAAATAGAATGAATGTGGTTGTCCGCCTTTTGTTCAAGAGCCTGATGGTTGAGAGGTAGTAACTGTTCTTGAACCTGGGGTGCAAATCCTGAGGCTCCTGTGCCTTCTACGTGACGGCAGCAGTGACAAAAGATGATGGCCTGAGTGGTGAGGATCTTTAATTATAGATGCTGCTTTTCTATGGCAATGTTTCACGTAGATGTGCTCAATGGTTGGGAGGGCTTTACCTGTGATACACGGTACCAAATCCACTACTTTTTGGAGGATTTTCCCCTCAAAGACATTGGTGTTCCATTCCAGGCCATAATGCAGCCAGTCAGCACACTTTCCACCACACATCTGTAGAAGTTTGCCAAGGGTTTGATGACATACCAAATCTCCGCAGTCTCCTGAGGAAGTAGAGGTGCTGTTGTGCTTTCTTTGCAATTACATTCATATGATGGGTCAAGGACAGGTCATCTGAGATAGTGATACCCAGGAATTTAAATGTACTGATCCTCTCCACTTCTGATCCTCCAATGATTACTGGCTCATGAACCTCTGCTTTCCCTCTTCTGAAGTCTACAATCATTTCTTTGGGTTTATTGATATTGAGTGAGGCATTGTTATTACACCACTCAGCCAAGTTTTCAACCTCCCTCCTGTATGTTGATTCATCTTTGATACGGCCCACAATAGTGGTGTCTTCAGCAAACTTGTATATGGTGTTGGAGTTGTACTTAGCCACACAGTCATAAGTGTAAAGCAGGTAGAGCAGGAGGCTACGTTCACATCCCTGTGGTGCCCCCGTGCTGATGAAGATTGGAAGAGATGTTTTTGCTGATCTGAACTGACTGCGGTCTGCAAGTGAGGAAATCCAGGATCCAATTGTATAGACTCCTCAATACCCAGAGCCTGGACTGACACCAACTTACTGCCCTCTACTGTGTCTATTGTCTTGCTTATTATTTATTGTAATGCCTGCACTGTTTTGTGCACTTTATGCAGTCCTGGGTAGGTCTGTAGTCTGGTGTCATTTTTTTTAATCTGTTGTTTTTACGTAGTTCAGTGTAGTTTTTGTACTGTTTCATGTAGCACCATGGTTCCGAAAAGCGTTGCCTCGTTTTTACTGTGTACTGTATCAGCAGTTATGGTCGAAATGACAATAAAAGTGACTTGACTTGAAGGGGGTATTGAGGATCAGGTCTTGGGCTTTACTGATTAGTTTTGATTCTTTATATACAGTCACAGGGAGAATGTGTAAACTCCACATTGACAACACCAAGGTCAAGCTCGAACTCAGGTTGCTGGAGCAGCACTGTCTTTATATACTACAGCAAGTCTGGACAGGTTTTAAGTTGTAGAATATAAGAGATAAAAATAAATATTTAAAAAAGTAGAGTTGTACAGTTCGGAAACAGGCCCTTTTGCCAAACAAGATGCCCATCCAAGCTAGTCCCATTTCCTTGTTGTGTGAAATAAAAAAGAAGACTAATAAACTGCTTACATTTTCATTTTAAACAAGAAAGGGGCACTGAGAAAATACAAAGCTTGAAGTAAATTTATTACCAAAATATGTTCTAAGGTTCAAAGTTCAAAGGTTCATTTATTGTCAAGGTATGTGTGCAGTATACAACTCTGAGATTCTTCTTTTCCAGGTAGCCACCAAACCAAGAGAAAAAGTACAGCAACACGATCATCAACCCTCCAAATCCCCCTCTCCCTGCGCAAAAAAACAAACAAAAATACAGAAGATCAAACCCCAGATTGTTCCCCCCACACAAAACACCACAAGAACATCAACCCCCAAATCCCCCTCTCCTGCATGAGAAAGAATGGACGAAACTATAAAACTGAAAAAACTGAAAAATGGTCCATTGTCCAAATACTTGCAGAATATGTCAGATGTCAAATATGTCAAATTTCTAGCAGGCATTTGCAGGAAAATAAAGAAATATGATAGAATTATGAAAAACTAATATAATAAAGGGTGACAAACATCCAGTGTGCAAAAGAGGTCAAATTGAGCAAATAATAAATAAATGAAAAGTAATTCAATAATAGTGAGAACATTAGTTGTACAGTCCTTGAAAGTGACGCAATGGCGATCTCAAAACACATGCTTTCCTTTGTTGCTGGCAAAACCATCAACAGTGACCACACACTTCGGTGGCAAAAGGATTCGGACACTGGAGTTAAGTCAGATCAGTTCACTAAAATGCCCCAAACCCTGTGTTACCAACTCCCTCCGACTACTCTATTCATAGCCAGTCCAGCTCTGTGTTGAATACTGTTGAATTAACCAATACATGGAAAGGAATGGTTTAGAGAGGGATGGACCAGATGTAGGAAAATGGGAATGGCTCAAGAAAGCCCTTTTGTTGGCATGGTGTACTTGTGCCAACAGGTCCTGTTTACGTGTTGTATAAATCAATGATTTTATAACAACCTGTGCATCATTGGGAATGTGTGAGGAAACTGGAACACTCAGAGGAAACCCATACAGTCACAGGGAGAATGTGTAAACTCCACATTGACAACACCAAGGTCAAGCTCGAACTCAGGTTGCTGGAGCAGCACTGTCTGCTGTGCTATTATACCATCTATTTTCAGGAGGGTGACACCCAGGCAGAGTTGGTCACAATCCTTAGCAAGTGTTTTTGAACTCTCCATTAGTGCAAGCTCCATAGTTCTGACACAGGGTTTCGATCCAAAGCATCAGCTGTTCCTTTCCTGCAAATGACGCTGCTTGGTTCGTTGAGTTCTTCCAGTAGATCGTTTGTTGCTAAGGTATGCAAAAGCTATGCATGCTGTTTGCTGGCTTTCTAACCTCACTGTGTTCTTGTGTTTTTCTTTAAATCTTCAGTCCATTCGTGAGGTCACTGGATATATCCTGGCTGCCCTGAACCAGTTTGAATACCTCCCTCTGGAAAATCTGAGAATTATTCGAGGGACGAAGTTGTACGAGGAAAGATACGCACTAACTATCCTGTTGAACTACAAGAAAGATGGAACATTTGGACTGAGGCAGCTGGGCCTACAAAACATGACAGGTAGGATCTACTGACAGATGTGAAAGGTTCATATTATCCTGCCTTTAGAAAGAAAACTCAGCTTTGATTCAGTTTACTTGTCATATATATGTTCCAACCCCAGCTATACAAACTGTGCATTGCTTCAGATAATTTAAATGACTAAATCAACTAAAAATAGATGAACCAATGCTTAAGATTCAGCCGCTGCTAGGTCTAGTCAGGGTACCACACTTTATGAAGTACACCGGCATTTGGTGAGAGCACAGAGGCAATTTACTGGGTAGCGGATTAGAGATGAGTCACTTCGTTCATATGGAGATAGTTAATCAGGTCAGAGGACATTCCATAAAGGATCAAGAATCAATTTATTCACCATTTACATTTACATTTACATGTATTTGGAATTTGTTCTGCTGTGTTGGACGGGGTGTGATCAACACACCACAAAACAAGATCGTTCAACAATTGCATAGAATAAAGAATCATATAAAAAACAAAGAGAGGTTAAAGTGTGGATACGGAATAAAATTTGCATAAATACAAGCATGCAGTCTGGATTCTGGTTAATCAGGCCATTGGTGATCTGGACAGTCACTTATTTGGGACAAAAAGAACAAAAGCAAAATTGAGATATTAGGTGGGATTCCCTTCATTTATTGGGACATGTGCCACTTAATTGGGGCAGGAGACTGCGGCTGAACAGTTTCCAACTAGCATCAGTTGCATGTGCTTATGTGGTCATTCGGCACTACACCATCCTTATAATGAACAGCTTTTAAGTAGCGTCAGTGGTGTGTGTTCGTGTTCAGAAAGCAGTGATTCTTGTCACCGATAGTTAACAGGAAATAATCAGTAAATTAATTCAGAACAGTTTTGCTCACTTCGATTGCAAGTATTCAGGAGTGGAAATGCCAGAAGTGGCCGGGAGAGAAAATGAAATGACTCCATTACTTCACCAAGTTAGGGACTACAAAATTGACAATCTTCTTGAATGTCACCTTTGATCCCCATCCGACACTCAGCTCTCACTTGTGGCTCCAAGTATCTGTCTGCATGCACCAGTGTCCCCACCCAGCTTTGATAGGCAGGCTAGAACCAACTGAGGTTAGCTGCTGGCCCTCATACCCAGGTCAGATAGGGGTTTGCCTGTCCCAGCATGCAAAGTCAGCCTCAGCAGTCTGGGAGGATGAGATCTTCATTGAGTTCCAACGGTAAGGAAGGCAGCTCTGTAATGCTTCATGGAGAGCAAAGGGCATGATGGGACACAAGAGTAACCAAGGAAGACCCCGGTTGTGACATCTACTCATTTCACTGGTCCTGGACTGTTGAGGGCAAGAGAGTGGAACGGCCCCAGTACAATGGCTTTTCCACTTTAAATACTCTCCTGCACAGGTTTCCTGTCTTCACTGGATAACCACCAGTGGAATTGGCAGTGTTCTAATTTGTTCTATATTTCATCTAAATGATTAATTTGTTACTCAGATAAACAATAGCTGGTATTTTTTTAATATACCTTTTTAACTACTTCCATGAAAGTTTGGGGAATTGGGGCAGCTGCCTATTTGTACTGATTCTGATGTCTTCCAATTAACTGGAATGCACTATATTTACGAAGTAAGCAACATTATAAAAAGTGGTTTAAATGCGTTCAAGCCCATGATTAGCCGTGGTAAACTAAATAAGGAGAAACATAAGTGCATAAAGACATAAGAAATAGGACTAGGAGCAGGCAGTTTGACCCTTCACCCTCTGTAAGATCATAGCCTCTATGTCACTTTCCCCACACGCATTGCAAAGCTTCTTATTATCCAGAAATCTATTGCCTGCTGCCTTGAATTTGCTCAGCGATTATGGTTCCACAGCCACGATGGGTAGAGAATTCCAAACGCTCGCCACCTTTCTCCTTATCCCTGACCTGAATGCCCAAGCCCTTATTTTGAGGCTGTGATATCTTTCTCTAGACACCCCAGTTCGGGGACACATCAGCTCCACATTCACCACGTAAAGCCCGTTAAGGTTTTTTTTATGTTTGATTGTTTACACTAACGGGCGAGATTGTGAAAAGGGGACATCAGAGTCACCAGATCAAAGGTGGGCTCCACATAATGCTGTGTATTTCACAGTGTCTCCAGCTGACAGAGAATTTGCTCCATATCCAAACCTTATCAAAGCAACAGGCTTGTATTTCTTCCTTTTCATAATTGGCCAGTAATTTAATTACCACTACAAGGCAGAATTTTCAGTAATTGACAAAACACACCAGAACTCTTTATTCCACATTGACATACCATCGCTTCAGGCTGAGAGATTATGGTAAATGTATTAACAATTGTCACCGGGATACCCTTCCCTTTCTCTTGATACCCCCTGCTATGACCAAACCCTACATAGGTATACTCATGACCACCCTAGGAGATAATCCACTGACAATCCATCAAAATCATGGTGACTGTCCAGCCCAGCCTTCCTGACTGCAACACTCCTGGAGATTAAGGGGTACCATTTTAAAGAAAAATCCTACTTTCAATAATTAACAGTAATTACAGAGCTACTCTTTGAACTAAGAATAAAGTTCACCCTCCCCTCCCCAAAAATGGGTGCCTGGCTATCAGGCTTTACTTCTTTTTCTTCTCCTTTCTGGAATCAGCGCCTGCTGTTTGCTATAAGTATTGATGTTAGAAAGCCATCCTTTCCAAATTACTGTAAACTCCAGGTCAAACAGAACCCTCAATAGAATTCAGCTTTTCTTTTCATTGGATCTCTTGCTCTGTATCCCTCTCCCTCTCTCCTCCTCCCTCCTTCCCTCACTCCCTCCCGGGTTCTCCCACAGTACGCTGGCATCCAGAACTTTAGATCAATTTTTGAGACATGTTCCGTACAACGGCTTGACTCCATTTATGTAGATGCATTTAGCCGCTGTATCAGCAGGAAATTTTCACACTCTGACGGTGGTGACCTCAGGACCAAAGACTTTTAGTACAACAGCTGGGTAGCTCTGAAGTAGTCAGGAAGCCCCCTCATTTACACATCCTACACTACCCATGTATACCATGTGTAGATGAGGGGGCTTCCTGAGGTTGTGATCCATATGGTTCTGTTCCCCATGCCCTGATTGAGTTTGCGATGGAATTCCTATGGATTCCTGCTAAGGTGAGAAACTTCATTATGCAGTACTACAACGATTTCTGGATGAGGTTTTCCACTCGGCAGTTTACAACCAGTGGCAGAGCTTGGATGTTGGAATCCTAATGGCATGTGCGATTTCACCCATCCTTTTTGTGTTAGCCATGGAGGTCATTGTGAGGGCTGATGAATCAGTGGGACCAGGTGTCGCACTTGATGACAGAGGGGAGTTACCACCAATATGAGCATTCATGGATGATCTCAGTCTTTTGGGTCCTAGCACGGAGGCAGTGGGAAGTGTACTATCAAGGAGCTAATGGATTGGGGAAGAATGAAGCTCAAGACCAAGAAGTCAAGGAGCTTTGTACTTTGGAGAGGAAAGCTGGTTGACTTTCATTTCACCCTTTGTGGAGAGGAGATTCCATCCATTCAGGACCAACCGGTTAAGAGCCTTGGGCGATGCTACATAGAGGAGCTGAGAGACACCAAGAGGCAAGAGAACAGATCAGCAGAGGTCTGATGTCTGTCAACAAGTGTGGCTTGCCTAGCAAGTTGAAGTTGTGGTGCTTGCAATACAGACTGATGCCACGGATAATGTGGCCACTAACTGTCTGTGAAGTGGCAATGTCCCACATTGAGGCAATGGAACAGAAGACCAACAAGTATGTGAAGAAGTGGATTGGAGTATCGAGCAGCCTCACCAATGCTGCAATCCAGACAAAGCTTATCATCCCAGTGTAATCCCTTGTTGAAGAGGTCAAGGTAGCCAAGGTAAGATCATTCTTGATGCTTCGAGGCTTAAAAGATCCTGTCATCAAGAACATCCAGCCCGATGTGAGATCAGGCAGGAAGTGGTCAGCCCGGGCAGCAGTTGATGAGGCAGAGTCTAGACTGAAGCACATGGAGATGGTTGGGGCTACCCAGCGAGGCCACCAGGGACTTGGATGGACACCCCACAAGTGGTGGTCATCTTCGACAGGTAAGGAGCGCCGTGAGCTTGTAACACAAGAAATACAAGAGGTAGAAGAGGAGAAGAGGTTAGCTAAAACAGCTGGCCTGGCCAAGCAAGGGGCTTGGACCTGGTGGGAAAGTGTTGAACCACGACATCTATCTTGGAATGAGCTGTGGCAGATGGAACCGCTCCGCATTTCTTTTCTATGCAGATCAACGTATGACCTACTCCCAACACCCGACAACCTCAGCACCTGGTGTGAAGATAAGAGAGACAGGTGTGCTGCTTGTGACAAGAAGGGAACACTTCAGCATATTTTGAGTGCATGCAGATTCAATCTTTCCAGCAGCATGTACACTTGGTGTTGCAAGGACAAGGCTGAGGATGCACCCAGGTGCAGGACACAGGCACGGAGGCAGACTCAGGAAGCATTCTTGACATACCAAGCATGGAATCGGTATCCAGGAGCGATGCTAGACTTAGAACTGGCAGTCCTAAGAACCATGAAGCAAGGTTACTCACACCGGAGTCGACCAACAAACTGGCAACCCCTTGTTGTGATCACAGGGTCTTTATCCTGCATTTGCTGATGGAAAGCAGGTGTGTGTAGTTAGTGGAACCTGGGAATGATTGGAAACTAAATGAGGGGATTGAGGCCCAATTCCTGAGGTAAATAGCCAGGTGGGGGGATTGCCAGAAGGGACCATGACACTTGGAGACATAACAGCGTTCTCGAAGTTGTAACAGAAGCTGTTGAGCAGAGAGTACTGCAGCACAATTTATCTCACGACCCATGTTGCACAGAACATCGTATATCATTTGTGAAAGAAGGCTCCAAGTCAAGGGTGTACAGCACAGGCCCACGATCAAGCATACTTTCTTCAGCCAATGATTGGTGTGTCAAGGCCGAACTGGATGGGAAAGGCAGTTTCCCGGAGCAAATAGTTTTCACCACATTCCATCCAGATATAATCGTCTGGTCTGACACCAGTAGAGAAGTAGTTATTGGTGAACTCATAGTCCCCTGGGAAGACAACATCGATGAAGCCCATGAGTACAAGTTAATCAAGTATGCAGAATTTAAGATCAGAGTGCAGAGAGAGAGAGTGGAAGGTCTCATGCTATCCATTTGAAGTAGGTTGCTGTGGCTTTATTGTGTTCACTTTCCAGAAGTGGCTGCGTGACCTTGGCTTCACTAGAAGAGAGATCAAGTCAACCAGCAGGGCTGTAGCTGAGGCAGCAAAGGCAGAATCATCATGGGTCTGGACCAAGTACATCCAGAGGGGCAGATAGTTGGACAGTGTATCCATCTTTTGTAAACTCTTCAGTAGCTGCATAGACACCTGAAGAGTAGACTATCTGTTGGATGGAAGCGACCAACAACTCTAATAGAGGCAGATGCCACGTTGTTAAGCTCATCAGTGGGAGGTGGTGCTTTAGCACTGCTGGCCCACCACCTCGAGGGAGTCTTGATTATAAGCGGGCGGAAATTCCTGAAGACAGGAGGCAGATCAACTGATGATCCCACTGGTGATAGCACAGGATAGTTAACAGCTTAGTCTACGTGTATTTTCAATTCAGTACTAATGGTAGCAACTGACTAAACCTCGAGTCTCAGATGATTTTGCAATGTAAATAAACCAATTTTTGTAATGAATACAAATATACTTTCCAAGAATTGATTCAAGGCTGTCAGTACATGAATTTTGGTGGAATAACAAGCTTTATGAACACGTACAAGTCTGATGGATGCTATCTTCTCCAAGTACCACCTTTTGGTGGCAGCTTCCTTGTCGGGGAGGATTGTGCCCATGATGGTGCTGGCTAAGTCTACAACCCTCTACAGCCTCTTGTGATCCTGTGTATTGGAGCCTCCACATCAGGCTGTGATACAACCAGTTAGAATTCTCTCCCCTGTACACCTATATTAATTGATAGGAGTCATTGGTGACATACTGAATCCCCTCGATCTCCCTGCAAAGTAGAGCCTCTGGTTTGCCTTTGTGATTGCATCAGTATTGGGCCCAGGTTAGATGCTTTAATCATTTCACATGTAGATTGATGAGTTTTGTTCCCCTGCTCTGGGGTTTAGGAGGTTATAACTGGCAGTACAACAGCACACCAAGTACAACTGTTGCCTCACTGCTCGGTTCAATCCTGACCTCAGGTACTATCTGTGTGGAGTTTGCACGTTCACTCAGTGAACATGTGGGTTCTCTGCATGATCCAGTTTCTCCGACACCCCAAAGCAGTTTAAATTGGTCGGTTAATTCCTCCCATATTGTGTAGGTTAAGTGGCAGATTTTGGGGGAATTGATGGGAATGTGAGGAGAATCAAATGGGATTGAAGTAAGGTTATTGTAAATGGGTACTCAATGAATTTGACAAGCTGAAAGGCTGTTTCTATGCCGTGTGACTCTATGACTATAAAATATGGACCCATGTGATAGGAATGGCACAGATCGCCTATAACTGAAGTGAATAAGGTCAGGAGACAGAGAGCTAACAAGCCCTGTTTTGCCACTTGTAAAGCTCACTCACGTAAGGGCAAGTGCACAGACCTTGGCATTGTGGAAAAAACAGATCCCAAATGCTCTCAACCTCGGGAAAAGTTTTCGCTAATCTGCAATTTTACTCTTTATTCCCGTGTATTTAAATCCAATTCTTGTTTTTCTTTATTCTACCGTGAATAGCTGCAAGAAAATGAATCTCAGCGTAATATTTGGTGACATACAGTATACATACTTCAATACTGAATTTTCTTTGAACTTTGAACTTGAACAATGGGTTAGTGTTTACGGTAAAAAAATGTATGCAGCCACATTAGAATGTAATAACACACTTGCACATGGTGTGTTGACAGCTTAGGTTCAAGGCATGACCTTGCAGGAGTGAAACCTGCCTTTGCTCATTAGTCCTGAATGGATGAGGGAGTATTGGCTGCTAGTCACACTCACCACTGTGTATCTGTTCCATTGACTCCATTGGAACCAAATGTGCAGGTGACAGCTGCAGACATTTAGAACTGGTGACTAGAGGCAAAATTATCTGCAGAGGAATGGGGAGCAATGGGGTTAAATTTTAAGGGCACTTGACTAATAAGATTTGCTCAGATACATATGCTTGAAGTTATTTAACAGATCCTGGGACAAATCCAGATGAATTTTAACTCTTGCTGTCAGGATTCTGAGGCAAGGGAGGCAAGATTAGAGTTGGACTGACTCCTGAGAGAGGAAATTCGGAGGCAGCTGTGCATGTGTGTAGGTGTAGCACCTTGAAGATGGGGATGACTCGGGTGTTTCAGTGACTGCTGTAAAACTCAGAGGGAGGAAGTCCTGGTATCAGCTTCACCCCTCCCCTCTGGGAGATCAACGAGGAAACAAAAGATGTACAGCTTTGCTTTGCTGCAACTGCTGGCTCAGACAGAAAATGTCTTAAATCCCCGAGTGTTCTGCAGGATGCATTGGCTGGAGAAGAAAGAGCTAACCCCCTTATTCCTGCCTTCCAACACTGGCGCCAAAGGCCTTCCCATCTCACTCTTCAAGTAGTGTTGAGTCCAGGTGAAGGGCCTTGAACTGAAGCATCTTCCTCCCACGTTGCTCCAGCTTTAGGTGTGTTACTGCAGATTTCAGCATCAGCCGTCTTGTGCGTCTTGTTGTTTAACTCTAAAGGGAGATTTTGCCTCCACTAAACTTGCAGGCAGTGAGGTCCAGACCCCCACATTATTCCAGTTAAAAATACGTTTCCTCGACTCCTCCCTAATTGTTACACCTATTACTTTAAATCTCTTCCCTCTGGTTTGTGACCTGCTTAAGGAAATGTAGTTGTAACATAGTGACTAGAACTGTGTGTGGTACTTCACCAATAATTAACAGATCTTCAGACAGCTGAGAGGTATTGAGATTGGAAAAAAATAGCTTCAAAGAAGGAGGCATTCCCAATGTCTTACATCACCTCCGATCTGCCGCCTCCCCCTTCTGTTTTGGGAGAATTAGGTGCAAGGGCATGAGATTCAACACAGCAATCTCCCAGTGAACAGGAAGGGAAGTAATTTCATCCCAACATGAGTGAAGAGGCACAAGAGATCTAAATCAAAGAGCTGATTGATGTCAAAATAGTTCATGATCCAGACACTACCCACTACATAAACGATGAGGAACTCATTGAGGAAAAAAAAACACACCTTCTAATGCTTCAGTGAGATGAGTTCTCACTGAAAGTTCAGTCATTTACTCCCAGAACGTGGAGGAGGACACATTGTGTACACAATGGTATTATTGTTGAAAACAAGCGCCTTGGCTCATCTATGTCATTTTGTGGCAGGTTTACAAGCGTTTGTTTGTTAGTTTTGTGGTTCAGGCAACCCCATTTTACAGAAAGCCAAGTTTAGAAAATGGAAATTGGATGATAATAAATTTAGAACTGGCGCACCATGTTTACTCAGAATGAGAAGCATCATCTGCAGAATACGCAAAGCTGCCTAGTAGAAATAAATCCCAACAGGTTATGTGGAGAAAGTAAAAGAATAGCAGGTAAAAATCTAAAAAAAGTAACTGCAGGTGCTAGAAATCTAAAATAAAAACAGAAAATGCTGAAAAACTCGGCAGGTTGAGCTGCATTTGTGGGAAAAGAAACACAATTAACACCAAGTTGGAGAGCCTTTAGGAGAATGCAGGATTGGTTCTGAGTAGCCCTGTGAACCCTTATTACCGATTTCATTATCGGGTTTTTGTCTGGTGTGACATTGCGTTCAGGGTTATCGGCACTTCTCTGCCGTCAGAGCCGCAGTAACACGTGGCAGGTTTCCCCATTCCCTGTCCCCAGCAGGCATCAGGCTTGATAAGAGAACAGCATGCTCACCACGGTTTCAGCCGGTTGTAGGCTGGGCCTGTGGAACTCTGCCCCACCCCTGCAATTATCCCCAAGGATATGTCATTCAGGAGAGGCGGTGACCATACTTGCCCAGTTGGTGAAGCTTCAACAAGACAAGCGGGAACAGAAACTTGAAATCAAGTACAGAGTCTGTACCAAATGAATGAATGCCACAATAATTATTCCCTTCAGTTGTATCCTGCATTCCAACAAGAACTCACAAGGACACGATTGGATGTTCCATCCTTCTTATTATTAATTACAGAATTTTCAAAACTGGATGTAACTGGCTCTAACTGCCCTGAGTGGCTACAGTGTTTCTAATGAAGATACTTGTTCAGGGCTGTTAGGGAGGGTGTTCCAGGATTTAGACCCAAAATAATGAGCAAAAATAATGAAGGACCAGTGACATACTTCCAATTCGAGAGGGTGTATGGTGGTATTGGGAAGGGAATCTGCAGTGGTGGTGTTCCAATGCACCTGCTGCCTGTACATAATCCGAAACTCTCCATTCCCTGCCTACTCTTGCAAACACAAGTGACTCTGCAGATATTGGAAATCCAGAGTAGCACACACAATATGCCGGAGGAACTCAGCAGGTCAGGCAGCATCTATGGAGAGGAATAAGCAGTTGACGTTTTGGGCCAAGACCCTTCATCGGTACTGGAAAAGAAGGGGGAATAAGCCAGAATAGCTTCAGATTATTCATGATACCACTGTATGTGGTTCCACCACTTCCACTGGCAGCCCATTCCAGATCTGTGTAAAAACCTTACCGTCTTTTAACATTTACCCCTCTCACCTGCTTTTGTGTTTCTTGGTGATACAGGTCATGATCACTGAACACTTATTGCTAAAATTCAATAGGATTTGGCTTCAACAATCAATCATAAATGGTAACCTTTAAAGAGGAATTATGAATGTTGCATTACAAAAAGGAACAGAATGATCCTGACCTATGAGTCATTCGAACACATACCTACCATCCAAGAGAAATCCTGATTAATAAAGAGGTCTTTCTCAGAGGCTAAGCAATGCCACTACTTTCAGTATTCATCACTGGAAAGAAATTTACTTGGTTCATTGGGAATGTGTCTGAATCAAAGCTCCAGACTCAAACACCAGTCTGGCCCAATATCCCCACACCTTACTGGGATAATACACGCTGTTGGAGATATAGCCTTTTGGATGGGGTCTTCTGGACCAGATCTAAAAGAAGAGTATGATGCATGGCTTTCTGAAGAAATCAGAACTGCACAGCATAGGAAATAAGTCCGTTGAACCAAAATGTCTGAATTAAACTAAATCCCTTCTGCTTTATGTGATCCACAACTGTCCATTCCCTTCATATTCACGTGTTTATCTAATAAATACCACATTGTATCTGTTTACACAACTACCGCTGGTGGCCCATCCCAAGTTTATGTAAAAATCTCACCTTACACATGTGGTGAACTATGTGCCTGTCTGGACACGCCCCCTTCAGACTGCTCCTGTGGCTCCTCCCATAGGCCCCTGTATAAAGGCGATCGAGGTCTGATCCTCTGCCTCATTCTCCAGGATGTAATATGATGGTCACTTACTGCTGGTTCCTTCTTCAGTCAATAAAAGCCGATATCTTGCCTTACGTCTCAGAGTGAGTTATTGATGGTGCATCAGCCCATCTCATAGAACATAGAAAATAGAACACACAGCACAGTATGGACCCCTCAGACCCCGATGTTGTGCCAACCTTTTAACCTACCCTAAGATCAATCTAGCCCTTCCCTGCTGCATAGCCCTCCATTTCTCGATATCCTTCAAACTTCCCTTCTCTCACCTTATGTGTATGTTGTCTAGTACTTGACATTCCTACCCTGGGAATAAGGTTCCAACTATCTACCCTATCTGTGCCAGCAATTACTCTTTATTGTCCCGGTCAACATTGATGTCTCAGTGTTGTCACAAAGTCCGCATCAGTAGCATATTGCAGAAGTTTTTCTGCGCAAAAACTGACTGCTCCATTTCCAACAGTGAACAATGTTTAAAGAAGTTCCTCATTACCTGTGCAGCATATCTGATGGTGTTGAATAAATATAGGCTTTCTGTTATTTGTTCGGTAGCTAGATTCGTGTAGAAGCTTTGGAGAAAGTTGAGGTGTATGCAAATGAACATCTGGAAGGTACACAGTGAGTTTTTGAAACTGCTGTACTTCTAGATGTTGCTTTTTAAATTATTATTGTAAACCCAACTATGCGAGTAACACTGCCATATTCTGTTTGGAGGAAAAATGTCAGCATGACATTTTAATTAAGGTACTCATTCAGAGGAGAAAATTGTCTTGTAGGGTCAACTGCCAGAACTATGAAATATGAGCTGCTCAACTAATGATGAAGAACAAAGGTTCACTGCACTCAACAATAAAGACAGAGGCCTTAAAATGTGCTACCTTGCAGTGGAAGCTGTCCCAATGTGGGAGACTGACCCACGTCAGAACAAAGCAAGTTTCTCTCTCAAAGCAGGAAGTCACGTTGCTGTTACATAAAACTTTAGTTAGACCACACTTTGGAGTACTGTGTGGATTTCTGGTCTCTTCATTACAGTAAGGAAATAAAGCCTTTGAAAAGGGTGCAGAAGAGGTTTACCATATGCTTAATGGTCTTGTGTAGTAAGGAGAGGTTCGACAAACCTCAAGTCCAGTCAAGTCACTTTTATTGTCATTTCGACTATGACTGCTAGTACAGTATACAGTAAAAATGAGACAACTTTTTTCAGGACCATGGTGTTATATGACACAGTACAAAAACTAGACTGAACTACTTAAAAAAAAACACAGAGAGAAAAAAAACAACTACAGTAGACCTACCCAGGACTGCATAAAGTGCACAAAATGGTGCAGGCAGTACAATAAATAACCAACAGGACAATAGGGCAGTAAGGTGTTAGTCCAGGCTCTGGGTATTGAGGAGTCTGATAGCTCGGGGGAAGAAACTGTTACATAGTCTGGTCGTGAGAGCCCAAATACTTTGGTGCCTTTTCCCAGAAGGCAGGAAGGAGAAGAGTTTGTATGAGGGGTACGTGGGGTCGTTCATAATGCTGTTTGCTTTGCCGATGCAGCGTGTAGTGTAAATGTCCGTGATGACGGGAAGAGGGACCCCCAGTGATCTTCTCAGCTGACATCCCTATCCGCTGCAGGGTCTTGCGATCCGAGATGGTGCAATTTCCAAACCAGGCAGTAATGCAGCTGCTCAGGATGCTCTCAATACAACCCCTGTAGAATGTGATGAGGATGGGGTGTTTATACTATGGATATGCAGATGCCGAGGGGAAAGCAGATGTAAGTTTATAGAATTAGGCATAGATAAGGAGCTCAGTCAAAAATGTTTCCTCAGGATAGAGAAATACGAGAGGACATGGCTTAACACTGAGTGGGCAAAATTTTTGGGGAGATGTGTGGAGCATTTTTTTTCCATTTGGAGTGGTAGGGAATGGGTGGTAGCAGCAAATATAATAGCAGTATTTAAGATAGACACATAAGTAGGGATAGAGGGATCTGGATTGGATGTAGGCAGACGAGATTTAGTTTAATTTGGCAAGGAGTTCAGTGCAGCCATTGTGGGCTGAAAGGCCTGTTCCTGTGGTGTACTGTTCTACACACACACACGAAACAACAACTTTCATGACATACCTGTATGCCGCTGATATTGATCTGTTTCTAATTCATATCTCTTTGTTCTTCACCAATATTATCCCTCAACATTACTTCAAAGAAACCAAGAGCTGCCCTCTGTTTGCCGGGACTGCCTTTCTACTACATAACTGGTGACAAACCACAGTGCGTGCCTGTGAAAAAGACTCTACATACAGTAAACATAATTCTGTCTTTTCTTTTACTTTATGTAAGTCAAGCCACCCGGTACTTCCATCAATGCCATGTTGTTTTTGTAAGATGGGACAAGATTTCCAAAAGCACCGATTTGTAACAAAGACCTGCAGTTGGGCACCAGATATCTCCCGAGAGAATTCCCTTCTCCATTTTGTCCATTCTGTAGCTGACTAAGCAATGCTAGTCCCTTCCTATTAGGCACAGAATGTCTGCCTTGAACTTCACTCCATTTCTAACTAATAGGAATGAGCTTCTGGCACCAAGCATGGTTGGCACTGCCAGGGGTAACACTGAAAAATGCCAGTCAACATGTTTCCATCTGTGTTGTCTTTGCTGATGTCAGTAGACCTGTTCCCAGTCATTTTACAAGGGTATGTGCAACAATTGCAGCTGTGGGAACATCAGTAGTAAAGTATCAGCCTGGACAGACAGGGACAGCTATATCTTAGAAAATAGAAAATATGTCAAACTGGACTTCTTCAGTGGGAGTGGTATAGAGATGAGAGAAAGATGGGAGAGATGAGAAAAAGAGAGAGAAAGCTATGAAGATGTGGGTAGAACCGGAGGAAAAGAAATCAAGTAAAATAAAAGCGACCATGCAGATGATACTAAGGTAGTTGGCGTTGTGGATAATGAAGTAGGTTTTCAAAGCTTGCAGAGAGATTTAGGCCAGTTAGAAGAGTGAGCTAAAAGATGGCAGATGAAGTTTAATGCTGATAAGTGTGAGGTGCTACGTTTTGGTAGGAATAATCCATATAGGACATACATGGTAAATGGTAGGGCATTGAGGAATGCAGTAGAACAGAGTGATCTAGGAATAATGGTGCATAGCTCCCTGAAGGTGGAATCTCATGTGGACAGGGTGGTGAAGAAAGCTTTTGGTGTGCTGGCCTTTATAAATCAGAGCATTGAGTATAGGAGTTGGGATGTAATGTTAAAATTGTACAAGGCATTGGTAAGGCCGAATTTGGAGTATTGTGTACAGTACTGGTCACCGAATTATAGGAAAGATATCAACAAAATAGAGAGAGTACAGAGAAAATTTACTAGAATGCTACCTGGGTTTCAGCACCTAAGTTACAGGGAAAGGCTGAACAAGTTAGGTCTTTATTCTTTGGAGTATAGAAGGTTGAGGGGGGACTTGATAGAGGTATTTAAAATTATGAGAGGGAAAGATAGAGTTGACATGGATAGGCTTTTTCCATTGAGAGTAAGGGAGATTCAAACAAGGGGACATGATTTGAGAGTTAGGGGGTAAAATTTTAAGGGTAACATGAGGGGGAATTTCTTTACTCAGAGAGTGGAAGCTGTGTGGAATGAGCTTCCAGTAGAAGTGGTTGAGGCAGGTTTGGTATTGTCATTTAAAGTAAAATTGGACAGGTATATGGACAGGAAAGGAATGGAGGGTTATGGGCTGAGTGTGGGCCAGTGGGACTAGGTGAGTGTAAGCGTCAGCACGGACTAGAAGGGGCTGTAATTATTATATGGTTATGTTAACACAAGAGATTCTGCAGATGCTGGAAATCTAGAGCAACATGCACAAAATGCTGGAGTAACTCAGCAAGTCAGGCAGAATCCCTGGATGGGAGTGAACAGTCAACATTTTGAGCCAAGACCGAAGCTGAGCCCTGATGTCCTGAGCTAAATATTAACATTTTTCTTTCCACATTTTCTACTGGGATTTTACAGCATTGTCTATATTAGTTTACAATAGCAGTATTTTGTATGTGGTGTATGTGTGAAGCAGAGCACCTCCACTTTAACATCTAAAGCTGGGAAAATTTGGTTTAACATCTGTAGTTAGGAAAATGCTTGAATCTATCAGAAAAGAGGAAATAGCGAGGCATCTGGAACGAAATGGATCCATCAGGCAGACACAGCAAAGGCAGGTCCTGTTTGACAAACTTATTGGAGTTTTTTGAGGATATAACGAGTGCAGTGGATAGAGGTGAACTGATGGACATTATTTATTTGGATTTCCATGATGAGTTCAATAAGGTGCCACATAAAAGATTTATCCACAAGATAAGGATGCATAGAGTTGGGGCTGATACATTGGCATGGAAAGAGGATTGGTTAACCAATAGAAAGCAGAGAGCTGGGGTATATGGGCGTTACTCCAGTTGGCAATCAGTGGTGAGCGGTGTGCTGCAGGGGTTGGTGCTGGGCCCACAGCTGTTCATGATATACATTAACAATCTGGAAGAGGAGGCTAAGTGTAGTGTATCTAAGTTTGCTGGATACTAAATTGAGTGGAAAAGCAAACTGTACAGAAGATATGGAGAGTCTGCAGAGAGATATGGATAGGTTAAGTGAGTGGGCAAGGGTCTGGCAGATGGAGTACAATGTTGGTGAATGTGAGGTCATTCACTTTGGAAGGAAAAATGGAAGATCAGATTATTATTTAAATGGGAAAAGATTGCAGCATGCGGCTGTGCAGAGGGACTTGGGAGTGCTTGTGCATGAATCACAAAAGGTTGGTTTGCAGGTGCAGCAGGCTATCAAGAAGGCAAATGGAATGTTGGCCTTCATTGCTAGAGGGATTGAATTTAAGAGTAGGGAGGTTATGCTGCAACTGTACAGGGTACTGGTGTGTTGTACCTGGAGTACTGCTTGCATTTCTGGTCTTCTTACTTGAGGAAGAATATACTGGCTTTGGAGGCAGTGCAGAGGAGATTTATCAAGTTGATTCCAGAGGTGAGGAAGTTAGACTATGAGGAGAGATTGAGTCACCTGGGACTGTACTCGCTGGAATTCAGAAGAATGAGGGGAGATCTTATAGAAACATATAAAATTATGAAAGGGATAGATAAGATAGAGACAGGAAAGTTGTTTCCACTGGTAGGTGAGACTAGAACTAGGGGACATTGCCTCAAGATTCAGGGGAGTAGATTTAGGATGGAGATGGGGAGGAAATACTTTTCCCAGAAAGTGGTGAATCTGTGGAATTCTCTGCCCAATGGAGGCTACCTCAGCAAATACATTTAAAACAATGGATAGATTTTTGCATAGAAGAGGACTTAAGGGATATGGGGGAAAAGGCAGGTAGGTGGAGATGAGTCCATGGCCAGATCAGCCATGATCTTATTGAATGGTGGAGCAGGCTCGATGGGCCAGATGGCCGACTCTTGCTCCAATTTCTTATGTTCTTATGTTCCTAAGTTCAATGGCCAATTCTGCTTCATCACATAGTCCTTCACGGAAATCAAAGAGACATAATACAGGAAATTCACAGCAGACCTGGACATGTCAGTGCGAAGAGAAACAAAGTGAATGCTTCAGGTTGGAGACCCTTTGTCAGAATTGAGAAGGACATTGTATAGCTTCAGGGATGGTGGGAGGAGATGTTCTCAAACAGGATAAGACCTCACAGACTATAGGAATAAGCTGTAAACAAGGTTCACTGGCTTATAAATGACTGGGAATAGTCACAGAATGTGAATGTAGACAAACAAACTTATGACAAGAAGATTCAGGTTTTGTGAAATGTAAGAAAGAAGGACAAACCCAGCAGGTCAGGTCTAAAAGCCTCTTAAATGCCACTCTTTTATCTGCTTAAGGTAAAACAATGTCCCTTCTGAGCAATCCCAAGTGATGTTAAACCTGATTCTGATTCTGACTTTGGATCAACTAGTATGAGAACGGCAATAAAAAAAGCAGTTGAGTTTCTTTAGTGTCTGCTACTCACAGCTTTCAGATTGACAAAGACCTGTGTGCTCATGGCTTTACCAAGGGATTGTCTCACCATGGATTTAAATAGGCCATATCTCATTTTAGAGTGTCCTTGTAAACTGGCTTCCGGTCTCAAAGAATGCCTTAATGACTATTCGATAAATCAAGTCAGATTAAACCTACTGAATTAGTTAAGAATAAAAGTACCAAGCCAGATAAATGACAGTGTAAAGAGGTTCTTCCGTTTAACTGAACAGGAGGCTTCTTGAACCAGTTGACCCTGAACTATTTTTAAAGCTACCATTTGGTTTTGGAGCACTCTGTGGAAGAGCATGAGGAAACAGAGCCTGATGTTTGAGGCTTTGTGAGGCCACATTCTACAGCAAAAGGATCACTAACGCATCCAGCACCAGTGTCTCTCTGCACTTCTACCTTTCACATTTCCAAGTTGCAGTTTCTGTAAGGCCAACAAGCAGGAATAATCATTACAGAATGTAACCTTACAAGGCAGAATAGGATGGAGACTGAAACGTAGGAACTAGCACAATCTGGATTCCAATACTTCGGATTTCTCCCCATAAAACCTTGGCATTAAGGAATACACCTACTTTCTTCTTGAACGCATTCAATGGCACAGCTTCCACTTTCTTTTGTGGTGGAGATCTGGACAGATTCATCACAGTCCAGATGAAGAAATTTCCCATCATCTCAGATATAAGGTGGCACACTCCCTGTCCCAGGCCTGTGTCCTTTGTATTTGGCCACTCAGTAATAGGAGCGGGGATAGGATTAGGGTTCTCTCCACTTTGCCCTTCATGGTTGCCTGCCTCATCGAAAGACCTTCTCCGTTATTTTGGGAACACAATGGGAACAGGTGCATTGATGCCCTCAGATATCTCCCCTGGCTGCTGCCAGCACAACTGAATGCTGAAAGCTTCAACTCAATCCAAGAGGGTTAGCTACAGAGGGAGCCAGCTGCTTATTGAATAACTGATGGAGCTGCCCAGTCATTTGGCTAATTGCAAACTAAAAATGAAGTAATTAACATATTTTAGAGGAAAGAAATGTCATATGGGTTAGTAAACTGAGAGGGAAAATTTATAATCCATTTTGATGATACCTTATTCCCACCCTCCTGGTATTCCCATCTATGACTTACACACTTGACCTATGTTGTTCCATTTGCCCTTAATGGTTCCCATTACCACCTTGCTTATTTATCTGATTCCAGCCTTTATGTCCCTAATTACCACTCTCCAATCTCTATCTCTACCTTAGGACTCCTCTCCCAATACCTGGCTCTATAAGCTCCTCCTTTATCCCTTGTCTCTTTTGACTTATCTCCCAATTCCATCCTTCCCTCTCTCCACCTGTCTCTTCCTGTCCATCGCTCTCCACCCTGTGGTCCACGTGTCACCTGCCAATTCTTACCTCACCCATCTCCTCTTCTCTTTATTCTGCCTATCTATCTATCCCCTCTGCTCTCATTCCCAATGCAGAGTCTTGATCTGAAATATCAACATTCCTCTCCCCCCACCACAGATGCTGCTTCACCCACTGAATTTCTGGGCAGGTTGAGTTTTTGTAGACTTATATTTCTCAATGCACTTCAAAGTTGGACAACAATGGACAAATACAAATTATTGGACAAAAAAATGAAGAGCAAGCACACAGAGGAGCAAAAGAACAAATTGTCAAAAGTTTGGGAAAGGATTGAGGAGTAATTTACAGTGGGAGGGAGGGGTGGTGAAAGATCAGAAGTGTTTACCAGCTTTCACTGAGAACTGAGTGTGTGAGCGCTGGTGTTCGAACTACAGCAGCTGGAATTGCACAAGATTTTTGTGTATTTGATATTCCAGTAATATTTGAGTAATGTTGTAAATATATTGTTTGATTAAGCATCCTTTGTTTAAATTATTTATTATGGATTATATATTAAAAGTAGATAAATGGTATACACCTTCACGCCACTCCGCACCCCAGTGAAGGAGGAAGAAAACCAGATTACACACGTTATTCCTGGCTTCGTGCTTTTCTTTCAATTAACTTTACATTTTGGAGTTGCAAAACATAACACTCTTCTCTTGGTGAGCTGCTCAGTGGTTACCGAGGGGAAATATGTGGAGAGATTCGAAGATAAGAATTTTAAAAATCAGCTGTTCAGACACATTTTTCACTGTTGTATTGGGGTAACTCATTCTTCCGTGAGATTTACTCCCACTTTGCTGTTAAATTATTAAAAGAATTATGTTATTATCCTATTCTAAAAATGTTATTGCTATATATTGTTCATGGGGGTGTCAGCTGTCAAAAATTCATTCAATCCTCCTACCCCAAAAAAGACACGGTCACTTTCATCTTGCCCATTAAGTAATCCTTTGGAATTGTTTCCTTCCTTTTTACAGCTGACTGGAATAAATCTGAAAGATAATTAAACTGGCTCCCAACTGTTCCCCTGCAGAAGGGAAGAGGAGCACGTGAGGGATGGGGGGAGGGCAATGATGGGGGGAGAGCGCAGGGACCGCTGTCCACCGGAGGAGTCAGTCAGGCCTACGGTCAGGACAGTAGGTGAGTATGGATGTGTCCGGTCTGAGGAACTCCCAGGCCCCAGGGTGACGGTGGGCAGCCAGTGCCAACCTGTGTTTGGAGTTGAATTTGCCTCCTGATTGCGCTGGCTCACTACCGTCTGCCGCTTCCTTTCCCCGAGTGGCATTGTGCACGGCTCAGTGGGCAGCCTGTTGTTTCTGGAATCCCCATGTTGTTCAGCGGACCCTGCTGACTGGCTGCCAGCTCATTTCAAAGGAGGCATCAATAGTGGGAGTGTTAATAATAAAGGCAGACCACTGATTTTATTAACACTGGCCCTTGGAGTATTGAATTTCATTTTGTTCTGATATTTAGGAGTCTGCATCAAATTTATTCCAGCCAACATCCCCTCATATTCAGTTCCCAGTTTGTTAGTATGAGGGTGTCAGAATGTAGTTAAAAGCTATAGTTTTTGGGGGAGGGTGGAGGGAGGGGGATATTATTATTTTTGCTGAATGGAATCAAATATTAGAATCCATCTTCCTTCGTCCTACAGCCAGCACAGTGGATTATATTACAATCAGAGACTCATGTAGTAATTAATACGCAGTGAAGCTTATGGCATTAATTATATTCTTCAATATATTTTCCCCCACCTTAGATTTAATATCTTGCTTATATGGCAATTGCTGAAGCGCGTAGGGAAACGTGTTTTTACTGTTCTTTACACTAATTCATCAGTACAACATTAATATTTGTCATATTACAAGAACATCACCATGTTGTGGTTCAGGATGTTACAACAACAATACTATTAAGTCATACTAAGTAACGTTATAGTTGCTTTCTAATGCTATTAGCATCCTGACACTGTTTTATCACAGTGGTGGTAAAGCAGCGTAATAGCTAAATTGCAGTAGGATCACAGCATTGCAGCCATTGTCTGCCAGACCACTCTGGAAAGGGTGACCAGCTTCAAGTTCCTGGGCATCAATACCTCCAAGGATCTGTCCTGGGCCCAACTCATTGATGCAAGCATGAAGGAGGCATGGCTAGCTGTGTTACTTGGTTTGGAGTTTGAGGAGATTTGGTATGTCATGAAGGACTTTCACAGATTTCTATAGGTTTACAGTTGCATCGCAGTCTGGTATGGAAGCTCCAAAGCGCAGGATTACAAGAGGCTGCAGAAGAGGGGAGACCCAGCCAGCTCCCTCGCACTGAGGACATCTTCAGCAGATGGTGCCTCAAGGAGGCAGCATGCTTCACATGGATGCTCACCATCTGGGGCATGGCTTTTTCTCATCACCACCACTGTGCTGGATCTACTGGAGCCTGAAGACCCACATTCAACAATTCAGAAACTATTTCTTCCCCTCGGCCACCAGTTCATGAACCCAAGAACACGAACCTTGTTATTCCTATGTTCGGTCCATTTATCAATATCATTCTATGTCTTTTCACTATGCTACAGTCACAAAACAAAAAAAATCAAACACGAGGAAATCTGCAGATGCTGGAAATTCAAGCAACACACTCAAAATGCTGGTGGAACGCAGCAGGCCAGGCAGCATCTATAGGAAGAAGTACAGTCGACGGTTTGGGCCGAGACCCTTCGTCAGGACTAACTGAAAGAAGGGATAGTAAGAGATTTTAGAGGGGGAGGGGGAAATCTGAAATGATAGGAGAAGACAGGAGGGGGGGTGGTGAAGCTAAGAGCTAGAAGGGTGATTGGCAAAAGGGATACAGAGCTGGAGAGGGGAGAGGATCATGGGACCAGAGGCGTATGGAGAAAGAAAGGGGGAGGGGAGCACCAGAAGGAGATGGAGAGTAGGCAAGGAATGATTGTGAGAGGGACAGAGAGAGAAAAAAGAGAGAGACAAAAAGGGAAATAATAATAATAAATAAACAAACAAACAAACAAACAAATAAATAAATAAGGGATGGGGTAAGAAACCGAGGGGGGCATTAATGGAAGTTAGAGAAATGAATGTCATTTAAGTCAGTGACAATAAATCTGAATCTGATTCTAATTCTGACTCAATGCAATTGCATTGCAATAATATTAAGAACATAGAATATAGAATAATACAGCATAATACAGGGCCTTTGGCCCGCAATGTTGTGCCACCCTTTTAACCTACTCTAAGATCAATCTAACCCATCCCTCCTATATAACTCTCCATTTTTCTATAATCCATGTGCCTATCCAAGAGTTCTTTAAATGCCCTGATATATCTGTCTCTACCACCACCCCTGGCTGGGTGCTCCACACATCTATGTAAAGAACTTTCATCTGACATCCCCCTTATTCTTTCCTCCAGTCACCTTAAAGTTGTGCCTCTTGTATTACCTGTTCTTGCCCGGGGAAAAAGTCTGTGGCTATCCACTCTATCCATGGCTCTTATCATCTTGTTCAAAGATCAAAAAGTTCAAATTTATTATCAAAGTACATATATGTCACCATGTCAACCCAGAGATTGTATATGAGAGTTCTATGTCATCTTCCACCCTTCTCCTCTCCAAAGAGAAAAACTCAACCTCTCTTCATAAGAGGTGCCCACCAATTCAGGCAGCATCCTGGTAAGTCTCCTCTGCACCCTCTCTAAACCTTTGACGTTCTTCCTATAATAAGGTGATCAAGGCTAAACACAATCTTCCAAGTGTGGTCTAACCAGGGTTTTATAGAGCTGGAACATTACCTCGCAGCTCTTGAACTCAATCCCCTGACCAGTAAATATCCACACACCATTTTCCATCTAAATAACCTTATCAACTTGGACAGAAACTTTGAGTGTTCGAAGGACATGTGCCCTGGGATTCCTCTGTTCCTCAGCACTGCTAAGAACCCTGTATTCTGCCTTCAAATTTCACCTTTGAAAATGAATCACTTTACACTTTACTGGTTTGAACACCATCTGCCACTTCTCAGACCAGTTCTGCGACCTGTTAATGTCCCATTGCAACCTACAACAACCCTCCACACTACCCATAACTCCACCGACCTTTGAGTCATCTGCAAATTTACTGACCCACCCTTCAACTTCAAAATCCAAGTCTTTCATAAAAATCACAAAGAACAGGGTTCCCAGAACAGATCCCTTCAGAACAGTGACCTCTAGGCAGTGTACGATCCATCTACTGGGTATTGATAGTGAATGATCAGCCATGATCTCAGAATGGCGGTGCAGACTCAAGGGGCCGAATGGTCTACTTCTGCACCTATTGTCTATTGTCTACTACCAACCTCTGCCTTCTATGGGCAAGCTAATCTTGCAACCACAAAGCCAAGTTTCCTTGGGTCCCATTAAGGATGTGTGTTTAAGTGGTTTTAAAGAAATGTGATAGTTGTGTCATAATATTAGACAGTGGTGCTTGAGGAGTGTTGCAGCGATCATTACACTGTCCTAAACTGTGTTGCAGGAACTGTCTCAGTAAATTCTTCGAAGCAATAACAAAGAGGTTAGATAAGGGTAGTGTTCTAGCTGCAATTTATCTTCATTTTCAGGAGGCCTATGAGAAAAGCTCCATGCAGTGAGTTAATGAGTAAGATCAGAGCATGCTGAATCAGGGCTTTAGGTAGCAGAATAGGTAAGTGACTGGTCACCAAAAGCACCGTACAAGGAGAAATGGGATCTATGTAGAGTGGGAGGAGCTGGAGAACGATGTTCCCTCTGGTCAGTGTGGACGCAAGTGTTGTTCCCAATTTATACCAACAGCTCAGCTTTTACAATGAAACACATGATGCTAGATTTACAGATGGCATCAAATTAGGGAAACAATCTGTACTGATGTCAGCTGAAAATACAGGTCAAAGATAAATTCGTAGAATGGAGGTATGGTGGCCAAATTAATTTCAATGCAGATAATTGTGAAGTTTAATTTTTTGGAGGGAAGAAAGTTGAAGAGGTCACATTTTACAAAACTCCAATAATCCACCCTATTTGGGAATATTTTGGTGCCAGACTAGCAGATTTTCTGGATTATTAGATGTCATTTCTGTTCATACCTTAATACAATTTTAATTTTTTTTATATGTTACCTACTATAATATGTTTTCTTCTCAGTGAATGTGTTAAGTTTAAAGGGAGGACAGAATTAGGGTCCCCAGGTACTCCAGCTTTATTCAGTGTTACTGAATTCACACACTTAAGTGTTTTTTTTAATTAATGAAAGCCTTTTGCGTTGTTTTGATTGTCTCTGCTCACCAAACCTATAAGAAATATTTGAAGACAGAAAGTTCTGACAAAACTTGGCAAGTTCTTCGAAGTGATATCAAAGAGGTTAGATAAGGGTAGTGCACTACATGTAATTTATCTTCTTTACACTGAACAGCCAAAAGCTCCGTGCAACTCCTGTTTTAATTTTAGACGTCCCAAATCCGTGGTTATGTTAGAATTTTTCTGAAAACCAGCTTATTTTCCTCTTTCCCTTTCCTATTGAAGGGTTTCTGACCAGAAACGGTAACTGTCTCTTTCCACAGAAACTGCCTCAACTGCTGAGTGTCTCTACCATTTTCTGTCTTTATTTCTGATCTGCAGTTTTTTTTTTGTTCGCTTTACATTTTCACATTTATGTTCCTCTTTAATAGCATTCAAATAATATGTTGTGTTACACTGACATTAAAGCTACGGATGTGTTAAAATTGCAGTTCCAGCCCCCACCGCTCCCAACTCCACATCATGTTGCCTTCACTCGGTGGCTGACAAAGCTCCAGGATACCATTCACCTGCTGGAGCTTCACCCATACCAGCCTGTTAATTCAGGCCCTTTGGCAGCCATTCTCAGCAGATGATTTAGCCGCTGACTGAAAAGCAGCTGCTATAAAGTTGCTATCTGTAATAAAGACAGAACATCCTGGAAATACTCAGTGGGTCAGGCAGCAGTTATGGAATGAGAAACAGCACTTCAGGTAGAAGATCCTTTATTAGAGCTATCAGCTGTGGTGGAGAGGCTTCTTCTCTGCTGACGAGGTTCTTGTGAAGGGTCTGTCTCTTTTTTTCTCTCCTTTTTCCGGAGATGCTTCCCAACCTTCTGAATGTTTAATGCATTTTCTGTTTCTGTTTCAGATTTCCAGCATGTGCAGTTGGTTTTTTAAATTGGATTGAAAATGAACTTGCTTTTCTCTTTCCCAGTCCTGACGAAGGACGGCAGAACCTGAAGCGTTACGCATTTCTCTTTCCTGCCCGAACTGTTGAATGTTTCCAGAATATTGATTTTGTTCAGCTGCTGAACCTCTCGATGTTTCAGTACAACATCCAGACATGTGTAGTCCCACTGGGTTTGTTGTATGTTGACCGGCGATGAACTCCTACCCCTCTCTTACCCAAAGGTACTGAGGCCAAATGCACTGTTCTACTGCCAGTCTAACTCGACAAACTACTCACTGGTGATCATATTCAATCCATTCTTCCAATGATGTCTTATTTCACCCACAGATTATTTCCTAGTAAGTCCATTGTAATTACACTCTGTCATCAATCCTTGTATGTGAATATCACCAAGGACATTCTGTAAACTAGCAATGACTGCCCAGATTTAGAACAAACACAACTCCCACATCAAATTGTTATAAATAATGACAGATGCTAGACAGCTGTTTCAAGCTATAATCTAATCTGAACAATTCAGATAATAGTTGTAAACCATTTTGCTTTCGCTTCTTATGATATTATCACATCCCCTTGTAATCACTCCAGTTAACTATTACTGTCGGGATGATTTACTGCATTTTTTAATTACTTACACCCCATTATCTGTTATCTTGACCAAACAATTAAAATGGTTTTGAATAAATGAATTATGTCTACTTTAAAATAATGGATAATATGCAACTATTGGCCATTGGAGTTTTGGCCCTTTATCACTTATTTTGTGCATCTCAAAGCAAAGTAACTTTTGAAAGACACACTAAATGCTGGAGGAACTTAGCAGGTCAAACAGCATCTTTGAAGATGAATAAACCATCGATGTTACGACCAAGACCTTTCATCAGGACTGAACAAAGAGTTTTGTCCCAAAGCTTCCACTATTTATTGCTCTTCATAGATGCTGCCTGACCTTCCAGAATTTTGAGTGTGTTACAACATTTGCAGCATCTGCAGAATATCTTGTCCATAAAGTATTTTTGAACTTCAGGTCCTCAACCTGAACCATTACCTATTTCTCTCTCTACCTATGTTACATGATCTGCTGAGCATTGCCAGCATTTTCTGTTGTACAAACGTAAAGCATTTGTAATTTAGTAATTAAAAAAAAATTAATTCCTTGCTATAATATAGAAAATGTGGAAGCCAATTTATGAATAGGGGCATTTTTGTCCAAGGAATTCTCTGAGGATAGTGTTGACTCTGGTTCTGTGGTCTAAGGTGACCGAACGTGGGAGTGCAGATTTCCTTCGATGGGCAGCTGGGTGGATAGTATGTGAGATGGTGCTCTCCTTCCACCGCTTATGCTGGGTTTCCATGTGTTCCTGATGCATGTCTTCAAGGTGTTTGATACTATCCCTCATGCTCCTCTCCACTTCAAGCAGTTGTGGGTCGAGGTTCTCTGGACCATTGGGAATGTTGCACTTCTTCTAGGAGACTTTGAACATGTCCTTGAATCTTTTCCTCCACTTGGTAATGTTTTCCCATGACAGAACATGAAATGGAGAGAATGTTTCAAGAGATTGGGACTGGGCATGCAAATAACACGTCTTGCTATATGGATTTGACGGAGTACAATTAGTATCTGCACTTGTCGCTGCTTCAGTAAAGCGACCAACATAATCAGAAATCCTACTCACCTGGGATGTTTTTCTCCTCCCACCTTCCATCAGGCAGAAGATACAAAAGCCTGAAAGCATGTCCCAGCAGGCAGGCTCAAGGACAGGTCCTATCCCAACATTATGACTATTGAACACACCTCTAATACGTTAAAGCTAAACAATTGACCCTCCCAGTTTATCTCACCTTGGCCCTTTATTCCATATTGACTGCCTGCACTGCATTTTTTCTGTGACTGGAACACCTTACTCTGCATTCTGTTATTGTTTTCCTTTGTACTACCTCGATGTACTGAAGTGATGAAACTCTTTGAATGAATGGCAAAGAAGAAGTTTCCATTGTACCTCGGTACACGTGATATTTATAACATAATTTCCAATGCGGGAAGGTTGGCTTGGGAGATGACACTATCTCCTGAGGCTTTGAGTGAATGTAGAGGATTTGTAGAGACGGCACTGGTGGTATTTTTTTCCCCATGAGATACCTGCTGTACAGTGTCCATATACGATACTTCTGATGCCTGGGGTAGACCATGAGTTTAGTGCTGGCTTTGAGATCCTGATTTTCAAACTCTTTACGCACAAACAGCCAAGTGTTGTGTTGATGTGCTGAATATGATTATGAATTTCAATGCGGTTATCTGCCTTTGCAATCGTAAACACAATAGATCCTTCCCAAATGCTGGAAATCCAGAGGAATAGACATAAAATGCTGGAAGACACAGCAGCATTTATAAAGAGGAATAAACAGTCAATGTTTGTGGCTGAGACCCTTCATTAGGAGTCCTGACCTGCCATTGTAATGTTAGTGCCCAAATATTCCTTTAACTGATGTTGTTAGAAGGATAAGTATTGGTGGGGATACTGAACTTTTTCTTCAAAGTAGTGCCACTGATCTTATAGAGCATGACTGGGTCTCAGTTGAACTCTCATCTACTAAATCAGCACTCCCACTGGATGTCACTGGAGCTTCAGCCTAGACTAGACCAGACTGGAATGAACCTATAGAATAAAGAGGAATGTCAGACTAGTCTAGACTAGACAGGAGTATCAGAGTAGTCTAGGTGGAATTGTCAGACTGGAGTATCAGCCGAGTTACTTTACTCTTATCTCCGAGGGCCACCTCGAACCCTACAACCTCCTGAGAGGTGAGCATGCTTAATGTTGAAGCAGCTGCCTGCCACCAATGTTTCCGCAGCCTTCTGGTGCATTTGGAAAATACTGCAATGTAAATAGCTACTTTCATATCTTCAAGGCACTGCAGAGATTTGCACAGACAGTGCTGTTCTTTAAATTTTAGACACCATTGTAATGCAGTCAATAAAGGAAACTCAGTGCCTCACATTATAATAAATAACATGAATGGGCTCAATCAAAACTCTAAATGCATATTGATTTTTTTTACAGTTGGAAATTAAGTGTCCTTCTCTCTTGGGGTCTGCTACTTCTTTAGTAGCTGTATATCTTCTCTCTGGCTTCTTATTTGATCAACGTAGCAGGCAAAACCTGCTGAAGCTTATAATGTTTACCATAAGTGTGAGAGGACCAAGCCGTTCCAAGCAGTATATTTTTAGAGCTTTGGGTGTGTTTATACAAAGCATCGACGACTCAGATCCGAAGAGACAAGACAGTGCAGACGCTGGAATCCACAAAATAAACAATCTGCTGGAGGAACTCAGTGGACTGGGCAGCATCTGTGGGGGCAAAGGAATTGTCGACATCTGGAATTGAAACCCTGTATCAATCCTTTTTCGAGCTGGGTTAGCCACACAGTGTCTACACACTTCGTGCTCTTTAAGCACTTCTTCATCGACCCTTTATTGTACAGCCTGTTCATCCCTTTCCCTCTGCCCACCCCAGCTTTAGAACATTGACCATAGAACGATACAGCCCAGGAGCAAGTCCTTTGGTGCACCACGTGGTGCCAAATTGATTAAACGAGCAATGAATTGCATAACTAAACAAATCCCTTCTCTCTGCATAATCTTCATTCTTTGCAAATGCATATGCCTATTTAAGAACCTGTTAAACACCTCTTTCATTTTTGCTTCCACCACCATCCCTGACAGTACATTCCAGGCACTTTCTGTGTAAAAGTACCCTTTAGCCCCTCAACTTGAATATGTCCCTTTTCAACTGTGACCCTGCTTCTCTGTCCCAGGGTACCCTGCCTGCCAACCCCTCCCCCATTTTTTCACACTCTGTATTTTGATAATTTCATTCCCCTTTGCACCAACTGCAGTCTGATTATATTGGCTATCAAATAAACAAGAATTTAATCTTTAGTCACTTACATTGAATGTTTCAGCAGAGGGGTCTGTCTGAATTTTGGAAAAGCCTATTTGACCTCACCTTCCCCGTCTCTCTGCTAGGTTTACCTCCAAGCATTTATGTAATCTCCCTTTAATTGCCAATGTTTAATCTAGATTTATTACTAATCTTGTAGGCAAAGAGGATCATGCTGCCTTTTCTTCTACATCTGGTGATCTTTGTTCTCCGGGTGAAGAACACACTCAAAATGCTGAGGGAACTCAGTCGGTCAGGCAGCATCTATAGAAGGGAGTAAACAATCGACGCTTCGAGCTGAGACTTTTGTTTTAGGTTCCTTTGGCACGTAGAATCAGAATCAGGTTTATTACCACTGGGATGTGTCATGAAATTTGTTAACTTTGTGCAAGATTTCCAGCATCTGCAGAATTTCTTGTGTTAATGACTTGTTCTCATCTTGTTCCATGTAAGTTTATATAATTAGCATTTTTGGCTCTTGTGTTCTCTGTTTCTATTTATAAGACACAAGATCCCTTTTGCTTAATTAGCAACTTGGTTAACCTGTTCTGTCACCTTCAAAAAATTGTGCACGCACACTGTTTTTGCAGATGCTTCTGTAGCCTTCTCTTTTCCTAAAGCACTGTTTAACTTGCATTGTCTTCTCTTAGCCTTTCTACCAAACCACACTTTTCTGCACTGAACTGCTCCTGGCATGGAATGAAAACAGAAAATGCTGGAAACACTCATCAGGCCAGGCAGCATCTGTGGCAAGTGACAAAAGGGGGTGCAAATGCTGAAATCTAGCTCCACATCAGGATGATGGAAAAACTCAACAGGTCAGGCAGCATCTGTGGAATCAAAAGGTCTTGGTGGATGTTTTTGGGTTGAGACCCTCTGCTGGGTCTGGGAAGGAACAGGAAAGATCATCAATACGTCTTAGAATCGAGAGGAATGGGATGGATAGTGGCTGGAAGCTGACAGGTGAAGTGGGATTGGAAGAGTAATGATAGTAAGAGATCCAGGTGGGGGAGGAGATGGGAGAAGTTATAAAGTTGGAGCAATTTAATAATGTCTTGAACAAATGGAGCAATTAAAAAGTTAGCATAGTTTGTTAACTTAGACTGAAAACACCACTGAGTCTTTCAGTTCGGCATTCAAGTTACCAGCCCTTTTATTCCACCACTTCGACTTGATCAAAACCTACATGCCTGGTATCAACTACACCACCCTCATCCACCCTCACTAAAAAACTTAATGATTGCTCCAATCCAGTTTAGCAAACCTTGCCAACTACTATTTTTTTTAAATTACTATGTTTGCTCCAGCAGCTGTTAACTTGCTCCAGCATAATGGCTCCTAAAAATTCTCCCACTAATTTCTGAAACATATGCAGTCCTTTTACAGGATATTCAGTGCAGTAACTCACTGCCACATTCATTAAAGGTAGAATTTTCTACTGATTTTGGGAAGTAGCAACAATTGCAGTACCTCAATAATTTTCTGGATTTACAAGCCCAAATCTAGTGCCTACTGCTACAGTAACTTGTCAAGATGCTGCCGTCTCAAGTAGATCATTTACACTCTGGTCATAGAAGTGGGAGAGGCAGTGGAGGGAGTGAGTATTAAGTCCAGTGATAAGCTGCCAATTTACCAAAATGGTATTTTTGAGCCCCTAGAACATTTTAGGTGGTCAGTGGTGAATTCTAGTCTGTCTTTTGCTAATGCCACTGCTAGCTTATTTGTACAACTGGGTCTTCATGTACTTTTCAAAAGCTTTTCTGATAAAAAGGTAAAACAAATGAAAAAAGTCAAAGATCTGAAAGTATTTTTACTGTAGGAATTTATTCTCAAGTTCCTTGTTGGTAGTGACCCACTGCCATTTAATTTGAGTGTCACCGGATCCATTTAATTGAGCTGCTGCCTGCCACGACAATGCAGCTCGGTGGGCACAGAATGGACATGAAACAGTTATCCTGTCACCGAGGATGTCTCCGAATGGGGGCTGATGAATCCCTCAACACGATGATAGAAACTCTGTCGGTCTTTAGGACAGTGCAATTATTTCTGAAATGTTAATCCCCTGAAGTGTGAAAGGCATCAAAAGATAAATCAGGAATTGTTTTTGCAAATTTTGTTTTACTTGTAGTTGGCAAGAATTGACAACTACTGTTTAGAAGCCTGTTTGCTATAAAAGTAGAGTTCTTAAGCAGTACAGAAAATGATGAATTTCACTGGGAGCAGATGTGGCCGCTTTAAATGGATGAAGCAGGGCCAATGATTGAACAGATCTTGCACCCTGCTGCTGGTGTAATAGGGCCCATTCTGTCAAGCTCAGCATGTAGATTCTACACGCCCTTATCATCTCTTGCAAACCTGCTATTAGAGAGACCAATCTACTTAGCTGTTAGGTATCGCTGATCGAGACTAGCTCCCACACATTTGGTGGGGTTTGATTAATTGAAACTTTTGGGGCATAAGATAGAATGAGATTATCACTCTTGCCAAGTACCTCTCCTGCAGGCTCTGCTCTGCAACCTTGTACCCTTCTCAGAATATTCAGAATAAGGTTTAGTATCACTGGCATGCAGTACATACAGGACTGTGCAAATGTCTTAGACACATGTGTATATATATTGTAGCCAGGGCACAGTCCGGTTTTTGTCAACGTGGAGGGGAGAGCGAGTTCGTAAATGTGTTGGGAGCAAAGGATGTTGGGAATGGTGAGGATGGAGCACCGCAGGAGAGGTGGCAGAGGAGGAGTGCCAGGTCCGGAGGAGGATGGTGTAAGTGCAAATACACCCAGCCCTGAGACACCAGGCAAGGTCCTTTCATTTCAAGCAATTGGTTTATTGACCATTACAGACTGTCTCTCTGGTTCTTCCCACTCCCTCCTCTCCCTTCCCCCTTTTCCCAACCACGATTCCCCTCTCCCTTTCCCCTTCCCTCTCTCAGTCCACAACAGAGACCCATATCAGAATCAGCTTTATCATTACTCACATATGTCACAAAATATTTTTTTTGTGGAAGTAATGCAGTGCAATACATAAAATTACCACAGTATTGAACAAAAGTCTTAGGCACCCCAGCTATACAGTATATATCTGCCAAAGACATTTGCACACTACTCTATGTCGTGAAATTTGTTGTTTTGCAACAGCAGTACATTGTAATACATAATAAAAATTATTTATTATAATAAGAAGTATATATAAAAATTAAATTAAGTAAGTGGTGGAAAAAGAGAGAAAAATAGTGAAGTTGTGTTCATGGGTTTATTGTCCATTCAGAAATCTGATGGTGGAGGGGATGAAGCTGTTCCTGAAACATTGAGTGCGTGTCTTCAGGCTCCTGTACTTCCTCTTTGATGATAGCAATGAGAAGAGTGTATATCCCCAGTGATGGGAGTCCTTGATGACGGATGCCACCATTTTGAGGCATCATCCTTTGAAGATGTCCTTGATGCAGGGTAGGCTAGATCCCATGATAGAGCAGGCTGAGTTTACAACTTTCTATAACTTTTTCCGTTCCTGTGCAGGGGTCCCTCCATCCCAGACAGTAATGCAGTCAGTCAGAATGCTCTCCATGGTACACCTGTAGAAATTTGCAAGTGTCTTTGGTGACACACCAAATCTCCTCAAATTCCCCTACACCGGGGGTCAGCAACCTTTACCACTGAAAGAGCCACTTGGACCCGTTTCCCACAGAAAAGAAAACACTGGGAGCCGCAAAACCCGTTTGACATTTAAAATGAAATAACACTGCATACAACGTTTTGTTTTGCCTTTATGCTATGTATAAACAAACTATAATGTGTTGCATTTATGAAATTGATGAACTCCTGCAGAGAAAACGAAATTACATTTCTGCATGCAACAAAAACATTTTGAACTCCGAAAAAAAGACGTTGGGTTGAAGGTTACTTTTAAGTAAAATACTCAACGTCTATTTGAGTCCTTCTTGTATTTATGAAAAACGCCAAACTTAAATTTGCCGCCAGCAGCAAACCAAAAATAACGTCAGCCAGCTGTCAACCTGAAAAATAAAAGGACTATTTCACTGAACAATGAAAACATATGAATATACATAAAATAATAGGCAATTAAAATATTTATCATACTTGGTCAGGTTGACTCACACCTGACAATGCAGTCGTATTCAGTAGGGATGGATCGATGCTTAGGGGAGTGACCGGGAAGGATAATGTGTTTTTTTCCTCTCTGAACTCACAGAAGCGTTTCCCAAACGATGTTTGCATTGCGATGATTGCAGAATGTAAATACTCCGAATTGATCATGTCGTGACCTTGTTTGAACTCTCTCAAATTGGGGAAGTGAGACAATGTGCCTTTCTGTAAATCTCTGGCAAGCACTGTCAACTTGCGCTCGAATGCCAAAACATCCTCCAACATGTGCAGGGCTGTACGTCCTTACCCCTGAAGAGCTGTGTTCAGCGTGTTCAGGTGCGCTGTCATGTCTACCATGAAGTGTAGCTTTTCCAGCCACTCTGGCTGTTCCAGCTCAGGAAAGGTGGGCCCTTTGCTGCCCAGGAAAGTTTTCACTTCTTCCAGACACGCGACAAAGCGTTTCAGCACCTTCCCTCTGGACAGCCAGCGATAAAAACACGTTGTAGCGGTGTGCTACACGCAGTCAGTAAACTGCAGTCAAAGATAGCTTTATTCGAACTAAACAGCCTTGCTTTTAAGCCTCACAAACCCCCGTAGGCTATCTCCCTTAGCCTGAACGCTGGCTAATTGTGAGCCGGTTCGGATGTGTCAGGAAATGGGTCGCCACAACGTCTTAATTAGATTGTACAAGATCACCATAATCTTCAAATTTAGAATTACATTTCAAAAACTAACAAACTAACATAAAATACATTGTAATTAAATACTGACCAATTATTTCCCAAAGCAACAGGGAGCCGCAGCACAGACGTAAAAGAGCCACATGTGGCTCCGGAGCCGCGGGTTGCCGACCCCCGCCCTACACTCTTGCTAAGTCTGGAATCTATTCCAGCACCGTCACCCCTTCATATCTTTGTTAGCGCCCTCTACCTCTCTACCCATTTCAGAAATCCACTCCAGCTGCTCCACGTCTCCTTATCTCTGAAATCTCCTCTTGTCCTGCTATCCATAACCCCTTAGCCCCTGCCAGTGCTACACCTAACCCTATCTCTTAATTCCATGTCCCTCTTCTGACTTTATCTCACCCTGCATCCCTCTTGATCTCCACTGCCTTCTCCCTCCCTATTGCTGTAGCCTTCTCAGCTCTCACATCTCTCCTTTGTCCTGTAACTTCTGACAATCCATAAATCTCCCAGTCTTTGTAATTCCCTCAAGCCCTTTCCATGTCTCTGTAATGCACCTTTCCCCTCTGGCTTCACCCTGTCTCTATAACTTTGTCCTTTAGCAAAGTCGGTCCCCCATCTATCTATAACCCACTCTGGCCAATATACCCCCTCAGTATTTCTGTGACCCCCTACTGATGTACCCAATCTCTTGTATTATGCACTTATTCTGCTCTACGCCTTTCTCTATCTCAGTCGATTTCCCTATTCCCTATACCCCTCTTTATCTCTCCAGCCCCATACTCCTCTCTACCTCTGCAACTTTCTCCAGATGCTACATTTCTTCAATCATTCCAACTAACTCCACAACACGCATCAGTATAACATCATCCTGCTCCTATGGTCCTCACTCTCTCTTGATAATCTCCTCCAGCCACTATGCCCGTCCCTAACTCCGCCTCTCACCTCCTCAATCCTCTGAACCCTCCAGCCCCTATAACTCTCCCTGTTTTTGTAATTCCCTCTGGTTTTTTCACCCCTTCCTTTCTCTATTATTCCTTTAGACAATCACCCCTCCATAGTTCTTTAAACTCTCTTTACGATCTTATCTTTCTCCTCTGGCTACCAGTCCCTCAGCTTTGTATCTACCCCTCTCAAGCTCCCCTGTCTAACCAAACTGGGATTCAGCTCCGAACTACTAATGCAAGCTCCGTTCAGCAGTATTTTGAAGCAGCTCCAGAGTTTTGCTACGTTTGAGAAGCTACACCTTTTTTGTGATCTCTCCACAATATAAACAGCTATTTGCTTGCTGCCTTTCAGTGGGAACACCCAGCTCACTGGGTGACTGACTGGTGTAAAATCCCTAAATGTAAGGAGTTTGCTTGTGCATCTTAGAAACCCTGGCAAGCAATTTGACAGATTTGCCAGCAGAGAGAGGGTGCTGGGTGACTCCATACAGAGCGAGCACTTTGTGTGAGCCCACTCACATGGGAAATCTCACTAACCCCCTCACTGTGAGTGCTTCTGCCCCGTTGTTCTCAAGCCCAGTGAAACCTAACCAACATGTAGACCTCATTTTGAACAAGTGCTGTGTCCAATAATTGCCTTGCCTCATCATTGTCAAACAGTACTAAACCCTTTCTGGCAGCCCTGCTGCCTATAACATAAACTACATGTAAAGCAAATGAACTTATAATTGGCAGCACAGTTGCTAGAGTTTACAGCATGATGCTAAAATGTGATAGGCACTTTGCGTGGTTTATATGAAACTCTGCTGTTTGTGTACAATCTTGACTGCAACAGAGTTTCCTCAATGGTTTTGATAAATGTCTGTTAATTTCTGCCACCACTGGACTCCAACATAAGCCATTACGATATTTTTAACTCTTAAGACCAGCTGGTCTACAATTTTCACCAAATCCCAGACCTTGTCCTTTCATATTATCTGGGCAATTGAAATTGTTTAAACTTGTGTCCCTGCATTTTACCAAAATCTTAGTAACTGCAACCATGCAAGAGAGCAAAATTCAACCAAGATTGCTCTAGTCCCGACACCTTCTGTTGAAACAGCCGATTTGCAGCACTGGCACAGCTACAGAGAACTGGGTTCAATTCTGACCACAGGTAGTGTCTTTGTAGACTTTTCACATATGCTGTGTGACTGTGTGGGTTTTTGCCACTTGCTCGGTTTCCTACCAGGGCCCAAAGACTTGCTGGTTGTTCGGTTAATTGACCACTGTAAATTGCTGTAATAGGTATGTAGCATCTGTGCCCCCAATTTACCCCCATTCACCTAGGGTGAACTGCCGTCGCCCCGCCAACAGTGCAATACTTTGGTGTAAATACAGTGTAATACCCTCCCAGTACACACTTGCAACACAAATACCAGACAATACACCAAAGGCGAAGAAATAATTACAACTTTATAGTTATTTCTTAGTGATGGGTTAGTAGAACCAGATAACCCAAAGGCACCAAATCAGTAAGTTTATCAGTTTGTGCACATAATATTCTTATACGTTGGAGCTCACGCTTCTGGTTCCATCCACAATGACTTAACGAGCCTTCGACCACTGTCCAAACCGCTGATGTCCAGTATCTGCCGCCCTGAAACCGCTGTCTGCTCTTCACATGTCCGTCCTCCTCGCTCGCCACCCGAAAAAGACCGCGAACTCCTGCTCAGCTCACACATGCAAGATAACATAACAATTCTCCATTGGTTAGTTCCCCCCTTATCTGCAGTTATAACCCAAACACTCCAGCTACAGAAAGCCATTACAGCATTAAGTAACATTACAGAGAAGCCATTTTGTTAGCCTGAATAGTTAACACCACAGTTAATGGTACTGAGAGCCCTACAGGTAGAATCTAAAAGAGCTCACAGGAATGTGGGGAGAACAAGATAGGATTGGTGTGGTATTAGTGTAAATGGGTGCTTGACGGTCGACATACATCTGATGGCTCCATGAATCTATGAGTTTAGGACTGTGGGCATAACCTAAAAATCAAAGCTGGCCCACTCAGAAGAAGCACTTCATCTCTTCGAGGGAACTTGGAGCCTTCTCTCCTCGATGGCCCATTGAAGCCGGGAGCTCAGAGGACATTTCCAAATCTGATCGAGATTTATGCAAAGAAATGGAACAACTGTGGGACAATGCAATTTTGGTACAAATGAACCAGGACTAAACTGAATATCCACACCGACTGGAGGAACCAAGTTGCGTACCTCTGTCCTTGTTATGATAGTACACAGAGTTATGGACTAATTAGGCATTACTGGATTCCAACGTATGATTCTCTCGCTGACAGCACACACCAAAGATCTAGTCACCAATGTAATTTTCACTTTGTAGTTTGTAAGTGACTTGGTGATTGGCAGCCTTCAGTATCTGGCACATCATATTTAAGTGTAGGTAGCCGAACATCACCCCCATTTCTCCCAATGCTTTTTTAAAGTAACGTAGACATGGACACATAGAAAACCTTGTTCGGCAGCTTACAGTCTCAGTTATACGGAGCTCAGTAAAACTTGCATTCAGCTACATGTCATTCCATTTATTTGGCCATTTGTACTCTACAGCAACCTTCTCCTTTGATCCGTCCTTTCTCCTCAGCTTCTCTTATTTGAAGACTTCTCACTTAAACCACTCCAGGAGCTCCATGACCAAGCCAAACACGAAGTAGAGAAATCTCTGCTTAATACTTTATTAGCATGAATTCATGATGAACATATTTTCGAGTTTTAGTTCAGGCCATCAATAATGAAATCACCTTCTCTTGGATTAACCTATTAAAATGATGAATAACTTTGCAGATCTCTGTCAAGTCATCCCTCCCCTTTTCCACGTTTTTGAGATTATTGTGATGGGAGAGCATTGAGACTATTGGCAGGTTGATGAACATGAATTGAAGAACAGTTGCTGAAAAGTATGCAGTCAGTTAACAACAGATACTGACACTTCCAGGAGACCCACAGCTAGCCATGATACACGAGAGTCTTGGGTACGTGCTCACCTTCAATATAAATGCTTGTTTAAGCTCGCTGCCCCGGATTGTGGCTTGTAGATACAAAGCATAATCATGGACCAAACAACATCAATAAAGCAACCGCTCATCCAATTAGCTTACTATTGACTGGCCATGAACTGCTGTAAGAGCAAGAATGTGTCACATAAGGGCACCCCTTTGATCTTGGTAACTGAGTGCAGACTTCAGGGAGACTGAGTCAAAAGTAAGGATGCTGATTCGTCTATTTTCCTCTGTCAGAAATATTCTGTGCAGCTTGAAGTAACTTACCAATCATTTCAGATAGAAATATGGCATCAATTTGGAACATTGCTTTCATGTTCACAGTTCCTTTTTAGGAAAGGGATGAATGGCTGCTAATTTTTCTCCTCTCACAGAAACCGTTGCGTTGCTCAGAGGATTTTGCTGTTTCAAGTGACACAGTTTGATTGAGTAAGTGGGCAGGAGTTAGCAGGTGAGAACTGATGAGGGAAAATCATCCCACCGTGCAGCAGGTAGCGTGGCAGATAGCATAACGCTGTGGTGGCGCCGGTGACTCAGGTTCAATTCCATAGTGAGGAGTTTGTATGTTCTCCGCCTGACTGTGTGGGTTTCCTCCAGCTGTCTCCCATGTTCTAAAGAAGTCCCGGTTAGTAGGTTAATTGGTCATGCGGATGTAACTGGACAGTATGGGCTCGTTGGGTTGGAAGGGCCTGATTACTGTGACGTGGGTTCAAAGCACACAAAACAAGGGAGGGACTCACCTGGCCAGGCTGCATCCATGAAGAGGAATAAACAGTCAAGGCCAAGACCCTTCAGCAGGACTGGTGTCTGACCTTCTGAGTTAACATACAACATAGAACATTGAAATTTACAGCATACTACAGGCCCTTCAGCCCACAATGTTGTGCTGACTGTGTAACCTGCTTTAGAAACTGCCTAGAATTTCCCTAGTGCATAGCCCTCTATTTTTCTAAGCTCCATCTACTTATCTAAGAGGCTCTTAATAAACCCTATTGAATCCGCTTCCACCACCGTTGTAAGCAGTGCATTCCACACACCCACTGCTCTCTGTGTGGAAAAACTTACCCCTGACATCCCCTTGGTACCTTTTACCAAGCACCTTAAAACTGTGCCCCCTCATGTTGGCAATTTCAGTCCCGTGGAAAAGCCTCTGGCTATCCACACAATCAATACCCCTCATCATCTTGAGCCCCTTTATCAGGCCACCTCTTATCCTCAGTTGCTCCAAGGAGAAAAGGCCAAGTTCTCTCAACCTATTCTCATAAAGTACACCATCCAATCCAGGCAACATTCTTGTAAATCTCCTCTGCACTCTCTCTATAGTATCCACATTCTTCCTGTAGTGAAGTGACCAGAACTGAACACAGTACTCCAAGTGGGGTCTGACCAAGGTCTAATATAGCTGTAACAATACCTCACAGCTCTTGAACTCAATCCCACAGTTGATGAATGCCAACACACCATTCACCTTCTTAACAACACTGTCAACCTGCACAGCAGCTTTGAGTGTCCTATTGACATAGACCCCAAGATCTCACAGATCCTCCACTCTGCCAATTGTCTTCCCATTAATACTATATTCTGTCTTCAAATTGGACCTCCCAAAATGAACCACTTAACACTTATCTGGGTTGAAGTTCATCTGCCACTTCTCAGCCCAGTTGTTATCAATGTCCCGCTGTAACCTCTGACAGCCCTCCACACTATCCACAACACCCCCAACCTTTTGGAGTTCCGGACGGGGTTGGGGAGGGTGTTCACTTGTTTCTGTCTGTGTGTTCCAGATGGTAGTGATAGAATGAGAGGTTTTAGTGAGGTGAGGGAGTGAGTGGGTGTGCTTTGGATTGACATGGGAGCAGTGAGCTCAGTAAAGAGTATATGGAGGTTAGGTGGGGGGTGGTGAAGGGGAGAGGTGGTAAATAAATGAGGAGCTGAGCCGATAGTGTGAGATCGGGAATGGCTTTGTGCTGGGCAGCTCCGGTGTGTCACTATGGTGGGGTCCGGGTCCTAGCGCGAGGCACTACCTGATGCTTGGACAATCTAAACGCCCATCCAAGTAGAATGTAAAGCCCGAGTGTTGGGATCAGAGGCGAGGATCGGACTGATTTCGCTCACTTTCCTGCAATGTCCATTCATTTCTCAGCGGGGAACTGCTCCGGCCGCTGTGCTACTGTGACCAAGGCTTGGGCCGACTCCGGCTGCTCCGGGGAGAAGATCTGGTTCGGAATGCTGTCGCTTGCTTCCATTATTTGCATGGCTGTGTTTTATCTTTCTCTTTCTCTGCATAGTCTTTGTTTATTTTAATTGGATTCTTTGGGTTTCTTGCTTTGTGGCTGCCTGTAAGCAGACAAATCTTAAGGTGTGTAATTAAGGTGCGGGATATGTGTTGGCGCGTGGCCTAGTGGGCAAGGCATCAGACTAGTAACCTGAAGGTCACTGGTTCGAGCCTCAGCTGAGGCAGCGTGTTTGTATCCTTGAGCAAGGCACTTAACAACACATTGCTCTGCGACGACACCGGTGCCAAGCTGCATGGGTCCTAGTGCCCTTCCCTTGGACAACATCGGTGGCATGGAGAGGGGAAGGCCCCCAGCTTGGGCAACTGCCGGTCTCCCATACAACCCTGCCCAGGCCTGTGCCCTGGAAACTCCAGGCACAGATCCATGGTCTCTCGAGACCGACGGATGCCACCACCGTAATTTATACATTCTTCGATAATAAGTGTGTTTTGAATCTGTATAAAAGAAACTTGCTCTCCTTTGAACTCCCACCTCTCACCTTATAATTACTCACCTCTCCATATATTAAGAAAAATCCACTGTGCACTCTACCTGTACCTCTCATAATCTTATAAATCTCTGTCAGATGTCCTCTCAGCCTCTGCTGCCTGAGAGAAAAGGAAGCAAATCAATCCAACCTCTCCTTATAGAAAACACCCTCTAATCCAGACTAAACTGCTTCTGGACTCTCCCTTTGGTTCATTTTAATGAGGCGGACATTAATTTTTATATACCTCGTGCAGCGATGTGTGATTCCTGGACTTCCTGTCAGTGCTGCAGTCTTCTCAATCAATGTGCCCATTTGATCACATTATACCGCTGACAGGTTTGTTAAATAGTTTAGTATCTGGATCAATGTTAGTCTGGTTCAGTGTTAGTGATGCATTCCTTTCTCTGGCTGGCTGCTCAGCCTCAAAATGGTATTGATTTATAAGACCATAAAGCATAAGACGTAAGAATAGAATTGGACCATTCAGCTCATTGAGTCTGCTCCACCATTCCATCATGGCTGATTTATTTTCCCTCTCAACCCCATTCTCCTGCTTTCTCCCTGTAACCTTTGATGTCCTGATTAATCAAGAACCTAACAACCTCCTCTTTAAATATACTCAATGCCTTGGTCTGCACAACCATCCACAGATTCCTCTGGAATAAAGAAAATTCTCCTCAGCTCTGTTCTAAATGGATGTCCCTCTGTTCTGAAGCTGTACCATCTGGTCCTCTCCATATCCACTCTATCCAGGTGTTTCAATATTTCATAGGATTCAATGAGAAAATCCAGCCCAGAGCCATCAAATGCACTACATGTGTTAACCCTTTCCTTCCTGGGATTATTCTTGTGAACCTCCTCTGGACTCTCTCCAATGCCAGCACATCTTTGCTTCAATAAGGGGCCAAAAACTGCTCACAATACTCCAAGTATGGTCTGACCAATTCCTCAGCATTACATCCTTTGTGTTTTTGTCCTATCGAAATGAATGCTAACGTTGTATTTGTCTTCCTCACCATCGACTCAACCTGCAGGTTAACCTTCAGAGAATCCTGCAAGAGGTCTCTTAAGTCCCTTTGCACCTTTGATTTTTGAATTTTCTCCTGATTTAGAACATAATCCATGTTTTATTCCTTCTACCAAATTGCATGGCTGTGCACTTCTCTGCACTATATTCCATCTACTGTATGACTTCATTGCCCATTCTCCTGATCTGTCTTAAGTCCTTCTGCAGACTCTGCTTCCTTTTTACCATCTGCCCCTCTACCTATCTTCATATCATCTGCAAACTTGGCTACAAAGCCATCAATTCTATTATCCTATTCAATGACACATAACACAAAAAGAAACAATCCAGTATCAACCTTTGTGGAGCACCACTAGTCACCGGCAGCAAACCAGAAAAGACCCCCTTTATTCCAAATCTTTCCTCTTGCCAATCAGCAAGGTTTATTCATGCTGCTATCTTTCCCAAAATACCCAAAATACTTATTAAGTAGTCTCATGTGCAGTACCTGGTTAAAGGTTTTCTGAATTTCCAAATAAACAACATCTACTGACTCTCTTTTGTTTATCCTACCTGTTATTTTCTCAAAGAATTCCAATAGATTTGTCATGCAAAATTTCCCCTTAGGGAAACCATGCTGACTTTGGCCTACTTTGTCATGTACCCCAAAACCTCTTCCTTAACTCCAATATAGACTCCAATATCTTTTCAACCACTGAAGTCAAGCTAACTAGCCTATAATTTCTTCCCTCCCTCCCAATTTACAGAGTGGAGTGATATTTGCAATTTTCCAGTCGTCTGGAACCATTCCCAAATCTACTAATTCTTGAAACATCATTACCTATACCTCCACAATCTCTTCAGCTACCCCTTTCAGAACCCCAGGACGTTGTCTGTCAGATCCAGCTGATTTACCTACCTTCGGTCTTTTCATCTTCCTAACTACCTTCCCCTTAGTAATAGCAACAACACTGCCCTCTGGCATTCTCACACTTCTGGCATTCTGCTAGTGTCTTCCAGAGTGAAGGCTGACACAAAATACTTATCAAGTTCACCCACCATTTCTCTGTCCCCAGTTACTATGTCTTAAACGCCATTTTCCTGCAGTCCAATATCCGCCCTTGTCTCTCCTTTACTCTTAATATATCTGAAAAAAAATTTTGTATCCTCTTTTATATTATTGGCTAGTTTACCTTCATATTTCATATTTTCTCTTTATGGCCTTTTAAATTGCCTTCTGTTGTTTTTTAAAAGCTTCCCACTAATCTTCCCCCTATCTTCCCACTAACCTTTGCTAGATTATATGCCCCTCTTTTGCTTTAATACTGTATTTGACTTCCTTTGTCAGCTCCAGTTGCCTCATCTTCCTTTTAGAATACTTAATCATTGGGATGCAACTTTCCTGCACTTTCCAAATTGTTCTCAGAAACGCCAGCCATTGCTGTTCAGCTGTCATCACTGATAATGTCCCCTTCCAGACAACTTTGTCCAGCTCCTTTCTCATGTCTTTGTAATTCCCTTTCCTCCACTATAATTCTGGTACATCTGATTTTAGCTTTTCCTTCTCCAACTGCTGGGCGAATTCTATCATATTGTGATCACTGCCTCCTAAGGATTCCATTACCTTAAGCTCCCCTATCAAATCTGTGTCATTACATCACACCCAGTCCAGAAGTGCCGTTCCTCTCATGGGCTCAACCACAAGTTGCTCTGAAAAGCCATCTTGTAGGAATTCCACAAATTCCCTCTCTTGGAATTCAGCACCAACCTGACTTTTCCAATCTACCTCACATTGAAATCACAACATTGCTCTTTTGACATGCCTATACTATCTCCCATTGTAATTTGTGATAGATATTCTGTCTACTATTTGCAGGCCTGTATATAACTCCCATCAGGGTTTTTTTACCCTTGAAATTTTTTAACTCTTCCCACATGGACTCTACATCTTCCAGTCCTATGATAACCCTTTCTAAGGATTTGATTTATTTTTTTACTGGCAGAGCCACCCACCCCCTTTGCTGTCTACCTATTCTTTTGGTGCAATGTGTATCCTTGCATGTGGAGTTTCCAACCATGATCTTTCAGCCACGACTCAGCAATGCCCACAACATCATACCTGCCAATCTCTAACTGTGCAACAAGTCCATCCACCTTTTTCTGTATACTGTGTGCATTCAATTATAACACCTTCAGTCCTGTATTCATCACCCTTTTTGAATCTGCACATCTGTTACACTTTAACTCATCCCACTGACTGCAATTTTGCCCTATCATATGCCTGTCCTTGCTCGCAGTCTCACTGTACACTGCATCTAGTTATATACCAATTGCCCCATCCTCAGCCCTGTCACTCTGATTCCTAAACCCCTACGAAAATAGTTTAAAGGAGCTGAAAGTGTTAAATTATAAGCAGAAATCACATGGATTAAATCTATAATCCCTCAAGTACAGAAGATTAATTGTTAACTAAATGAGGTGTTTAAGATGATTAGAGGAATGATAGTCTGCATGGAGGGATAATGTTTTCTCTGGTGGGGCAGTCCAGAACAAGGTGATTAAAATTAGAACTACACCATTCAAAGAAAATCTCAGGAGGCAAACCTTCACATCGAAGGTAGCAGAAATCTAGAGCAGTAAATGGGACAAAAACAGATAGAAAACTGCCCGGACCAGGGGATCAGGAGGGCCTGGAATGCCAGATTAAAATTCAAAAATTAGGTTGATAGATTCTTAAAAAGAGCTGGAAGTGTTAAATTATAAGCTCATATAATATAAATTAAATTATAAGTTAGTGTTATTATAAGTTAGTATAAGTTAGAGATATGAAACAGAAACAGGGAGGTGAACCTGAGATGTGAGCCACTAATCATGCACAAATGTCACCCTTGGTTCCATGATGGATCCCTCATTTTTTGATCCTTAAGATGCTTAGGCCTCACTCCAGAGTTAATCTTCAGACCTGCTGTGTTAGGGGAATATTGTGTTGTCAGACGTGCTGTGCTTTGGATGGACATGCATCCCTCAGTTGAATGAAGGTCCTGTGTCAGAGTATATCAGCAAGCTCGAACTATTCGCTAAGATCATGGTCAATAGTTTACCTCAGCATTCACCTCCATATTTGTAAATGGAAATCAAGTGATGAAGATGCTGAAAATCTGAAATAAAAAGAGAAAATACCAAAAGTGCTTAGCAGGACAAACAACATCTGTGTTGAGAGAAACAGGTCTAAGATCCTCCAGCAGGACTGAGAAAAAAAGAAAATCTAATAAAAACACAAAACGCTGGCCAAACTCAGCAGGCCAGACAGCATCTATGGGAGGAGGTAGTGACGACGTTTCAGGCCGAAAACTTTCATCAGGAGTGGAGTAACATGGGATGGTCGAGGGGGATAAGAAGTGGGGGGAGGGACAAAGTAGAGAGCTGGGAAGTGATAGGCTGAAGAGAAATGGGCTCGGGGGAAGGTGGAGAATTATGGGAAATAAAAGAGAAAGAAAGGTAGGGCTGGGGGAGATTATAGTGATCAGCGGAGGTCTGTGAGTTTGTAATGAAAATCAAAAACTGCAGATGCTGGAAATCTGAAATAAAAACTAGAAAATACCAGGAACACTCAGTTGGTCAGGCAGTATCTAAATAAAGGAGCATACAAATTTGTTTTCTGTCTTCTCCAGTTCTGATAAAGAGACTTGGACTTGCAAAATTAATTGTTTCTCCTTCTACAAAAGCTGCCCTAAATGAGTGGGCATGAAAGGTCGTGGTCCAATGTGGGTTGTTTTCTCCAGGAGTGGCAGAGGCTGAATGGAGTCCTGATAGAAGTTTATAAGATTATGTGGGGTGAGACAGGGTAGGCAGTTAATACCTTTTACCCAATTTTGAAATATCTTACACTAGAGGGTGTGCACTTAAAGAGAGATGGGGTAAGTTTGAAGGAAATGTGGGTTGCAACTCTTTTTTACGTAGAGAGTTACAGGTGCCAGGAATGAGCTGTCAGGGATGTTAGTGGTAGCAAATACAATAGAAGCATTTGGGAGGCTCCTGGATAGGTACATGAATGTGCAGACTTTGGGAGCTGTGTTGACCTGGTGTGGGCGGAAAGCATTAGTTTAGTCCAGCATTTAATTACCAACTTAATTAGTTTAGAAACATAGAAACCTACAGCACAATGCAGGCCCTTTTGCCCACAAAGCTGTGCCAAACATGTCCTTACCTTAGAAATTACCTAAGGTTACCCATAGCCCTCTGTTTTCTTAAGCTCCATGTACCTGTCCAGGAACCTCTTAAAAGACCATATCATATCCATCTCCACCACCGTTGCTGGTAGCCCATTCTACACACTTACCACTCTCTGTGTAAAAAACTTACCCCTGACATCTCCACTGTACTTACTTCCAAGCACCTTAAAACTGTGCCCTCTCATGCTAGCCATTTCAGCCCTGGGGAAAAGCCTCTGACTATCCACATGATCAATGCCTCTCATCATCTTATACACCTCTATTAGGTCACCTCTCATCCTCCGTCGCTCCAAGGAGAAAAGGATAAGTTCACTCAACCTATTCTCATAAGGCATGCTCCCCAATCCAGGCAACATCCTTGTAAATCTCCTCCGCACCCTTTCCATAGTTTCCACATCCTTTCTGTAGCGAGGCAACCAGAACTGAACACAGTACTCCAAGTGGGGTCTGAACAGGGTCCTATAGAGCTGCAACATTACCTCTCGGCTCTGAAACTCAATCCCACGATTGATGAAGGCTAATGCACCATATGCCTTCTTAACCACGGAGTCAACCTGCACAGCAGCTTTATGTGTCCTATAGACACAGACCCCAAGATCCTTCTGATCCTCCACACGGCCAAGAGTCTTAACAGAACACTGGCACAACATTGTGGGCCAAAAGGTCTGTTCCTGTGCTGTACTATGTTTATTGTTCCATTTCATTATAGCCAAATTTATTGATTCCCTTAAGGTTTAGAACTCTATTATCCTTCTATATCTATGATTGAACTGCCATAGCCCTTGCAGGTGGAAATCTCTAAAGATTCTGCTCTGTCTGAATGAAAACATTTTCCCTCCTCTTAGTCCTAAACAGTTTACCCCTTATTTTCAGCTGAGGACCCTGATGGTACATTACTTATACAGGAAAGGAGTATTGCTGTGTCAAGGAGTATTCCAGGTTTTTAAAAAGTTTTGAAGTTTTGATGAGATCTCTTATCCTCCGAGCTCCAAAGTATATAGCCCTAGTCTACTCACTCAACATCAGGATCAATCGGCTGACATTCCACTCACACTTGAACAAACTTGCAGTGCAGAAATCAGCTGCCACTGCCCTCACAGCCCAGGGATGTCCAAATAACTCTAAAAATGTGGCAGATGCCAGAGATTTGAAATGGAAACCGAGAGGACAGGTCTATCGTCAGTCAGAGAGGCAGGATGATGACCTGTCACACTCCAATTGAAGGCCAGTGAATCAGCAACTCTTTTCTTGCTCCTGACCTTGTGATAATGTCCATTCCCATAATCACAACCTGTTTTAACTTCAAGACTAACAGTTTGACTGTAAAGCACTTCAAGGCATCCCGAGGTCATTATTTATGTTTATAGAAAGCAAGTTTTTTTTGCCATCACTAATGTAGTGTAAGTATAATTTTCACTAAGTGCTGTTCCCATACAAGCATTTGTCATGCTGGCACAGAATTGTTTTCAGGGCTGTTCACAATATCTCTATTACCTGTTTAAAATCAGCTGGTTTGTGCTTATGTGAAGAAAAGTGCAGGAAAAATATTCTGTGCAAACACAATAAGTGTTCATAAGGGAACTACATCAATCAAGAATCTTGCCTCATGGGTCCCAGTAAATATGCTATAAAACAGGAGGCAGGAATTAGCTCCCATTTAATGCACACTCAGCATGTTTGGAAATCAAGCCCTGGTTTCTGCTATTTATTGTTCACATGGGCCCCCTGAAGGTTAACTCCAATAAAATCAGGAGCTCATGATGTCAAAATGTCTGTCTGCAGCTATTTTAATAATCATCCCAGTGCAATAGACGGAGTCCCATTTCAACCTTGCTCTTCAAAGAAAACAGTGTGTTCTCTTGGATAAAACCCCAGTTGTAGTATTATCCGGCACTCGCTAGATAGCACCAAATGGGCAAAATGGAGAGGCTCGGAACTCATGGCCCATTATGGAGTCATAGAAGGTTAAGGAGGTTCAGATTGCCACCGAGTAGTCTAATCAATTTCTGCAAATGTATTTCTGTAAGTATCCTGACTGGTTGCATCATGATTTGGTATGGCAATTCCAACGCACAGGAATATCAGAAGCTGCAGAGAGCAGTGGCCTAAACGTAATACGTCACTGGCATGTCACACTCCACCATCAGTAGTATCACATGAGGAGCTGTCTCAGGAAAGCAGCATCTATCATCAAAGAGCCTTACCATCTGAGCCAAGTCTTCTTCTCATGGCTACCAATATTGCAGGACGCTGAAGTCCCACACCACTAGGTTCAAGAACAGCTGCCTTCCTACAACCATTTGGTTCTTGAACCAACCTGCACAACCCTAATCACTACCTCAGAATGGAAGACCACTTCACACTACAATGGACTTTGTTTATATTCTAATTGTGTTCTTTTTGCTATCTTTGTGTATAAAGCATGATAAATTTATGATTTTCTTCTGAATGTTGTGCGTCTGATGCTGCTGTAAGTTAGTCATCACACCTGTGCACAAGTGTGCATAAATTGCACTTGTGCTCGAACAATAAGCTCCACTTTGATGTTAGCTTTAATACAGCAAGGAAAGAGGCCCTCTGGCCCGAGTCATCAATACTGACCCTCGTATCTACTAAGCTAGTCCCATTTGCCAGCATATGGCCCATATCCCTCTAAACCACTCCTCATTAGGTACTTAAGTAAATGTCTTTTAACATTACCTGGTGTCAAATTGCATAAGGAGGTGTAACTGCAGTTGAACTCTTTAGTGATCTCACCATTACCCTTAAATGGATGGTTTCCAAAGAAATATGACAACATATACTTATGTAATATGTATATATTAGGAAAACGCTTCAGCATTCTCTAGCTAATGAATTAATTTTTATTTTTTATTTGATTTTATTGAGATACTCTGCAGATTAGATCCTTACGGCGCTTCGAGCTGTGCAGCCCAGCAAACCCCTGAATTTAATCCTAGCCTAATCATGGTACAATTTACATTACCCAATTAACTTACCAACCAGCATGCCATTGAATTGTGGGAGAAAACAGGAGCACCTACAGGTAACCCATATGGCCACAGGGAGAACGTACAAACTCCGTAGTGGTGGTATGAATTTTGTAGCCTCTGCTGTAAAGTAAGGAATTAGAATAGATACCCCATGCATTGTATTTACTGCAAATGTTGGGTTCAAGCACTGAGATAAAAATGTACATGCACCCAGTATTGCAAACATGGCCACTCCATCATGGCCTCCCATTCAACAGGAACATCTTTAAAAGACAGTGCTTCAAGAAGGTGACATCCATCATTAAGGTCCCTCACCATCCAGGACATGTTCTCTTCTCATTACCACAAACAGGGAGGAGGTATAGGAGCTTGAAGACCCTCACTCAATGTTTTAGGAGCAGCTTCTTCTCCTCTGCCATCAGATTTCTGAATAGTCTATGAACCCATGAATACTACCTTACTATTTTTCTCTCTTTTTGCGCTATTTATTTATACCTATTCATATTATAATTATAGTAATTGTTACGTATTGCTTTGTACTGCTGTTGTAAAACAACAAACCTCACGCCCCATGTCAGTGATAATAAACCTGCTTTGATTGCACCCAACTCCTTGGGGCATAAGGGAAAGTGGAGGGAGACGTTTGACAAGTCTTGTCCACCCAGCCTAGCACGAGCCAACCTGCCAACAAAAATAAGAAAAAAATGCTCATGTCAGAAATGTGAAATAAAAGCAGAAAATGCAGGAAACACTCAGCAGTTAGGGTGGCAAAGGTTGCATTTCGGGTCACTTCGGGTCATCACTACATTGTGGACTGCCACTCAAGTGTACAAGTGGAGGCTCCGGCTTCAGTCTGTCCCATCTTATCCCACTCTTCCTTCACTGCCCAAGTCCCTTACAATCCAGTGTGTTTTCAGTCACCTGTTCAATCTGCACACATTTTAATGTCTCCTCCACTCTAATTCCCCTTTTTTGCCCATTCCACTTATCCTTCACCACGTCATCCAGACTATTTGTCATCTCCCGATCACTTTTATTACTCTTTTTTACATTTTATTACTCTTTCCATCAATGAGGGGCTCTGTTAGATGCACCTTTTGTGGATGAGGGTTTCAGCTTCCAAACTCCTCTGTGAAGTTACAATTCAGCCACTTTGAGATCTTCCTGAGATAGTTCTTGCCTTGTGACTATTGTTTTGTGAGCAAAATGTTGGCAGAACTCAGCAGGTCTTGAAGAGTCAATGAAAATGATTAAACGGTCAATGTTTCGGGCTGAGATCCTTTATCAGGACCATTATTTTCTGCCCTGTTCACAGTCTAACAGTCTGGATGGATTCTGGAACATCCAGCGTTCATCCCTGCAAAAGTTTAGGGCATCACCATGTCATTGATGTCCAAGTGACAAATGCTACGTCCATTCCTGGCCCTGACCTGAAATCCAGCAGTCACAGCTGTACCAGTAACTCAGGGCTGGAAGGGCACTGATCCATTTTCGGTGGGCTGCCATCATCGTGAGAAGTCGTTTGTTGGGTAGGCAATGTCAGATTTAAAAAGTGGTCAGGGCCTTTGGCGGCTGAAACCATAACAATCTGTTAAGCACTCAGCAGGAGCCAATGAAAAGAAGTGAGGAGTAAGTGGAGTGGACAGTGTTAACGTGGCCAGGCTTTGGCTCATCAGGCTTAGGCAGGAAAATGCAATGGGAAGTCAGCGGTAAAACAAGGGTAGGCAGGATGGTAGATAAGGCCGTGTAATGCTCCTAGTGCATAATGTGGGATTGCAGGATAACTAACGGTCTCCCTGATGACCACATCTGGAGGAACGGCGCCTCCTGGCTGACAAGGTCAAGGAACTACAGCTGGAGCTGGATGTACTGGGGGGCTGAAAACCTCATAGATGAGACAGGTACTGTGGTGGTCACACCCAGAGTGCAGAATTCAGATAGTAGATGGGTGACTACCAGGAAAATTATGGGGAGTAAGCAGTTAGTGCAGGATTCCCCTGTGGCTATTCCCCTCAGCAACAAGTACACCCCTTTGGATATTACTGGAGGGGTAGGGGGGGATGACCTATCAGGGCACACCTGCAGCAGCCAGGCTAGTGGCACTGTGGATAGATCTGAGGCTCAGCAGGAAACAGCCACGTGAGGCATAGTGATAGTGACAGGAGACCCATTAGTTAGGGGAACAGGCAGCAGGTTCTGTGGCTACAAAAGGAAAGTCAGGATGATGTGTTGCCTCCCAGGTGCTAGGATCCAGGATGCCTCAGAGCGGCTGCAGAATTTTCCCAAGAGGTGGGTGAGCAGCTGGAGGTTGTGGTGCAAATTGGCACCAATAACGTAGAAAGGGGGTATAGGTCCTGTGTAGTGTGTATTGGGAGTTAGGGAAGAGGTTGAAGGGTAGGACCTTCAAGGTAATCATCTCTGGATTATTTCCAGTACCACATGCTAGTCAGGGCAGGAAAAGGATGATAGTATAGATGAATGAGTAGAGGTGGTGGGGGGTGGGTTTGCAGGGGGCAGGGTCTCAGATTTCTAGATGATTAGGAACTCTTCTGAGAAAGGTAAGATCTGAACAAAAAGGATGATTGGCACCTGAACCCAAGGGGGGGGGGGCAATATCCTTATGGGGAGCTTTACTAGAGCTGTTGTGGAGGGTTTAAAGTAACTTGGCATAGTATGTTTACTGGAATGGGTTAAGGATGGGGCAGTTGGTATGCAAGTCGATGAGGGTGTAGTGAGACTGTGAGGAAGGACATGTAGATGATAAGGCAAAATTGCAATGTGTGATGAGTTGGAATGGGGGCAAAATCAAAAAGGGCAATGGACACAGGACTGTATGTTTTATATTTGAAAGCTTGCAGTATATGGAATAAGATAGATAATCTTACAGTGCAGTTCGAGATTTACAGCTGTGATATTGTGGGCATCATTGAGTCATGGCTGAAAGAAGATCATAGTTGGGAGCTTAGCATTGTATTGAAAGGACATACAGGTAGGCAGAACAGGTGGGGTAGGTCTGTTGGTAAAAAATGATATCAAATCCTTAGAAAGAGGTGACATAGGGTTGGAAGATGTGGAATCCTGTTGGTAGAGTTAACAAGGGTAAAAAGTCCCTTTATATACAAACCTCAAGCAGTCGCCTGGATGTGGGGTTTATATTACATTGGGAGATAGAAAAGGCATGTAAAAAAAGCAATGTTATGATATTCATGGGGAATTTCAATATGCAGGTAGATTGGGAAAATCGGGTTAGTGCTGGATCCCAAGAGAGGGAATCTGCAGAATGCCACGAGATTGCTTTTCAAAGCAACTTGTGGTTGAGCCCACTAGGGGAAAGGCAATTTTAGATCGGGTGTAATGTAATGAATCAGATTTGATTAAGAAGCTTAAGGCAAAGGAGCCCTTTGGAGACAGTCATCATAATTTAATAGAATTCACCCTGTAACTTGAGAGGGAAGAGACAACGTCAAATGTATCAGTGTCAGTGTCAGTAGGGAATTATAGAACCATAAGAGAGGAGCTGGCTGAAGTTGATTGGAAGTGGGCGTTCGTAGGGATGATAGCAGAGCAGAAAAGGCTGGAATTTCTGGGGCAATTCAGAAGGTGCAGGTATAGATATATACACTTTTCTCACTGCTGCCATCAGGTGGAAGGTACAGGAGCCTCAGGATTCACAGCACCAGGTTCAAGAACAGTTACTATCCCTCAACCATAAGGCTCTTGAACAAAAGGGGATAACTATACTCATTTAAGGGCACTATTATATTGTTACCTCATGCTCTTTATTTATTGCTATGTATTTATTATCTGCATTTGCAGTTTGTTTACAGTTTACAGATGCTGTTTACAGTTACTGTTCAAAAGATTTGCTGAGTATGCCCGCAGAAAAAAATCTCAGGGTTGTATGTGCTGACATGTATGTACTCTGATAATAAATTTTACTTTGAACTTTGAACAAAGATGAAGAAATATTCTAAAGGGAGGATGAGGTAACTGTGGCTGATAAAGTAAGTAAAAGGCAGCATAAACCAAAAGAGAAGGCATATAATGTATCAAGAATTAGTGGGAGGTTAGAGGACTGGGGAACTTTTAAAAATCAACACAGAGCAATCAAAAAGTCACATGGAGGGAGCAGATGAAATATGATGGTAAGCTAGCCAATATATAAAAAAGGATACCATTTTTTCAGATACATAAAGAGTAAAAGAGAGGCAAGAGCAAGTAATGGACTGCTGGAGAATGATGCTGGAGAGGTACTGATGGGGAACTAAGAAATGGCAGACAAACTTAATAAGTATTTTGCATCTGTCTTCACTGCAGAAGACACTAGCAGTATGCCAGAAACTTGAGAGTGTCAAGGGCAGAATTGGATGTAGTTGTTATTACGACCGAGAAGATGCTTGGGAAGCTGAAAGGTCTGAATGTAGTTAATCAGAATCAGGTTTATCATCACTGGCATATGTCATGATATTTGTTAACTTTACGGCAACAATACAATGAAGTACATGATAAATAAATACAGAAAAAAAGAACTGAATGATGTGAAGTGTGTGTGTATGTATATATATATATGTGCGTGTGTGTGTGTGTGTGTGTGTGTGTGTGTGTGTGCGCGCGCGTGCGCGTCTATATATATATATATATATACATGTCTATTAAATAGTTAAGTTAAAATAATTAGTGCCTCTCGACCAGATGGACTACATCTTCTGAAAGAGGTGGCTGAAGACACTGTGGAGGCACTCGTAATGATCTTTCAAAAATCATTAGATTATGGAATGGTTCCAAAGGACTGGAAAATTGAAAATGTCACTCCACTCTTTCAGAAGGGAGGGAGGCAGAAGAAAGGAAATTATAGGCTAGTTAGCTTGACATCAGTGGTTGGGAGGATTTTGGAGTCTATTATTAAGGATCAGGTTTTGGGGTACTTGGAGGCACATGATAATGCAGTGCTAGGTCAGCATGGTTTTCTTAAGGGGGAATCTAGCTGACAAGTCTGTTAAAATTCTTTGAGGAAATAACAAGCAGGAGGGACAAAGGAGAGTCAGTGGATGTTTCCTATCTGGATTTTCAGAAGGCCTTTGACAAGTGCCACACACGAGGCTGCTTAATAAGGTAAGAGTGCACTCTTAGGTAGAAAATTGGCTAATTGGTAGGAAACAAAGAGTGGGAATAAAGTGAGCCTATTTTGATTCACTGCCAGTGACTAGTGGTGTTCCAGTGGAGTCGGTAATGGGACCGCTTCTTTTCATGTTATATGTTAACAATTTGGAATGCAGAATTGATGGCTTTGTAGCCACATTTGCAAATGACACAAAGGTAGGTGTAAGGACAGGTCTGCTGAGGAAGCAGGGGGTGTGCAGAAAGGCTTAGACAGACTGGAACACTGGGCAAAAGACGTGGTAGATGGAATATAGTGTAATAGTGTGTATGGTCATGCACTTTGGTCAAAAGAATAAAAACATAGACTATTTTCTAAAAGAGAAGAAAATTCAAAAATCAGAGATACAAAGGGCCTTGGGGGTCCTTGTGCAGGATTCCCTGAAGGAAATTCATAAGAATGATTGTGGGAGTGAACAGTTTAATGTACGAGGAGCGTTTGACTCTGAGTCTGTATCTCACTGGGCTTTAGAAGAATCTCATTGAAACCTATTGAATAAATCTGTGGACTTAAGACTGCGTAGCTAAGCACAGCTCCAATGTCCTATTCAAGTTTGCTGATGACACCACTGTTGGAGGCTGAATCAAAGCTGGTGACAAATCAGCATTTAGGAGGGAGATTGAAAATCTGGCTGAGTGATACCACAATTACAACGTTTTACTCGATGTCAGCAAGACCAAAGAGCTGATTACTTTCTTCAGGAGGAGGAAACCAGAGGTCCATGAACCAATCCACACTGAAGGATGAGAGGCGGAGAGGGTCAGCAAATTTAAATTCCTCAGTGCTATTATTTCAGAGGACTTGTCCTGGGCCCAGCATGTAAATGCAGTTATGAAGAAAGCATGGCAGCCCTTTAGGAGTTTGTAAAGGTTTGGCATGACATCTGAAACTCGCACAAACTTCTATAAATGCGTAGTGGAGCGTTTATTGACTGGCTGCATCACAGCCTAGCACACCGGTTGAACACCCAAGTTGGTGCAGTCTTTTATTGATTCTGTTGTGGTTATTATTCTGTTGTAGATTTATTGAGTATGCCTGCAAGAAAATGAATCTCAGGATTGTGTATGGTGACATATATGTACTTTGACATTATATTTACTTTGAACTTCAATCTTTGAACATTGAAGGCTTAGATAGAGTAAATGTGGAGAGGATTTTCCGATAATGGGAGAGTGCAGGATCAAAATGCACAGACTCATAATAGAGGGACATCCATTTAGAACAGAGATGAGAAATTTCTATAGTCAGTGGGTGGGGAAACTGTGGAAATCATTGCCACAAATGGCCAAGATATTGAGTATATTTAAAGCAGAAGTTGGTAGTTTCTTGATTAGTCATGGTGACAAAGGTTACATGGAGAAGACAGAAGAATGGGGTTGAGAGGGATAATAAATCAGCCATGATGGAATAGCAGAGCAGACTTATTGGGCTGAATGGCCTAATGCTGCTCCTTTGTCTTACGGGTCCAAGTACTCACCCCAATGGAACATAATTCTGAAGTATCTGTCAGCGGCCTTGCTATTTGACCCCAAGGTGTTGCTTGACTGCAGTGTAGACAAGGGGGTCCCAAGCAATCACACATAAATTCATAGAACATTGTAGCCATCAAGCAGAGGAAGGACTGCTACAGCATGGAATATTGTCATTCGCCATTTTCCCTAAATATCTGAATTAATCCCTTGCTGCAGATAAGGTAGGAGATTGTTTGGCCACCGATAACAAAGTCCTAAAGGGTATCAACAAGTCTGTTTTCCAAATTGTGTGGTAAAGGAAATGCACCTGGAGGATATGAGGTTTTTCTATGGTGTGGTGGAACCTTTCGGAAGGCACCTCAGCACAGTTACCCAGCAAATGCCCTGAGGCTTTCCGAGGGCATTGGTTAAATTATTTCAAATTTCTTTGTATTTACTGTTTCTGGCCTTTGAGTGGACCCAGCACTTTGACGAGGATCCACCTGGAAGGTTGGTCAAGGAAGTATTGGTCAACCGCGTACAGGAATTATGTCAATGAGATTGAAAGCGTGTGGAGAAAACTTACAAGGATACTGCCAGGACTTGAACCTGAGTTATAGGGAAAGGATGAATAGATGGGCACTTTTTCCATTGAGTGTAGGAGAATGAGGGGAGATTTGTTAGAGGCGTGCAAAATTTTGAGCAGTATAGATAGGTTAAAAGCAATCAGGCTTTTTCCATTGAGGATGGGTGAGATTAGGACTGGAGGTCATGGGCTAAGCATGAAAGGTGAAATGCTTAAGGGGAACATGAGGAGGAATTTCTTCACTCAGAGGGTGGTGAGAGTGTGGAATGAGCTGTCAGCTGAAGTGATGGATGCAGGTTGGATTTATACACTGAAGAGAAATTTAAATAGGCACATCAATGGAAGGGGTATAGAGGGCTATGTTCCGAGTGCTGGTTGATGGGAGTAGGCAGATTAATAATTTGGCAAGGACTAGATGGGCCAAAGGGCCTGTTTCTGTGCTGTAGTGTTCTAAGACTCTATTACACAAGAGGAGGAAAGCTTTGTAGTGACTCTTTCGTATAGTTGGGTGCAGGCAGTGTTTCATTTGCCACACTGGCTGCTGGCCAAGGGAACCCACACACTAAAGCCATTGAAGTCTACTTGACAGACAGTGATGTAACTTAACTCCGGGTATCCAGTAGTTGATTAACTAAAGTAAGAACAGACTTTGTCTTCATTCCTACATGATTTTTACTGGAGATTATAGTGTTCAAAAGTTCACAGCTCTAAATTCATCCAGTTCAGACCGTTAATCTGTTCTACCTATTCTACGATGCTGAGATGGGGTGTCTGAATGTCAAACGCATTCTACTCAGCCACCGTCTTCCACTGATCACTGGCTCTACTTCTGATCTGCAAATCCTGTTACCCAGTGGTCGTAGCGCTTCCACTTGCCCCCTGGTTTTTGCAACCCTCTCTGCAGCGGCATAGTGCAAGCCATGTGTCAGAATAGGACAGGCTGTCTTTGTAACTCTCAACAGGTACTTGGACAGGTACATTGATAGAAAAGGTTTCAGCCGGCCATACACAAGCAAGTGGAATGAGCTCAGATGGTCAGCACGGACCGGATTGGCTGAAGGGCCTGTTTCCTCACTGTATGATTCCATGACTCTCTAAAAGGACCTGTAAAGTAATTGCAACCCCTTCAATTTTGACACCTTTCAAGCGTATTCAATGATGGGGGGACGGAGGGGGCAACAATTAAGCCTCAGATGGTGAACCGCACAAACCCTGTCCACCAGCATTCTGCCCCATAACAGTCCACCATTAATATCTATTATTCTAAGTAATTTAAATATATTTTGGAAAAAACTGAAGACCATCCTAGAATACTTAAAAATACCTGAAAATATTAAACTTAAACCCTCTTTCCACAGGGTTGTCAACTCCATTCATTGAAAGAGGTGACTGTTTACACATTAAGAAACAGAGTCAGGCAGCTTTTGTGGAGGTAGAAACAAAGGTCAGTATTTTAGAAGAGGGTGCTAGCTGACCTGCAGAGTTTTTTAAAATTTAGTATTTTTGATTCTGCTGCAGTCAAGTCACTCTTCTGAGATCTCCATGTCACTGTCGAGCATTTATTGCCCATCCCTAATGGCCCTTGAGAATGTGGTGATCTTGAACGTCTGTTGTCTGGTGAAGGTGTCTCCACAGTGCTGTTGGGAAGGGAGTTCCAGCATTAACTCACAGAAATGATGAAGGAACTGTGATTTATTTTCAAGTCTTGGAAGGGAAACTGCGGGAAATGGTGTTCCCCCATGTGCCTTGGTGGACTTTAATGGTCCTGTTTACATGCGTCTTGCCATTGTTATAATAATTTCCAGTGATCTAACACCACACAACATATCTTTGTCAACATGAACAAGGCCAAACACTCCATTGAAATAGCACCCTTGATTGCACATTAAGATTACACATATTATAAACAGAATGATAACTTATCTGACTGCAGGAGGGGTTATGGGTTTGTTTCCAAGGTGGCATCTGTCAGCTCAGCATGCCTTTGGCCACAGCAGAGTAGGAGAAACTCCACCATTTGCTGCACCCTGTTAATTGAACCGCGCTGCATTAAAACAGATCTGAAAATAATATAAACACTGGTTAATTTTTACCTTCCCTACACCAGCTCATTTTACGATACATCTTCCCATGAGAGCCAAGACTTAATTATGTTTTCCTCCACTCTACCCAGATTCACTTCTCAACACACAGCAGGCTGATTAAAGCACAATAAATATTTCTCTTGTGAAAGGTGTACTTAGTTACACAACCACAGTCTGACCTTAGGCTACCAGGTAAGCTAATGACTCAGGCATGAAGTTGAACCAGACCGAGATCCAGACACCCATTTACACCTTGACACCCCAACACAGACAGACAGATATTTAAGTACTTTTTGTCTAAGCAGACTGTCGATCTTACCCAGGTTGTTAGAATTGAATCAAACAACACACAGACTAATTGAAGTAAGTGGGCGTATTTAAGAAACTGGGTCACAGAGAAAATGGAACAGAGGCAAATTTATAGTCATTACAACATAGATCAAGGCCATTTGGCCCCTCTGAGCCATGTGGCTCTGAATAATCCCAGAGGTTTGCCTCTCTCCACCTATGTACTCTTTTATATATTCTCTTTGTCTATTTTCTCCCCCATGCATAAAATCATGAGGGATATAGATAGAATGGATGTACACAGTCTTTTTCCCAGTGTCAGAGACTCAAGAACCAGAGGGCATAGTTCTAAGATGTGACTGAAGAGATCTAATTGGAACCTGAGGGGCAACTTCTTCACCCAGGGGGTGGTCATTGTATGGAATGAGCTGCCAGAGGAAGTATGTTAACAACATTTAAAAGACTCTCAAATGGGTATATGAATAGGAAAGGTTTAGAGCTGGGGTTACCAACCCTTTTTATGCCAGATACCCTTACCATGAAGCGAGTGGTCCATGGACCCCAGGTTGGGAACCCCTGGGATGGAGGGTTATGGGCTAAATGCAGGCGAGTAAGACTAGCTTAAATGGGCATCCTGGTTGCCATGGACGAATCGGACTGAAAGGCCTGTTTCTGTGCTGTATGTCTCTGTAAATCTATGACTTCATTCCCATCAATCCCCTGCCAACTCTCCTACCATCCTTCTCCACACTAGGAGCAATTAACAGAAGCCAATTAACTTCCTAACCCACACCACTTTGGGGGAGATTGAAGGAAGCCTGAACCACTCAGAGAGAAGGTACAAACTCCACACAGGTGGCACCCAAGGTCAGAGTGGAACTTGAGCCCCTGGAGCTGCAGGGCCCTATTGCTAGCTGCTGTGTCACTATGCCATTATCGATAAGGTGTGTTGACCAGGGAGGGTTTTCTTGCACTTTTGTGTCTAACCCTATTTAATTGTAACTGTGCTGAAAGCTCTGTTTAATTCTGGACAGGACATTTCCTTTTCTAGAATAACACACTCAAAATGGTGGAGGAACTCAGCAGGTCAGACATCAGCTATGGAGGGGAATAAAGAGTCGACATTTCAGGCTGAGACACTTCATTAGGACTCCCTTTCTTCTAATTTTTCCACCACACTGCTCCAAACCAACAGCATTCTATGGAGAACTTCCACCTGTCAATCATAATATGCAATTCAAGGCTTCAAAATACCCAGTGCTTTCACTTAAGGTTTGATTTCTGCCTGTTTCACATGTAAGTTGAATGAAGAGTTAAAATTGGCATGTCGCAAAGATAATGATACAGTTGTAATGGGGGATTTCAACATGCAGGTAGACTGGGAGAATCAGAATGGTACTGGACCCCAAGAAAGGGAGTTTGTGGAGTGCCTCCAAGATGGAGTCTTAGAACAGCTTGTACTGGAGCCTACCAGGGAGAAGGCAATTCGAATTTTAGTGTTGTACAATGAACCGGATTTGATCAGGGAGCTCGAGGTAAAGGAACCATTAAGAGGTAGTGACCATAATATGATATGTTTTAACCTACAATTTGAGAAGGAGAAGGGAAAATCGGATGTGTCAGTATTACAGTTGAACAAAGGGAACTATGGAGCTATGAGGGAGGAGCTGGCCAAAATTCAGTGGAACAACACCCTAGCAGGGAAGACAGTGGAACAAAAATGGCAGGTATTTCTGGGAATAATGCAGAAGGTGCAGGATCGGTTCATTCCACAGAGGAAGAAAGATCCTAAGGGGAGTAAGGGGTGGCCGTGGCTGACGAGGGAAATAAAGGGCAGTATAAAATTAAAGAGAAGTATAACGTAGCAAAGATGAGCGGGAAACCGGAGAACTGGGAAGCTTTTAAAGAGCAACAGAAGATAACAAAAAAGGCAATACGCCAAGAAAAAATGAAGTACGAAGGTAAACTAGCCAAGAATATAAAGGAGGATAGTAAAAGCATCTTTAGGTATGTGAATAGCAAAAAAATAGTTAAGACCAAAATTGGGCCATTGAAGACAGAAACGGGTGAATTTATTATGGGGAACAAGGAAATGGCAGATGAGTTGAACAGGTACTTTGGATCTGTCTTCACAGGGAAGACATAAACAATCTCCCAGATGTAATAGTGGCCAAAGGAACTAGGGTAAAGGATGAACTGAAGGAAATTTATATTAGGCAGGGAATGGCGTTGGATAGACTGTTGAGTCTGAAGGCTGATAAGTCCCTGGGACCTGATTGTCTGCATCCCAGGGTGGCTCTAGAAATCGTGGACGCATTGGTAATCATTTTCCAATGTTCTACAGATTCAGGAACAATTCCTGCTGATTGGAGGGTGGCTAATGTTGTCCCACTTTTCAAGAAAGGAGGGAGAGAGAAAACAGGGAGTTATAGACCAGTTAGCCTGACGTCAGTGGTGGGAAAGATACTGGAGTCTATAATATACTGGAGGAAATTACGACGCATTTGGATAGCAGTAGAAGGATCAGTCCGAGTCAGCATGGATTTATGAAGGGAAAATCATGCTTGACTAATCTTCTGGAGTTTTTTGAGGATGTAACTATGAAAATGGACAAGGGAGAGCCAGTGGATGTAGTATACCTGGACTTCCAGAAAGTTTTTGGTAAAGTCCCACATAGGAGATTAGTGGGCAAAATTAGGGCACATGGTATTGGGGGCAGAGTACTAACATGGATTGAAAATTGGCTGGCTGACAGGAAACAAAGAGTAGCGATTAACAGGTCCCTTTTGGAATGGCAGGCTGTGACCAGTGGGGTACCGCAAGGTTCGGTGCTGGGACCGCAGCTGTTTACAATATACATTAATGATTTAGATGAAGGGATTAAAAGTAACATTAGCAAATTTGCTGATGACACAAAGCTGGGTGGCAGTGTGAAATGTCAGGAGGATGTTATGAGAATGCAGGGTGACTTGGATAGGTTGGGTGAGTGGGCAAATGTATGGGAGATGCAGTTTAATGTGGATAAATGTGAGGTTATCCACTGGTGGCAAGAACAGGAAGGCAGATTACTATCTAAATGGAGTCAAGTTAGGAAAAGGGGAAGTACAACGAGATCTCGGTGTTCTTGTACATCAGTCAATGAAAGCAAGCATGCAGGTACAGCAGGCAGTGAAGAAAGCTAATGGCATGCTGGCCTTTATAACAAGAGGAATTGAGTATAGGAGTGAAGAGGTCCTTCTGCAGCTGTACAGGGCCCTGGTGAGACCCCACCTTGAGTATTGTGTGCAGTTTTGGTCTCCAAATTTGTGGAAGGACATTTTTGCTATCGAGGGAGTGCAGCACAGGTTCACAAGGTTAATTCCCGGAATGGCGGGACTGTCATATGTTGAAAGATTGGAGCGGCTGGGCTTGTATACACTGGAATTTAGAAGGATGAGAGGGGATCTGATTGAAACATATAAGATTATTAAGGGATTGGACACACTAGAGGCAGGAAGCATGTTTCTGCTGATGGGTGAGTCCAGAACTGGAGGCCACAGTTTAAAAATAAGGGGTAGGCCATTTAGAACAGAGATGCGGAAAATCTTTTTCACCCAGAGAGTGGTGGATATGTGGAATGCTCTGCCCCAGAAGGCAGTGGAGGCCAAGTCTCTGGATGCATTCAAGAGAGAGTTAGATAGAGCTCTTATAGATAGCGGGGTCAAGGGATATGGGGAGAGGGCAGGAATGGGGTACTGATTGTGTACGATCAGCCATGATCACAGTGAATGGCGGTGCTGGCTAGAAGGGCTGAATGGCCTACTCCTGCACCTACTGTCTATTGTCTATTGTATCACTTCCCTCTCAGGGGAAATGTTGTTCTCTTTGCATTAATAGGAGAACCTCAGGTGGAGATAGTTGTTGGGTAGGGTTCATTTAGATTAATTGGGTTTGTCATTCATATTGTATCGGGTGGTCATTTAAACTAAGGTACATAGAAAGTATGTTTTGCAGTACACTGAATCTCTGGAACTCTGTCCTGGCGCATTGTGGAATTTTGGAGACTGGATCTCTGGATGGAGTTAAAAGGAAATAAATACATTTCTGTATTGAGGGCTTTGGAATTGATCTTTGGAGCAGATCCACACATTGAACGGTAGGACATGCTTCAGGGATTCAATGGTCCAGTCAGTCCTTCTCCTATTTCCTTATGACCTTGGCCAAGTTTGATTCCAAATGTTCATGTGTTGGGCTGATCTTCCTCAAATGTCCTCCTCTAGTTCCCTGTGCAGGAAACCCATTTATTCTGTGAAGTGATGCAGAGATCCCCTAGAAAGGTTGATAATAGTCATTACAGTTTATTTTTTTGACCAAAACTTGTGAGCTTTCTGATCAGATAGAGGATACTCTTTAAACAGCCATTCTTTCCACTGCGTTATTGTAGCCGTGCAGCAAGATATTGCTCAGTGAATGGGGAGACAAGGAGCATGGATCACTTGGTACTTTGACATCTGGAGGTTCTCCCATATTCCCATTGACTACCCACTAATTCCTCTGCCTTCATCCACCCAATGTACCTCTAGAAACCTAAGCACACACGACATTGCTGCTTGCTCGCTTTATCTGAAGGCAGTTTCTCACCCAACAACTAGGCTGTCCAACCACTGAAACCAAGGAGAGTAATTGCTTCACATTTTATAAGCAGCTGCACCAATCAAATTTGTCAGATTCAGATGCTTCATGCTGTTAGGCAAGGGCTACCCAGAGGATATGACATCACCTTCTCTGGCACAATGATTTAAGACCTTGTATCCTCCCAGATGGCCAGCATCACATTCATCACAATTCAGCTGTCAGGAGGTCCCTCAAGCTGAAAAAAGCTGAAAGCCTTCTTTTCCCTCTCATTATTCAAACATTGCACATAAAGTATCTCACCTATTGCAGTAGATCCAGGATATTTACATCATTCCAACAAGTTTATCTGCTCTTCTTAAAGAGTAAGTTCTCGATGCAGATAGGGGCCTGAGCAGGTCTTTGCAATAGGAGGTACTCTTGAATCTAACATTATGGTTCCATAAAGATGAGAAAATCTGCAGATGCTGGAAATCGAAGTAATGTGCGCAAAATGCTGGAGGAACTCAGCAGGTCAGGCAGCATTGAGGGAAAGGAGTAAACAGTCAATGTTTTGGGCCAAGGCCCTTCATCAGGACTGAAAAAAAAGCAGAGAATTTAGGACAAGGAAGAGAGGAGAGGGGAGGGGAGGAATAAGTGCAAGGTGGTAGGTGATAGGTGAAACTCGGAGAGAGGGAGAGCTGATGTAAAGAGCTCAGAAGCTGATGGGTGAAAGAGATAAAAGGTTGGAGAAGGGGGAATCTGATAGGAGAGGGTAGAAGGCCATGGAAGAAAGGGAAGGGGATCTGTGTCTGTTTGGTTCATTGGCAACCTTCTAGCTCTAAGTTAGGTACCATCGTTCATTCAGGTGCCTTGCCATTCGGTGTGGGCGATCATGTCTCTCCATCCATCACGGTCTCTGACCCTTGGAATTGTAGTTGTTGCCTCTCCTGTTTCTAACCATGATGTTAATCCATCTATCACTTTCATTCTCTGTCAGCCTCTGCTTCTTCTTCCTTCCAGCTTTCCAGTTGTAACTAAAAGTTCTAATGTCTCTCCTCGCATGATGTGTCCAAAGAATTCTGATTGCTGTCTTCTGATTTTTTTAAGTAATGTACGTTTTGTTTTTGTTCTCTGTGGATCTTCTTGGTTGGTTATCCTGTCCGTATATGATATGCATAGCATTCTTCTGAGGAACCACATCTCTGCTGCATCAATTCTTTTTTCCATTGCATTTGTGTGGTCCATGACTCACAGCCATACATCAATATAGGAAGAATGTAGCAGCTGAGAGTTCTAAGGCACACGTCAATTGCTAATTTCTTGTTCGTTAGGATGTTTCTCATTTCTATAAATGCCGTTCTTGCCATTGCTATTCTTGCTTTTATGTCTCTTTCGCATTTGCCATCAGATGTTACCCATGATCAAAGGTAATTGAAGTTGTGAACTTGTTTCAGGATTTCATTTCCCAATACGATTCTACAGTTTGGGATATCAGGTTTCTTTGATATCACCATTACTTCAGTTTTCTTTTTGTTTAAGGTCAGGCCAAGTCTTTCACTTTCTGTGTTGATGATAGATACTCGTTTCTGTAAATTTACTTCACTGTTTGCTATCAGTACTGTATCATCGCATAGCGGAAGTTGTTGATATTGTATCCTCCTATACTTATTCCAGGTAGGTCTTGTATGGTTCTCATGCTGTTTTCACTGCACAGGGAGAACAGATCTGGTGATAGAACACAACCCTGTCTGACTCCTTGCTCTATTGGCTGATACTCACCAATCTCGTTGTCTATCTGTATGGCTGCACTTTGTTGCCAGTAGAGATTCCTGATTATTCTTAGATCTTTTCCGTCAATATTAATATCTTTCAGCATTTTCATGATGACTTGGTGTTTTACTGTGTCAAAGGCTTTTGTGTAGTCAATGAAACAGAAGTATAGGTCTTGTTGTACCATACAACAGACTAAGATACTGTGGCAATACAGAAGGAGTATTGCAATTGTTGGTGACTCTTTTCAGATCATGACAGAACTTCAGGGCAGTCATTGTCTGCAAACATCTGGGACATCTGTAGGTTAAGGGGAACAGTTTCATATGAAAAAAACATAAATGGAATATAAATTATACAAAATTATATAAGAGAGAACACTATTAGAACCAATAAAAGCCCGTCGTTGGGCAAAGTGGTCGAAGTGGTCATATGAATCTCAGTCCTTCCTTTCCCCATGGGCAGCTTTGGAAGTTTTGTGTCTGAGCACTTGAGCAAACAAGTGGACAGAGCAATCCAAATTGCTTATTGTGGTGCTTATAAATTCTCATCAAGAAAAGGTACGATGAAAAAAAAGTATATATTCCTTTTCACAGTTCGGCAAAATGGCTATATTTCCTGCTTTTTTGAGAGGAATCAAACATTAATTATTAATTGCTACAGAATTAATTGGAAAATTAATGTTCAGCACAATTGCATCATTATACATGTTGCTGCGCATATTTGGGAATGCAAATGAAGGTTTTTTTTTCTGTTTTACTTGTAGCCAAATGTAGGAGAAACATCAATTATTAACAAGTCTTCAAAAACATGGCAATTCTTCAAAGTTTGGAGTATTTGCTTACTCACTGGCTTCCAGCAAGAAGCACAGAGGTGCTTTGTATTCTTGGTGAATACAAGAACTCATACTTAAGTTAGTTAAGCATTAGAAGGACATTGAATGGGAACTGAACTGGCTACATTCTCATATTTCTTAGAGAAAGGAAGACCATTCAGCCTAGTGAATCTATGCTGGCTCTTAGAACAATCTCATTCTCTCAATTATTTCATGGAGTCATACAACTGGAAACTTGGGCTCATTGAATCTGTGCATCCATTTACTCTGACCCTAATTTATTCTCCCCACATTCCCATCCATTTCATCTGAGATTTCTTCTGCTTGCCTACACTCTAGAGACAATTTGTAATGGCCAATTAGCCTACTAACCCTCACATCTTTGAGGTATTGGAGAAAGCTGGAGCACCTAGGGAAGACGATGTGGTCGAGGGTAGTGCATGTCAACTTCTGACAGCACTGGAGGTTAGGAGCAAACTGGGTTAGCTGGAGCTGTGAGAGGGCAGGTCTGCCTGTAGCATCTTTCTGCTTCCCTACAGGACTTAGTTTTCTCATCACAAGCTGCAGAAAGATCCTCTTAATGGAGGAGCACACTTTGATGGAGAACCAGTTGCAATCAGACACATTTCTTGTTTTCTGAACAGTTGTTCCTTGTCTAATTTCATCTGCTTGTTCAGTGAAGCTAGTGTGGATGCAAATAGAGGCATGCTATGCTGTACAGTCCAATTCTTTATCTGCACGCCCAGTACTTTGTCTTTGGGTGAGTTTAAAGGAATCTTAGTTATCTTTGGATAATTCTGGGTTCTCTCAAAGAGGGTCAATGAATTATGGAGCAATGATGAAGGACATTCATATCGATTCTCTGAAAAAGCTGTTTAATTAGTCCAGCTACCTGTGTACAAGTACCTTATTATGATCTACTGACTTTTTGTGCGCACTTTTGTCACCCTGTTATAGGAACAATGTTATCAAACTAGAAAGAGTGCAGAAAAGATTTATCACGATGTTGCCTGGACTTGGAGTACTGAGTTACAAGAATTTGTGTAGGCTAGGACTTTATTCCCTGGAATGCAGCAGACTGAGGGGTGACCTGATAGAGGTACCTAAGATCATGAAGGGTATAGGCAGGATGAAAACATGGAGTCTTTATACCAGGGAGGAGATGCTACACACAAAAGGTTAAGGTTAGAAACAAGATATTTCAAAGGGACATCAGGGACAGCTTCTTCATGTACAGGATGGGGGCAGAAATAGTGAGTCTTCAGAAATAGTGGTTGAGGTGGGCAGATAATCACCATTTAAAGGTCATCTAGATAAATACATGGATAGGGGAGGTTTAGAGGGCTATGGGCCAGATGTGGTCAGTTAGGGCTAACTTGTTGGACAATGTAGTCAACCTGGATAACTTGGGCCAAAGGGCATGTTTCCATGCTGTATAACCCTATGACTATGACCTTGCTCTAACATTCTAGCTTGGAAAATATTTCCTTTCTCAAACAAGTCTGCGGTAAACCTTAAATAATTAGTTAGTGAGCTACTTCTTAGGGTATTCGATCACTCAAAGTTAAGACCTCCAAATATGGAGGGAATAGAGGTGAAATAATTGAAAACTACAGTTGTGCTTGTCTCCCATGCCAATACCAAAAAAATTGGACTCATTGTTTACGTCCAGTGGGCATCAGGACATCAAACTTTACTGAAGCAAATGCACCAGGAAGGTCCAAGATTCAGGCTGCAGCCCTCTTGATGGTAACTGATTACTTCTGGACTCTATAGAGGGTTGCAGATGAGAGAGAATTGTGTTCTTATTATATCTCATGGTATGTGTGAGAGACGCATCAAGCCAGAAACTGCTTTAGCTGTGAAATCCGTCAATGTGTGACGGCTTTAGGCTGACCAACTCTGCCTGAATTTATTCAAGGAGATTATGTCACGTAACCTCTTCCTTTAATTGGCCCAGCCCACACCAGCTAGTTTACTGTGCTCACAATTCATTTGCTTTCCTTGCCACAATAGATTGGGTAACTGCTCCTTGTCAATGAAACAGCCTTTTCCTTCCCCATCCTCGACTGTAACTTCAAAACCAATAAACAACAGTGAAACAAAGGTAGTGGAATCCAATAAATCGTTTACCTTCCCCTGTGATCTTTCTTCCAAGGATAGCTAGTGAAAGTATTGGGAAATTTTGATGTGAATTCCTGGGAATTCCAAGGTAATTTTGGAGGGCTTTCTAATGAACTTAGAGCCATGGAGACACACAGTACCAAGTCAGGTCCTTTGGTCTAATGAATCATGTTGAGCAGCAACATCCATTTACATGATTCCTATTTTCATCTTATATTCTTATATTATTCTCTACACATTCCCCTCATCTGCCCCGGTGCTACTACTCCCTGAATACCAGGAATAATGCACAGCGAACATTAATAGCCAACTGGCATGACTTTGGGATGTGGAAGAACCCGAAGAGGTTAAGCCTACATGGTGAAAGAGTCAACGTGCAAAACACACACACACACACCCCCCCCCCTCCCCCCCGTAAGGCAATAAGCCTACTAACTCTGTGGAAAATGTTAAGCACTTCCTTTCCTCCAGCACCACACACCAGCAGCTCAGCATGCAAATCCAGAGTGGAAGCAGGTCATCCTCCAGTCCAGAGGCAGAGAGAGAAAACGCAATAACTGCTCGAGGGGCTTGGTATCTGTGGAGAGAAATGGACGGTTGACCTGAAATCTCGCTTGTCCATTTCTCTTCACAGGTGCTGCCTGACCTGCTGAATTCCTCTAGTTTTTTTGTTTCCTTGCTTCAAACTCTGGCATCTGCAGCCTCTTGTTTCTCCAAAGGAGAAGTCATGAGCGACGAACATGATCAGCACACAGCATGGACTGCGAGGGAACTGATCCTCAGTTGTCATCAGGGCTGGAAGCCCTTCGATGTGGCTGCTTCTTCTATTGCCAATTACAGCCTCGGTTTTGGGTCCATTGCCTTCAAGGCTTCTTGAATAATTATACTACAACATAAATTCCACAATTCAACAGGGCATGTAAGTACATAAAAAATACAAGCGTTAATTATTTTAAACAGGAACAGAAATAAGAATGCAATGTTATTACAACTCCATTTACCTTGACAGAATTGCTTTGGCCCAAAGCAACAATTTATCCGTGCCATGGCAACAGCAAGTTATTTATTCAATTCACCTTGCTGCTCCACAGACGTAGGCCTGCTGACAGTCTGAAGGTGGAGAGCAGTTGTAACGATGCATTCAGATGGAGGGATTGGACACAGTACCCTTGTTCTTCCAGCACCACGTAATTGAAAACAAATTCCAGGCAGGACAAGTTCCAATAGTCGTGACGAATCCTTGTAACTGTTGGGATTTCTCTGCCAGAGACACATAAGATGTTGCCATTGCTTCTGTGTTTTCCCTTCATAATGGTGCAAAAGGATCTTAGATATGCAGTCTAGGAGGGCTCTTGTGATAGGGCATGGTGCTAATTCCTCAGCAACAGAGCTTGAGACCCAGAGGCAAGTGACATGATCAAAGTCGAAAGTTGAGTTTACTGTTGTATGCACAAGTACAGATATGCAGAGATGCAACAAAAAACTTGCAGTGTCACAGGCACTGAACATTGTAAAAGGAGCATTCACAAGAAAAATATAAATTCACATAAATTAGGCACAATTTTTATAAGAAAACGCAATTAGAACAAAAAGAAGTTAATTTTAGGCAAACGTGATCACAGTGTTGAGATCATGATTGGAGTTGTGCAGGTTGGTTCAAGAACCGAATGTTTGAAGGGAAGTAGCTTGTTCTTGAACTTCCTGGTATAGGACATTATTTTCTGTACCTCTTGCCCAACAGTAGCTGTTAGAAGATGGCAGGGATCTTCAATGATTGATGTTGCATTCTTGAGACAGTATCTCCTGGGGATAATACTGGTAGAGGAGAATGATGATCCTGTGAGAATTGGGCTGAGACTACTACTCTCTGCATTGGAGTCATTACCTATGGCCCCTCCCGAGTCTGCTCCACAGCTGAGCCCCCAGCACAAATGCCAGTGTCCTTGATCTCTTACTCACCCTAATGACTCCTGGCCTGATGCTGTAGCGGCCTCAGTGAGTTGCCATCAGGTTCGAGTTTCGGTTGGCTGAGACGACGACCAAAATAGTTGCTTTAAAACCACATTAATGGCATCATGGCAAGTGTGCCATTGTGTTGTAGACTACTGAGGTTTAGGCATGAAAAAGGTGCAGGTTACTGTTGAATGGCATTGCTTGACATCGCCAAAATAAATTAGATAACGCACAGTTTCTTTGTATATTGCAAGATTCATGGATGTAGAGAAGGCAAAGTAAATGTATTGTTATCAAAGTGTGTTTGTATCACTGTATACTTATTTTTTGCAGGCACTTACAGGAAAATAAAGAAATACAATAGAACTTCTGAAAAACTAAGCATAAAGACTGACAAACAGCAAATTTACAAAAAAAAAGACAAATTGTGCAAATATATAAAAAGATATTGCTGAGAGCATGAGTTGTAGAGTCCTTGAAAGTGAGTCTGTAGGTTGTGGAATCAATTCAGAGTCGAGGCAAGTGGGTTATCCACATCGGTGCAGGAGACAGATGGTTGTGGATAACCTCACTCACTCCAACTCTGATCTGAAATCAATCAATCGACAGCTAAATATGAAAATGACCTAAAATGTTCATAATGTAGAATGGTTCCATTGGTCTTGGTCTTAACCAAAATCAGCTGTCTGATAATGTGAACCACTGGACCTAATGCCTGTTTAAGTCAAGTGCCCTGGGCAAGACAGGGCTGCCTAACTAATATGGGACAAGGATCTTACCCATTGAGGAAGTGAAATTAAACCAGAAGCTAGGCTAAACAAGTTGGGGTTGTACTATTTGGACTTTAGAAGAACGAGGGGTGATGTTATTGAAAAACAGAAAGTCCTAAGGGAGCATGGCAAAGTGATGTTGAGATGCTTCCAGTAGTGGGAGAGTCTTGAATGAGGGGACATAATTCCAATTTAATTATGAGATACGTAGAACTTGCTTCTTCTACATTAAGAAGATAATGAACTTGTGAAATGCTCAACTTGTGGTGGTTGGATGAGGGGAGGAGCTAAATACCTTTAGGAAAGGTTGGGAAATTAAGGGCTTTGAAGAATTGGAATAGATGAGGAGCTGAGGCCTGCAGTAGGTCAGCTGTGATCATGCTGAATGGCAGGCAGGTTTGGGGGAACCAAATGGCTACTCCTTCAACTTCCTTGTGTTCCTCTGCTTTCTTATGTCATTTTTTTCTCAGCTGTCAGCAATGTAATCCTTGCTTTTTGAGCGTGAAGGCTGCTTTTTGTTAAAGGTCCATGCAAGACTTTAAATGTGAAAGCTTGGTTGTCATTGCACCAATGAAAGATTATTTATTTATTTATCCCTCTCTCTCGCTTTATTTATCTATTTATTTATTTATTTATTTACTTACTGATATAGCGCAGGAGCAGGCTCTTCTGGCCCAATGAGTTTTTGAGCAAAATTACACCTATATGATCAATCAACCTACCAACCGATACGTCTTTAGAATGTGGGAGAAAACCGGAGCACAGCAAGGAAACCCGTACGTTCACAGGCAGACCATACAAGTTCCTTATAGACAGTGTCGGGAATTGAACCCAAGTTGCTGGCACCATTGCACTAACCAGCACACTACCGTGTCACCCCTAAATCAGCTCAGACAGTGATTCGGGGACTCGCTGCAGCTTCTCAATATTACTCTGAAATGTATCAACTTGTACATAAGTTTCGCCCAACATTTGCCATTAGCTAGCATGCAAAGTTTTTAGCCAGTCACGATTGAACTTGTGGGAGCATGCTGTGTGCAAATTGCTCCCACCTTTACTATCTTAGAACAGCTTAATATCTAAATATTTTGCTGTGAAGTATGTTGGGACATACTGAGATCAGGAAAGGTGCTGTGCAATGCAAGCTCTTTTTTTTACCTTGACAAATGCATAAATAGTCCTCAAAATGATTTTTGAAAGAATCCTTTTTGTCAGTTTAAGGTTGACTTCATAAATTAAAAATAAACTATCCTGTGTTATCTGTCTCCTTGGAGTTGATTTACTTGAGGAGCTGACAGAAAACAGATTACTGCTGGAAAGATTTTAGTTGCCTGACTCGAGAACAAAAAATGTTAAAATGAGTTATGGACACCCCAATAAAGAATGATACATTTTCTCCCGATGTCAGCAGAACCTTTGAAACCGGCAGTGGCTACAAAAAAGGGCATGTTGCTCAGTGTGAGAACTAATACTTTGAATGCCCCTTCCTTCTCACATTTGAACAGACAGAAAGCCCCAGGTTATGATAGGTTCCATTCCTGAGATCTGTTTGTAAATCAGAAGTGAATAGAAACTGTGTGTGGGAGAGGATAACAGAAACAACTGTGAGGGAGGAATGGCCTCATTCACTGGGTGACAGAGTGAGTCTCAGCACTGCCAGCTCTGCTCGGCTTGATCCGGACCCTGATCGTTGTGGCTCGGTAGGGTGATGACGGCGGGCAGACGCGCAAAACACCCCTGTTAGAAACTCAGAGAAAATTCCTGCAGCACTGCAGTGGCCTGCAAACCCATCCCCACTCATCCTGCTGGTCTGCCAGACACTAAGTAAAATGCGTGATGTGTCTATAAGTTAGGTGTTCACTGTCATGGAAGGGCCTGTAAGGAATACGGGGCCTGTAAGGAATACGGTGATCAACCTGCATACTAGCAGCCTCAACAGCAATAATAACAAGTAACAAACAAGAGAAAATCTGCAGATGCTGGAAATCCAAGCAACACACACAAAATTCTGGAGGAACTCAGCAGGCCAGACAGCATCTATGGAAAAGAGTATAGTCGACGTTTCGGCCCGAGACCTTCGGGCAGGACTCTCCTTGCCTGCCCATTGCCTCCCTCTGGTACTCCTCCCCCCCCCCCCCCCCCACTTTTTCTTTCTTCCATGTCTTCTGTCTTCTCCAATCAGATTCACCCTTTTCCAGCCTGTATCTCCTTCATCAATCAACTTCCCAGCTCTTTACTTCCTCCTTCCCCCTCCAGGTATTGCTGCCTGGCCTGCTGAGTTCCTCCAGCGTTTTGTGTGTGTTGCTAATAAAGATCTAGTAATCTGGTTTTAGTGATTGTGTGTTATGATATAATTAGTGCTTAGAATGCTATGAAATCCCTCATTTCTTCACCAAGCAGGGGACCCATCCAGGTGATGGGGTATCTATAGAACATAGAACATTACAATGCAGAATAGGCCATTCTGCCCACGATGTTGTGCTGAGCTTTTAACCTACTCTAATTTACATTCTACTCCAGTCTACACTGCCCTGTAATGCCAGGGTAGGCTATAATTTCAACTCTCCAGGGTCGTGAGACTCATAAGCATTATTCCAGTTGCCCTGGTCTAAGGTTGCCCCTTGTCAGACGGAAGCTGATTCTGAATGCCTGTCTGTTCCTCCGTTCTAGATCTCATTCTAGGATCCTTTTGTATTCTTCTTCGTTACATTGCTGACAGAGCCGGTCACCTTCAGTAGTCAATGTTTGAAACTGTACCTGTGGGATTTCACAAGTGCTATCTCTAAGTCCTTGTAAGATATGACAATATTACTCTGTAATAGGCACAGATATTAAAGGCACAGATATTAAATAAAGCCATTTCAATGTGCTTTTCAAGTAACTTTACCAATGAATGCAATTGCACAGAAAGCTTTCTGATTGATTTTTTTTGATCTTTTACATGTTTACTTCTAGTAGATCCATGAGAGAGCCACAGTGATGAAAATATTAGTGTCTTCCAACTGTTGTAAATCTAATAAATAGGAATTTGCATTTTTTAAAAGTTGCTCCAAGCGAGTTTCTGCCACTGCTTTACATTTCTCCCATATATGAAACGTTATCAGTAAAACGACAAGAATTTGCACTATTAATAAAAGAAAAAAAAATCTACAATAAAATAATTCATGGAGTGTTTGATCTTCCTTCTCTGCTGTAACTGTACAGTGATTAGGTCCATGGTGGTAACACGATGTTGTAGTTTATGGAAATGATGTTGAACATGGAGGCCAACTTGATAGAAGGTGAGGGGATGAGGAATGGAGGGAGGGGAATGGTGAGCAACATTCCTCATTTGAAAGATGATGATGAATCTGTTCCCATCACCTTTATAGCCAGTGCAATCCAGATCATTATAAATACTTGAGAACAGAATGGGTTTTCTCAATCTCACCTCTGGCCTATCCCTAATGACCTTAAGTCTCAGGTGTCCAGAGATTTATCTGATTAGTTCCAAGGATGGTAATTTCAAAATAATCTATCTGTAAACTTCCAGACCAGGCGTGTAATGGAGGTCAGTACTTCCCAGCTGTGGGTTATCCTTCACACACCTGCAATATCCTCTGTAAGTAGAAGCAAGAACATTATTTTCAATTGGAATAGAGGTTAGTGCTTCCAGGTTGTGGGTTACCATCACTTCTGCCCACCGTGGACCAGACCATTTGATTACCAATCTGTTGCTTCTGGTGCCTGCCTTGAGGTAAAGTACTCTGCTTCTCTTTGCCTAAATTGTAAAATAGCTGGCAACCAGACCTGTTCAACAGCCCTGCAGTTTCCAGTGTTTTGCACTCCTGTGTTCACATGCTCATTCTCTAGGTGCAGTGCACTCTACCACCCCGGAGTTCCACAACCCATCAACCAGGTGTTCTCTACAATGTATCTCCTTGACAATGCCTGCCTCACTCTATCAGAATGTTCCCTTCATTCTGTCCATCCGTCCCCCACCTGCTGTTGGCGCGTGGCCAAGTGGTTAAGGCGTTCGTCTAGTTATCTGAAGTTCGCTAGTTCGAGCCTTGGCTGAGGCTGTGTGTGTGTGTCCTTGAGCAAGGTACTTAACCACACATTGCTCTGCGACAACACCAGTGCCAAGCTGTATGGGTCCTAATGCCCTTCCCTTGGACAACATTGGTGGCGTGGAGAGGGGAGACTTGCAGCTTGGGCAACTGCCAGTCTTCCATAATAAAACTTTCCAAGGCTGAAATCCATGGCCTATCGAGGCTAACGGAGGCCTGCACTCCGAAACAAAAAAAACTTGCTTCCCATTCCAACAAAGAGTTATTAACCTGAAACAATGAAGCTGTTTCTCTCTCTGCGGATGGTGCCTGACCCGATAACTGTTTCAAGCATTTTTGTTTTCATTTCCGTCGACTGCATATTTTTGGAATCTGTTTCCTTTCGTTTGTTGGGGTTGGGATTTACCAGATGAGGCTGCGCGGGGGCAGCAGACAGGCTTTCTCCTTCACTACAAGAAATGCTTCCAGGAGACACCAAGGGTGACAGGTTAATGCTGTTAGGTTATGCTTGTGACCAAGCAGAAGATGAATGATACCCAAATCCTGAGGTGATACCAGCGGTTGATTATTTAGTAATATTCACTGACAAGATATCCCCAATGCAGATTGATGGATCTTCTCTGATTTTGGTAATATTTGTTTCAAGCCCCAACTACGTACAAATGGGATAGTTATTGAAGCATAGAAGATCCTGATGGATTTGACAAGGTGGCTGTGGAGAGGACTTAGGAGAAACTACAGATATTTAAAGATGGAGAGTTGGCCATTTAAGACAGGGATGGTGTGATTTTTCTCTCTCTTCGAGATCCATTCAGTCTTCGGAATTTTCTTCCTCTGCGAGGCAGTGAAAATGAAATATTAAATACTTCTAAGTTAGAGGGAGATCGGTAAGAGAGTTCAGGGTTACCTGGGGTAGATGAGAATGTGGCATTAAGTTTACAATCAGTAAGCCATGATTTTACTAAATGGCAGGACAGGGGAGAGTGGCTTTCATGTAGAACAAATAGCGCAGATGATCTTCCCCACATTTTACTTCCACCCACACTCACTTCTGCAGCACAACTTAATTTATTCAAGACCAGGCACCCTGTACCATCAACCCCTTCCCTTACTCTTCCTCTTCCTGTGACCACCTACCCACATCACAATTAAAATACAATAATAATTATAAGCCAGTCACTTCAGAGGTCAAGAGCTTTGTAGTTAACGATTCCAAGCTCTGCCAGTCTCTTTCACACGTAGTGATCATAGTGCTGCTAAAAAAAATCCTGTCTAAATTGCCTATTACATTGCTTTTGCTTATCTTCAGTGCAGGCCTTGCTTTCAGTTCATGCCTGTAGAACTATCTCAGCCGTCATTCCAAAAGTGGTGGATATTTTAACAACTTATGGGGAAGATTTAAATTTCCATCTTCGCCTTGCTCTGACAAGACTTGTATAAGAGAATATCAATACTCACCATGTATTATATATTGCATGTATATGCAAGGCAGCAGATGTAACTGCAACAGAGCACAACTCAGTTCCATGGTGCTTAACTCCAAGGCTCTGCTCAGGCGTGGTTAAAATGTATTTTATATTCTAAAAAGAATTAGTGTCACACCTGGAATATTAAATCCCATCCCTGACAAATGATTAAAATATACACAAGCAAGAAAATAAGCAGCTGGAGGAACCTGACGCATCAAGCAGGAAGAAAATGGATGAAAAACATTTCAGATCCACAGATGCTGCCTGACCCACTGGGTTCCTCCAGCAGTCTGGGTTTTGGCTACGGATTCCAGCGACCACAGTCTCTTGCGTATCCAAGATCACGTACAATTAAAGTGTCTCACCTGAAAGTGATAATCAGTGTGATGAATGGTGCAATTAGAGCAAAAGCCGCTTCTCAGGAGGACCTCGGTCATAAAGTTTGTTGTTAAACGGTAGCTGATGCTATACTAAGATAATATTTCTTCCATAATACCTGAAAATCTATGTACCGCTGGCAGGTAACAATGCTCCAGTGGTAACTGGCCTGAGTCTATCATTGTGTGGGAGCGTTTGAGTTTGGCCTCTGCAGATTCCTCCCTGAGTTTCCTCAGAATCAGGCTTATTATCACTGACAAATGTTTGTGAAATTTGATGTTTTGCAGCAGCAGTGCAGTGCAATACTTAAAATATAATATAAATTACAATAGCAATACAGTGGGTTCCAATTAATTGGGATTCATCAGGACCAGTTTACCTAGTATAAACTAGAATTGTTGAGGGGTAGGAACCGAACTGACGTGATGGAGGAAGGGGCTGTTGGCTCACAAGTAGAGAAAGCTTGGAGACAGTGTGAGAGGGAGGATAGGCAGGTGATAGAGATCGGATAGTTTGAGATGTGTTTGCTTTGATGCAAGAAACATAATGAACAAAGCGGGAGAGCTTAGAGCATAGATCAGTACTATGAAGCTATGATGTTGTGGCCAGTACAGAGACTTGGATGGCTCAGGGGCAGGAATGGTTACTTAGAGTGCCAGGAAGGACAGGGAGGGAGGCAAAAGAGGTGGGGACGTGGCACTGCTGATCAGAGGTAGTGTCACGGCTGCAGAAAGGAGGAAGACATGGAGGGATTGTCTACGGAGTCTCCGTGGGTGGAAGTTAGAAACAAGAAAGGGTCATTAATTCTACTGGATGTTTTTTATAGACCCCCCCCAATAGTAACAGAGACATAGAGGAGCAGATAGGGAGACAGATTCTGGAAAGGTGTAATAATAACAGGGTTGTCATGGTGGGAGACTTTAATTTCCCAAATATTGATTGGCATCTGCCTAGAGTGAGGGGCTTAGATGGGGTGGAGTTTATTAGGTGTGTTCCGGAAGGTTTCCTGACACAATATGTAGCTAAGCCTACAAGAAGGGAGTCTGTACTCGATCTGATATTGGGAAATGAACCTGGCCAGGTGTCAGGTCTCTCAGTGGGAGAGCATTTTGGAGATAGTGATCACAATTCTATCTCCTTTACCATAGCATTGGAAAGGGATAGGAATAGACAAGTTAGGAACATGTTTATTGGAGCAAGGGGAAATATGAAGCTATCACGCAGGAACTTGGAAGCATAAATTGGGAACAGATGTTCTCAGGGAAATGTACAGCAGAAATGTGGCAAATGTTCAGGAATATCTGCATGGTGTTCTGCATAGGTACATTCCAATAAGACAGGGAAAGGATGGTAGGGTACAGGAACCGTGGTGTACAAAAGCTGTTGAAAATCTACTCAAGAAGAAAAGAAAAGCTTACAAAAGGTTCAAAAAACTAGCTACTGATAGATATTTAGAGGATTATAAGGCTAGCAGGAAGCAATTTAGGAATGAAATTAGGAGAGCCAGAAGGGGATATGAGAAGGCCTTGGCAGACAGGATTAAGGAAAATCCCAAGGCGTTCTACAAGTAAGTGAAGAGCAAGAGGATAAGACGTGAGAGAATAGGACCAACCAAGTGTGACAGTGGAGAAGTGTGTATGAAACCAGAGGAGACAGCAGAGATATTTAAAGAATACTTTGCTTCAGTATTCACTATGGAAAAGGATCTTAGCGATTGTAGGGATGACTTATAGTGGATTGAAAAGCTTGAGCATATAAACATTAAGAAAGAGGATGTGCTGCAGCTTTTGGAAAGCATCAAGTTAGATAAGTCTCCGGGTCCAGATGAGATGTACCCCAGGCTACTGTAGGAGGTGAGGAAGGAGATTGCCGAACTTCTGACAATGATCTTTGCATCGTCAATGGCAACAGGAGAGATTCCGGAGGATTGGAGAGTTGCAGATGTTGTTCCCTTATTCAAGAAAGGGAGTAGGGATAGCCCAGGAAATTATAGACCAATGAGTCTTACTTCAGTGGTTGGTAAATTGATGGAGAAGATCCTGAGAGGTAGGATTAATGAACATTTGGAGCAGAATAATATGATTAGGAATAGTCAGCATAGCTTTGTCAAAGGCAGGTTGTGCTTTATGAGCCTGATTAAATTTTTTGAGGATGTGACTAAACACACATTGATGAAGGTAGGGTAGTAGATGGATTTCAGCAAGGTACCCCATGCAAGGCTTATTGAGAATGTAAGAACCCATGGGATCTTACTTTGTGGATCCAGAATTGGTTTGCTCACAGAAGGCAAAGAGTGGTTGTAGATGGGTTATAATCTGCATGGAGGTTGGTGACCAGTGGTGTGCCTCAGGGATCTGTTCTGGAGCTCTTTCTCTTCATGATTTTTATAAATGACCTGGATGAGGAAGTGGAAGGATGGGTTAGTAAGTTTGCTGATGCCACAAATGTTGGGGGTGTTGTGGATAGTGTGGAGGGCTGTCAGATGTTACAGTGAGACATCGATAGGATGAAAAACTGGGCTGAGAAGTGGCAGATGGAGTTTGACCCAGGTAAATGTGAGGTGGTTCAATTTGGTAGGTCAAATATGATGGCAGAATATCATATTAATGGTAAGAATCTTGGCAGTGTGGAGGATCAGAGGGATCTTGGGGTCTGAGACATTTGGACACTCAAAGCTGCTGCGCAGGTTGACTCTGTGGTTAAGAATGCAGAAGGCATATGGTGCATTGGTCTTCATTAATCATGGGATTGAGTTTAAGAACTGAGAGGTAATGTTGCAGCTATATAGGACCCTGGTCAGGCCCCGCTTTACTGTGCTCAGTTTTGGTCGCCTCTCTAAGGAAGGATGTGGAAACCATAGAAAGGCTGCAGAGAAGAATTACAAGGATGTTGTCTGGATTGGGAAGCATGCCTTATGAGAATAGGTTGAGTGAACTCGGCCTTTTCTCCTTGGAGCAGTGGAGGTTGAGAGGTGACCTGATAGAGGTGTATAAGATAATGAGGAACGTTGATCGTGTGGATAGTAAGAGGCTTTTCCCCAGGGCTGAAATAGCTAGCATGAGAGGGCACAATTTTAAGGTGCTTGGAAGGAGGTACAGAGGAGATGTCAGCGGTAAATTTTTTATACAGTGAGTGGTGAGTGCTTGGAATGGGCTGCCAGTAATGGTGGTGGAGGTGGATATGATAGGGTCTTTTAAAAGACTCCTGGATCGGTACATAGAGCTTAGAAAAATAAAAGGTTATGGGTAACCTTAGGTAATTTCTGAGCAAGTACATGTTCAGCGCAGCATTGTGGGCCGAAGAGCCTGTATTGTGCTGTAGGTTTTCTGTGTTTCTATATTTCTATGACCCGTACACTTTGGCCCAATTAAGTGGCTACCCCAATTAGCTAGTTTCATAGAAATGGTTAAAAAGGTATAAAAAAACAAACTATCATTTAATAAGGAACAAATAATGTCTTTAAATGAAATACAGAACAAATTAGAACACTACCGATGCTACCTCAGTACTATTATTAGTGCATTAGTTCCCATTAGTTACTGATGGAGGAATTCAGCCGCTGTGCACTGCCATGTATGGGGTGTCCAGGGAGGGGTAGCACCTCTGGGGAAGAGCTTGTTGTGTCTATTCTGGGACAGGCACTCACCTTTGGTCCCCACTGGACATTCAGCTTCCAGCTGTGGCTCCAAGTAGCTCTTTGCATGCGACAACAGCCACACCGCTTCAACAGGCGGGCTAAAGCAGATGAGGGTAGCCCACGGGCCTTGTGCCCCGGTGAGGTAGGGACTCGCCTGCCCTAGCACGTGAAGTCAACTGTGGCGGACAGGATAGATGAGATCCAATGGCCAACCCAAGATGTAAGTTTGGCAAGAGAGTGAAGGGTACGATAAGGAATAGAAGAAGTCATGGTTATCTACTGCGATCAAGGAAGACCCCAGTTTGTGACGACGATTCATGCCACTGGACCCGGACTTTTGAGGACGAAAAACTGGAACTGTGCCCGTACAATGTCTTTTCCACCTTAAAACTCTCCTGCACAGATCTCACTGTCATTGTCAGAGACAACAAACAACCAACATGCAGCCATGTTCTTTTGATTGATGATAAATGAATGAATTACCACCAACACCTAGGGCAGATCAGGAACCGATTTCATAGAATGCTTTCGATGATTGCATCCCACAAATTTTAATTTTCATTGTAATATTCATTATTATTGATACCTTCAAATTCTTCATAGGTCTTAACATGTTGAAATTGTGAAATCATTTAATTTTCACTCCCTGCTCTTTCTGGCATCTCCAAGTGTGAATGCTTGAAACCACCATCCACCAGACAAACTGCAACTTGGATTGGCAACATTTCCTTCCAATGTTTTCTCAACAAGATCAGGGTTTATCTCCAAGCTGCACGGGCTTATTAGGATGAGGCTGAAGATGAGCTCAAGGAGGTAGATTTAAAGGGATAAGAAACAGACAAAGATAAAACAAAAATGAAAGATGAACTTACAGATTGGGAGAAATATACCGAAGCACAGCTTCCATAATCTTCCACTGGCATGTGAACAAGAGGAGACTCAGAAGAGAGGTGAAGCTGATCAGAGACTATGAGAAGAGAAATTTGCTCAAAGAGGTAAGAGCAGGCGTGAGTCAATAAATGTGTGCTCTATGCCATTCTTTGCCGAGGAAGAACATGTTACTAGAGTCTCACTGAAGGAAGATGTAGTTGAGTATCTGGATAGACTAAAGATTGATTAAGAGGATCTAAAGGAAAACTGGCAGTTAATGTGGATAAATCATCGGGTCCAGATGGAATGCATCCGAAGCTACTGAGGGGAGGAGGGGAGCAAATTGTTTAAACTCCCAAAATTCATTAGATTCAGTATTGTGCCTGAGGACTGGAAAACTGCAAGTGTAACTCTTTTGCACAGATAAACCAAGTAACTACAGACAAGTCATTTTAATCTCAGTCGTAGTGTAACCTCTAGAAATAATAATGAGGCATGCAATAAGCAGACACATGGACAAATGTAGATTGATTAGGGAATGACATAGCAAAGGCAAATATTGGCTGACCAACTTAACTGAATTTTATGATGAATCAACAGTGTTTTATCTTTAAGAAAGAGCATTCTAGGATAAAGTAACATCTTTATGATGAACAATAGTGTTTTAACAGTCTTTAAAATGAACTAACAGTGTCTTATGATCAGATAACAGGGATTTACCATGAGCTAACAATTTCATGACAACGTAAATGAGTTCCATGAAGAAGTAACAAAGTTTTATCAAGAAGTAGAGTTTCATGATGAAATGATTTTTATGATGAACTGACAGGTTTATGATGAAACAATTCTATTTTATGATGAAGTAACAGATGAAAAGTGAAATGCAGTTGATTTGATCGATTTGGGCTTCCAAAAGGTGTCTGATAAAGATGGAACTTTATAGGGTTGTTGTTAAGATGAAAGTCCATGGAATAAGCGGCTAAAGATAGAACAAAGAACAGCACAATTCCAGCCTCCTACCAATCACGTGTGTAAAGTGATGTTACTTTTCTAATGCAGGAAATGTAGTGGCTGCATTGCACACAACACGATCCCATAAACAACATTGTAGATGATCAACTAATCCCATTTACTGGTGCGATCCTAAGAAATGGAGACAGGAACGATCCTTTTGCCTTCCCTTCCATTCAGTGAGATCATGGCTGATCTTTCACCTCTCCATTTTCTTCATTAAATACCTGAAATTGTAGTTGTCTCCATCTTGAATATAGTGATTGAGGCTCCACAGTCCTCGTGGGTAGATAAATCAAAGGCATGCTCCCTCTGTTTGGAAAAATTTCTTCTTAATTCCCCCCGAATGGGTAACCCATTTTCTAGTTCTCTGCTTCCCAGGCAGGGATGGCGTCAAATACTGAGGCTTTATAAGGCATTGGTCAAACCATGTTTAGAGTATTGTGCATAGTTTCAGGCCCCTTATCTATGAATGGATGTGCTGGCATTGGAGAGGGTCCAAGCGAAGTTAGCGAAAATTATCCTGGGAATGAAAGGGTTAATGTATAATGAGGATTATTTAACTCCTGGTCTGTACTCACTGGAGTTTAGAAGAATGAGGGGGAGGGATCTCATTGAAATCTATCAAATATTGAAAGGCTTATATATCGTGTGGATGTTTCCAAAATTCAAAGTAAAATTTATTATCAGAGTTCATACATGTCACCACATACAAACCTGAGATTTTTTTCTGTGGGGATACTTCGCAAATCTATAGAACAGTAACTGTAAACAGGATCAAAGAGCATGGCCTGGGTGGTGAGGACAACGTTTCATGTAGATGTGCTCAATGGTTGGGAGGGCTTTTACCCGTGAGGCACTAGGCCGTATCCATTGACTTTTATAGGATGTTCTGCTCAAAGGCATTGGTGTTCCCATACCAGGCCTTAATGCAGCCAGTAGGCACACTGTCAAAGTTTGCCTAAGTTCTTGATGACATGCCAAATCTCCGTGGACTCCTGAGGAAGTAGAGGTGCTGTCAAGCTTTCTTCACAATTATATTCATATGATGGGTCCAGGACAAGACCTCTGAGATTGTGACACCCAGGAATTTTCTTTACCTCTGATCCTTTGATGATTACTGGCTAATGGACCTCTGAAGTCTACAATCAGTTCCTTGGTCTTATTGACATTGAGTGAGAGGTTATTGTTATTACACCACCAGGCCAAATTTTCAGTCTCCCTTCTGTATGCTGATTCATCACCCCCTTTGATACAGCCCACAACAGTGTCATCAGCAAACTTATATATGGTGTTGGAGCTGTACTTAACAACGTTGACATTGAGATGTTGATATTATTGTCCAATAATGGGGGAACAGAGGGCACAGCCTCAGAATAAAAGATGAAGTGTAATTTCTTTAGCAAGAAGATGTATCATTGACAGATGGTTGTGGAAGCTGAGTCATTGGTTATGCTTAAGACAGAAGTTGATAGCTTATTGATTAGTAAGGATGTTGAACGCCATGGGAAGAAGGCAGAAGAATGTTGTTGAAAGGGATAATCAATCAGTCATGATTGAATGATGGAGCACAACCAATGAGCCGAATGGTCAAATTCTGCTCCTACATCTTATGGTCTCATGGTCATCTACCCTGTAAGAATCTGGTGTTACAATGAGATCACACTTAATTCTTCTAAACCCTAAGCAGTACAGGCTCACTCTGCTTAATCTTCGATCAGACAACTAACCTACATCCCAGAAATCAACATGGCGAACCTCTGCTGCACACTTCATTCAGTAGGTACAACAGACTACAACGTAATTATTCCATGTACAGTTTCAACAGTGTTCTATATTAATGGAGTGGACACTTGTGTTCTTAATCAGCAAAGGAAGGAACTCAAGTAATCATAACTCCGATGAATAGGGTTAAAGTTTCCCTCACTGTTTCCATCTCCAACAGCATTCCATCTATCCTCCTAGTTCCAGGTCCCTTCCCACTCCCGAGAAGCTCCTGATGGCATTCCTGATGGGAACATAGTGATTCATGAGCTGCTGCCAATAACCTAAGATGTGCTCCATTGTCTGACCATGCAATTTCCTTACTAAGAAACCTTGGGGGGACAGGTGGAGTACACATACCATCTCTTCCCATCACAATAAGTATCAGGGACCCCCATGAACAACCCAGATAATAATCGATTGGATTACAGAGTTCAACTCTGATAAAATTTTTAATCAGCAGAAGCTGGAGATAGTGAAAATATACACTTTAGACACCTCCATCAGGTCAGGCATCACCCGTGTGAAGACAAAGCATATACTATCTCAGGTTGAAGACCCTTCGTCAGAGCCTATTGTTGTTTCCATTCAAATGTCCTGTGTTCTTTTATAATTGTGAGGGGTGGGTGGAGCTTCAGTTTTGCATTTCATCATTCAGGACTCCCACCACCCAGGACATGCCCCTTTCTCATTGCTACCATCAGAGAAAAGGTATAGGAGTCCCAAAAAAAGCACTTTACAATTTAGGAACAGCTTCCTCCCATTTGCCAACAGGTTTCTGAATGGTTACTGAATCCATGAGTACTACCTCACTATTTTTTGTTCTCTTATTTAATTTGTTACAGATATATTTCTCATTATGATTTACCTCCTGTAGCTAAGAGGCAAACAAGTTGATGCATTGTGAATTGAGCATATGAGGATGGCCAGATAGGTGATAGGGCCAAATTGCAGTCAGGGGATGCGTTGAAGTGTAACATGGAGGCAAAATCGAACTGGGGGATGAATACAGGACTGAAGGTGTTATATTTGAATGCATGCAATGTATAGAATATGGTAGATGATCTTGCAATGCAGTAAGAGATTGACAGTCATGACATTGCAGGCATTACTGAGTTGTGGCAGAAAGAAGGTCTTAGTTGGGGGCTTAACATCCAGGGATACACATTGTATTAAAAGGACAAACAGGTAGGGAGAGGGGGTGGGATTGCTCTGTTGGTAAAAATTGAAATCAGATCTTTAGAAAGAGGTGACATAGGATCAGAAGATGTAGAATCCTTGTGGGTAGAGTTAAGAAATGGCAAGGGTAAAAAGTCCCTGATGGGAATTATATACACACTGTGAACAGTAGCCTGGATGTGGGATATAAATTACAATGGGAAATAGAAAAGGTATTCAATAAGGGCAATGTTATGATATTCACGGGAGATTTCAATATGCAGGTAGATCAGGAAAATCAGGTTGGTGCTGGATCCCAAGAGAAGGAATTTGTAGAATACCTACAAGATGGTTTTTAGAGCAGCTTGTGGTTGAGCCCACTAGGGAAAAGGCAATTCTGGATTAGAAATCGTGTGATGAATCTGATGTGATTAGGAAGCTTAAAGTAAGGAAACCCTTGGGAGGCTGTGATCATAATATGATAAAGTTTTCCCTGAAATTTGGGAGCAGGAAAGTAAAGTCAGAGAAATCAGTCTTACAGTGGAGAAAAGAGAATTACAGAGGCATGAGAGGAAATCTGGCCAAAGCAAGGAGGCACTGTCAGGGATGACAGCAATGGCTGGAGTTTCAGGGGACAATTTGGGAGGCACAAGAAAGATACATTCCAAATATGAATATGTAATCTAAAAGCAGGACGAGGCAACTGTGGCTGACAAGTGAAGTCAGAGACAGCATAAAAGCACAATATGCAGCAGAAATTATTGGGAAGCTGAGGAGTGGGTAGTTTTTAAAAACCACCAGAAGGCAACTAACAAAACGATAGGAAGATGCAATATGAAAATAAGCTAGCCAATAATATATAAGAGGATAACAAAAGTTTTTTTTCAGATATATAGAGTAACAGAGAGGCAAAAGTGGATATTGGACAGCAGGAAAATGACACTGGAGAGATAGTAATGGAGAACAAACCTAATAAGCTCCCTGCTGAAGGGTCTCGGCCCGAAACGTTGACTGTACTCTTTTCCATAGATTCTGCCTGGGCTACTGAGTTCCTCCAGCATTTTGTGTGTATTACTTAACACTATTTAAAAACTGTTAGCTTGACATGTGGTGTTGTGTCTAACGGCCATGCATGTGCACGTGACTGACGCTGGTTAGAAACTGTTTGGCAGTAGACTCCTGCCCCAATTAAGCAACATGGTGTCCCAAATAAACAAAGAGGATTCTGGTTACTTTCTCAATTAGTTTTTGTCCTTTAGGAGTTGTCCCAAATAAGCGGTTTCTCCGATTAACTGATGGCCCAATTAATTGGAATCCTCTGTATACGGTATGTTGGGGATATGATTCTGATTCTTATTCTGATAAAGCTACAGGCCTGATAGTGTAGCCCCTAGATTTGGAGTGGAAACAACATCTGGGCAAGGGAAACAGCTGAGTGAAGCTGGGACAATATTAGAGTAATTTCTAGTCACCCTTCAGTAGGAAAGATGTTCGTAAACTGAAATGAGTGTAGAAGAGATTCTTAAGTATGTTTCCAGGGCTTGAGGGACTGTGTTAGAATTTCAGGCTGAGGGTGTATTCCTTAGAGCATGGGAGATGAGGGGTGATCTTATAGAGGTGTATAAAGTCACAAAGGGCATAGATAGGGGGTCTTTTCCCTACGATTGGAGAATTAAAGATAAGAGAGTTTAGGCTTAAGGTGAAAAGGGAAAGATTTAAAGGAACTGAGGAGGAAGTAGTTGAGGCAAGTATAATAACAACATTTACAAGTGCATGGATAGGAAAGACTTAGAAGGATATGGGCAAAACAGAAGCAAATGGAACTGCCTTGGATGGGAATCATGATCAGTGGGGACTAGATAGGCTGAAGGGCCTGTTTCTGTGCTGTATAATTCTATGACTCTATGGTCTTCATGCATAAACATGACTTTCAAACATGGTCACGTATTAGGTTGTCGCTGTCCTGGGTGGAGAATCCACTGTCACAGAACAGAACAGCAACTGTTAGTGGAGGTGTTGTGCTTGTGCCCCTGGGACGGACTTGGAATCACTGACTTTCTTCGCATAAGGCATGATGTCTCCTGAGAGACAGCGATTAGCGCAAAGCTCCTTTTAATGTCAAAAGCGGCATTGTGATTTGCATTGTTGAAGCCTGGAAAAGTATAAGGGTTGTCCCATCGGCAGTCGCCTTGCTTATTTGCATAATGCCACCACCTGCTGTTCTAGTTGACAGGCGTCATTATGTGGAGCTCGGTATTTCTCAGCATGAACTGAGAGGGGGCATTTACAGAGATTGGTAGGTACCTAGAACGTGCTGCTGTGACTGCTGGTGGAGGCAGATAAAATATGACAGAGGGATAGAGAGTGTGCTTAGGCAGAAAGGTATAGCGTAATTAGGCATCATTAGCTTAATGAGTTCGGCACAACGTTACGAGCCAATGGGCCTGTCCATATCCAATGTTTACATGTCTATGGCTCTGTGCCTCTTGTAGATTAGGTTTTCTTCAGATTTGTACACAGAGTTTTCAGTCTTCAGGATCTACTGATGAAGGGACTCCACAGAGTAAGCGGACTACCAGAATTATGTGTCTCTTGCGTAGGCCAACACTCGGTTCAACATCTTGCTGCCTCTTCATTGTGGTGCCAACTCAGTGTGAAAGCTGGTGCCCTTGAAGCCAATATAATGTGTGCCAGGTCTGTATGTTTGGGTCCAGTGCCCACTCTGAAGGAACACAATGAACTTGTCCATCACAGACCAATGGAAAGTATCAGTTGATGGGGTTGCCCTTCATTTGCGGCCTTCATTGTCCATCCACCTCAAAGCCTACACACCAGTGAACCCTTGGACTTCTTTTAAGGCGAGCTTAGCAATTGGAAAATAGGAAGGAGAAGGAGGAAGAACATGCAACGATCTGTTATGGGGGTGGGGGAGCAAGTGGGATATGGTGGAGAGTAGAGTCAACTGCTTTAACTTCCTGGGTGTTAACATGTCAGATGACCTGTCCCGAGCCCAGCACATAGATGCAATCATAAGGAAAGTATGCCAACATCTTTACTTTCAAGGTAGGTTTGGCGTGTCATCCAACACTTAACAAGCTTCTACAGATGTGCACTTTGATCATTTTGCATTGAAGTGGACATTTTTTTAAACTCTGTCCTTTCTTGTTGAAAGTTGCATCCTGAGGGGTTGTATTGTGGTCTGGTATGGCAATTCACAAGTGCAGGAATATAAGAAGCTGCAGAGAGGAGTGGACCCTGCCCAATGCACCCCAATCCATCCTCTCCCACTACCAGTAGGAGATGCTGTATCAAGAAGTCAACATCCATCGTCAAAGAGATGCACCATCTGTGTTATTCCATCTTCTCACAGCTACCATCAGGCAGAAGATATCGAAGCTTAAAGTCCAACACCACCAGGTTCAAGAACTGTTAATTATCCTTAATCATTCAGTTCTTCAACCCACGGATGAAACCCTTATCACTACAGTTGAGCAACGCTATGACCATTTTGATCACTTGCATTAAAATGGACATTTTTTGTTCTAATTCTGTTCTTTCTTGTAAAATTGTGCATAATTTAAGCTTAGTATATGTTTTTCTCATGAATGCTGCTTATGTGATGCAATGTGCCTGTGACGCTGGTGTGTGTGCACCTGACAATAAACTTGACTGACATCAACAGTGGCACTGCAAGTACCATTGGAGATGCTCATGAGACGTGTTGATGAGCAATGGCAGGTGTGTGCTGTTGGTAACCAGGCTGCTGGGTAGCAGAGACCAAGGCATCGGGGTTTAACAGATGTGACAAAGCTTCTCCACTTAAGCTGAGGAAGCCCTTGTTTAGGAATTTGTTAATGCGAATTCCACAAGGGCTAAGAGCTTATAGTAGTCAACTGCTCAGATCACTATTTAATAGAACATCAAAAAATCAATATTGTCCCAAAGCTGAAATATGGTGCAATCTCAAAAGCAAGCAATGGTGTGTATCTCAAGCCATAAACTATTTGATTTGGGGACATAAATTGTACAGAGATTTTCAGTTAAGCACACCTAAAGGTGGCCCTTAAATGTTCAGCTTCCATATTTTCAAAGTTCCCAATGGGAATTTCTCACTGTGCAAATTTAGTTCAGCATGAGTGAGGTATTTTAAAAATATACAGTCCTTGTAGTCTGAAGCTAATGTACAGCCTGCTTTCTAAGAAATGGTGTGGACATTAGGGTAGCCTGCTGAATATCATGAAGTATCACCGTTAAAGTTATGTCAGAAGTGGCAAGGAGGACCACAAGTATTTAGAATTCATGGTGAAAAGATGTTTTTAAAATCTATATGTTTCTTGGGTTGTTCATGGGAGACAGTGGCTCCTATTGTGATGGAGGTTGGAGGGGTTATGTGTACCTTAACCTGGAGGGAATGTAAGAAGAATGCCAGATAGGCTGAGTGTAAAAGTGGCTGCTTGTTGATCATCATTGACTACTTCCACGTCTTATTGCAAAGCTGATTTAATGGTATGGTGTGCTTATTCACAAGCTGCCTTTCTTATGAATTGCGAAACCGAAGCCTAACTTATCCTCTTTGGAGTGTGTAGCAAGTTCTGTGGCGCTGGGTCCAAATATTAGGGTTGTAGATAAAGGTAAGTTAAATATTAGTGGGTTGGGGGCTTTGTGTGTGTGTGTGGGGGGGGACAGGTAATTACAAAAGAAAAGACAAGATGTGAAAATATGGATAATGGTAAGCAGAGCGTGTCATTCCAGGACATAGTGCAATCGTGCAGAAGTAATAATATCAAGGTAAGAGAAATGTTAACATTAACATTAAAAGCATGAAGCATTTGTAACAAGATGGATGAATTAAAGAGCATAATAGAATTAAATTGGTTTGATCAAGTGCCCATCATAGAGTTATGGTTACAAGGTCACCGGAACAGTATTGGAGAGGAAGATAAGGTCAAGTTATCTGATACTAAAAATGAGATGCGGAACAGTAATGAAAATACGGAACTTGGTTCAGAAGATCAAGAAAGCAGAATTAATTAAGATGAAATAAGGAATAAAAAGGGCTAGACATTACTATTGGAAATAATCTATAGGGCTTCTAATGGTGCCTAAAGTGTTGGATTAGCTATTGAGAAATAATTAGAGCTCATAGCTATAATCCAATTAACGCAGGGCTGAGAGAATATAACATTCATTAGTACAGGATAAATCAAAGTGGCAAAGGTACAGTAGGTTTGTGTTACTAACATTATTCCCTTGAATAACACATTGTAGAGCCAGCCAGAGAATGGGTAATTTGATATAAAACAGAAAATGCTGTAAATCCACACCTGATGAAAACAGATTGATGAAGGCAGAATGATGGATGTGGTGTGTATGGATTTTGGTAAGATGTTTGACAAGGATCCACATGGAAGGCTCATCTAGAAAGTCATGAGGCTTGGGATCCATGGAAACCTGGCAGCATGGATTCAGAAGTGGCTTGCCCGCAGAGCGTGGTAGTAGACAGAGTGTATTCCGCCTGGAGGTTGGTGGCTAGTTGTATTTTGCACAGATCTGTTCTGGCACGCCTGCTCTTTGTGATTTTCACAAATGACTTGGATGAGGAAGTGGAAAGGTGAGTTAGTGAGTATGCAGACGACTCAAATATTGGTGGCCATGGAGTCATAAAATCTTACAGCACTACAGCACAGAAATAGGCCTTTCAACCCATGTAGTCCTTGCTGTCCGGGTTTACTGCCTAGTCCCATCTGGCCCCATTGCCCTCTACTCCTCTCTCGTTCATGTACCTGATCCAACCTCTCTTGCATTAAAATCAAACCCCATCCACCACTTCCACTGGCAGCTCATTCCACACTTGCATCACCCTTTGAGTGAAGGAGCCCCCACCCCTCAGATTCCACTTAAATATTTCAGCTTTCACCTTAAACCTATGACCTCTCATTCTTGTCTATCCCAATCTGAGGGAAAAGAGCCAGCATGCATTCTGTAAAGTCATAAGATATAGGAACAGAATTAGGCCATTTGCTCATTGAGTCTGCTCCACCATTTCATCATGGCTGATCGCATTTTCCTCTCAGCCCCAATCTCCTGCCTTCTCCCTGTATTTATCCATGCCCTGACCAATCAAGAAACTATCAACCTCTGTCTTAAATATACACAAAGACTTGGCCTCCACAGCTGCCTGTGGCAAAGAATTCCACAGATTCAACACTCTCTAGCTAAAGAAATTCTTCCTCTTCTGCACACTAAAAGGATGACCTTCTATTCTGAGTCTATTCCCTCTGGTCCTAGACTTTCCCACCATAGGAAACATCCTCTCCACATCCACTATGTTAAAACCTTTCACCATCCGATAGATTTCAATGAGATCACCCCTCATTCTTCTGAATTCTAGTGAATATAGGCCCAGAGACATTCACCCATTTATATCTCTGTTCTCATTCTCCTTGTGCTTCAGGGAATAAAGCACTAACCTATTCATCCTATCCTTCTAATTTAGGTCCTCAATTCCCAGTAATATCCATGTAAATTTCCTCTGCAGTCCTTCAAGTTTTGTTGGTACCTTTCCTGCAGGTAGGTGACCAGAACTGCACACAATACTCCATATTTGGCCTCACCAGCATCTTATACAATGTCAACATTATAACTTCTATACTCAATACCCTGCTCTCTGATGACCATTGTGCCAAAAGCTTTCTTTATGACCAGTGACACCACTTTGAAGGAATTGTGGATCTGTATTCCCAGGTCCCTTTTCTCTATTGCACATCTCAGTAACCTACCATTCACTATATTAGTCCTAACCTGGATTTTCCTCCCAAAGTACAACATCGCACACTTATCTGCTTTAAGTTCCGTCTGCCATTTTTTAACCCAATTCCCAGCTGGTCCAGATAACACTGCAAGGACCCAGCACCAAACTCATACACCACTAATCACAGGCCCTCAATCAGAGAGACAACCATCCATGACCACACTTTGTCAATGTGGAATGCAATTGACTACTTCATCCTGAATGTCAAGTGACTTAACCTTCTGGACCAGCCTCCCATGAAGGACCTTATCAAAGACCTTGCTAAATTACTGTCTTCCCTTCAACTTTCCTGGAAACCTTCTCGAAAGACTCTACAAGATTGGTTAGACATGACCTGCCATGCATAAAGCCACATTGACTATCTCTAAATAGGCTTTGCCTATCCAAATACTTACATATTCTGTTGCTTATCATAACTTTCAATAGTTTACACATAACGACATCGGACTCACTGGCCTATAATTTCCCAGCTCATTCTTAGAGCACTTCTTAAATAACAGAAGAAAATTAACTGTTCCCCTGTCCTCTAGCACCTCACCCATGGCTAAATACATTTTAAATATCTCTTCCTGGGCCTCTGCCATTTCTGTGCTAGCCTCCCACAAGATCCAAGGGCCCCTTTGTCAGGCCCTGGGGATTTATCTAACCTAATTTACCTCAAACCCGCAAGCACCACTTCTTTCATAATTCCGATATGGTCCATGACCTCCCTACTGTTTCCCCTCAGTTTTGTAGGCTCTGTGTCTTTCTCCCAAATAAATACAGATGGAAGAATTCATTTCAATCTTCCCTATCTCTTATGTTTCCTTGCATCGATGACCACACTGATTTTAAAGCGTACCAATTTTATCCCTTGCTATCTTTTTGCTCTTAATATAGCTATAAAAGTCATTAAGATTCTCAAAGTTCAAAATTCAGAGTAAATTTATTATCAAAGTACATATATGTCACTAAACACTACCCTAAGATTTATTTTCCTACAGGCATTCACAACAGAACAAAGAAATACAATAGAATCAATGAAAAACTACACACACAGACTGACAACCAATATGCAAGAAGACAAACTGTGCAAATAATTAATAAATAAATAAATAAATAAATAAATAAAGATAGATAGATAATGCTGAGAAAATGAATTGTAGAATTCCTGAAAGTGAGCCCGTAATTTGTGCTCTTTGCAATGGTACTCAGTGATGGAGAGGACTTTTCCTGAGACGTACTCAGCTGTATCCACCACTTTTCATAGGTTTTTCCATTTTTAGGCATTGGTGTTTCCATGCCAGACCATTATGCAGCCAGTTAGGATGCTCTTCACTGTACGTCTATAGAAGATAACATGCCAAATCTGCACAAATTTCTAAGGAAGTAGAGACTCTGTCGTGCCTTTTTTGTAATGGTCTTTGTAACCTCTGTGTTGGTTCCAGGACAGGTCTTGTCTCCCAGAACAACCTCATATCCTTTTCTAGCCCCCTGCTTTCTCTCATAAGTATTCTCCTGTATTTCTTATATTCCTCAAACACATCATTTGATGCTAACTGCCTTACCTATATATGCGCTTCCTGTTTCTTTACCAGGACCTCAATATCCCTTGTTAACCAAGGTTTCACAAACCTGTTAGCTTTGCCTCTTATTCTAACTGGAACATACAGACTCTGTACTCACAATATTTCAATTTTGAATGCCTCCCACTTGCCAAGCATCTCTTTAGTGGAAAGCAACCAATCACAAACCACACATGCATGATCTCTTCTGATGCTATCAAAATTGGTGCTCCTCCAGTTCAGATTCTTAACCCAAGGACCAGTCCTACCCGTCTCCATAATTATCTTGAAACTAATGGAATTATGATTGCAAGGTCCAAAGTGATCCCCTACACTCACTTCTGTCACCTGCCATGTCCCATTCCCTAAGAGGAGATCCAGCATCACATTCTCTCTAGTTTGATCCTCAATATATTGATTAAGGAAACTTTCCTGAACACATTTGATAAACTTTATCCCATCCGGTCTTTTTTTCTGTTTGGAAGTCTCAGTCATACCACCAACATTGTGCTGTGGTTAGTGTTGAAGGTTGTCATAGGTTACAACTGGTTATAGACAGGATGCAGAACTGTGTGGAGAAGTGTCAGATAGAACTCGAAGTCAAGTCAAAATTTTAAAAAGTGAAAATAAATCTACTATCAAAATATGTATATGTCACCAAATACCACCTTGAGAGGCATTTTCTTGCAGCCATTTGCAGGAAAATAAAAAATATAGAATTTATGAAACTCTTTACATACACAAAGACTGACAAACAGCCAATCTGCAAAGGAAGACAAATGGTGCAAATAAATAAATAAATGCATAAATGAATTCATACATAAATAATTACTGAGACCATGAGTTACAGAGTCCTTGAAAGTGAGTCTGTAGGTTGTGGAACCGTTTCAGTTTTGAGGTGTGAAGTTATCCACGTTGGTTCAGGAACCTGGTGGTTGTATTCAATCCAGAGGTGTGTGAAGCGATATACAGGTGCCTCCCCACCCTTTACAAGGGTAGAGCGTTCCTACGAAACCTTTCTTAAGCTGAAATGGCGTAAAGCAAAAAACCATTAATTTATATGGGAAAAATTTTTGTATAAGCGAAAATCCTCTTTGTAATGCGAAAACAGGTTACTAATGTAGGTTCTTGGTAAAAGTGAGGCGGCGTAAAGTGAACATTCGTAAAGCGGGGGACACCTTTGCCGAATCTGAAGGCACAGTATAAAGTTAATGGCAGGAGTCTTAACAGTGTGAAAAATCAAAGAGCTCTTGGTGTCCGAGTCTATAGATCTCTCAAAGTTGCTGTGCAGGTTGATAGGGTGGTTAAAAAGATGTACAGTATGTTATAATGCCTTCATTTGACAGGTAATACAGATTAATGCTTCAGCTCTATGAATTTCCAGTTAAGCTGCACTTGGAGAATTGTATTCAGTTCTGATTATCTTACTGTAGGAAGAGCATGTACACTTTGGAGAGAGTGCAGAGGAGAAATACTAAGAGTTTAGAATATGTCTTATGTGGAAAGCTTGAGTGAGCTATGGCTTTTCTCTTTGAGGCGAAGCAGGATGAGAGACGACTTGATGGAGGTATATAATGTTATACAAGATGCATTGATAGACCGGACAGCAAGTGCCATTTTCACAGGGCAGCAATGGGTAATACTAGAGGACATCTTTTTAAGGTGAGTGGCAGAACTAAGGTGAGATGTTAGATGAAATAGGTCATTTTACACAGTAAGTGCCTGGAATGCACTGTTGTGGGTGGCAGTTGAGGCTGATGCATTAAGGATATTTAATAGACTTAGATATGCACATAGATGAAAGAATAATGGAGCAATTTGTGCTGCATAAGACTTAGATTTAGCGTGGAATAGGTTTATGTAGATCAGAACAACATCTTGGACTGAAGGCCCTATACTGTTCCAATGAAGAGTCCTTGACCTGAAATCTTATCTTTGTCTCTCTTCCTACAAATGCAGGCTGATCTGTTGAGTATTTCCCGCATTCTCTGTTTTTATTTTAGGTTTTAGATTTGTTGGATCTACAGTTTTTTTTCTCTTATTTTCACTTCCTTGGTAAGCTACTTGAGATCCGGTATTGAGAATCTCATTAGTAATCTTGTATTAAAGGATTCTCTGGGGAAGAGTAATCATAATACAATAGAATTTCACATTCAGCTTGAGAGTGATAAACTGGAGCCTTAAGGTCCAATAAAAACATTTATATAAGTATGAGGGAATAGATGACTGAAGTAAATTGGGATATTAGATTAAAAATGTAATGATAGATGAGCGATGACAGACACCTGAAGAAATATTTCATAATTCTCAATAAAGACATTCCATTGAGGGAAAAAAAGACTCTGTGGTAAAAGGTGGTTAACCACAGAAGTCCATTCAAATATTAGACTAAGAAAAAAAGTTTATGAAGCTGCAAAAGAATTAAGTAGATGTGGGGATTGTGAGAACTTCAGAAATTATCGGAAGATGATTTGAATCTAGTAAGGGGGAAAAACTGATTATGAGAGTGTGAAAGCTTTCACTGGTATGTTAGAGGAAAGAGAGCAAAAGAGAAACAGGCCAGGTAGCATCTGTGGAATGATAAATGGTGTGGTGGGGCTATGGGGAGACCTTATTGAAGTTTATAAGACTAGGAGAGGCATAGATAGGCTGCCAATATCTTTATCCCAGGGTCAAAATGTCTGATACTAGAGGGTATGCTTTGAAGGTGAGAGGGGGTGATTTCAAATGAGATGTGCAGGGCAATCATTTTATGTAGTGGCCTGTGCCTGGAATACACTAATGGGGGTGATGGTGATGGAGGTAATTTCAATGGAGGCTTTTAAGAGGTTCTTACATGAATGTGCAGAGAATTGAAGGATAGAGACAGGTAAGCCAAAGGGCCTGTCCTGTGCAGTACTGTTCTAAGTTCTATGTCCTATAAACAGTGTTTCAGCACATTGATGCAGGGTTTCAATCTGAAACATCGACCAATTTTACCTCCACTGATGTTGCATAACCTGCTGGCTTGTTGCTCCAGATTCCAGCAGCTGCGGCTTCTTGTGTCTCCCTTTCAGGTCATTGACCGACTCTCACTCGATAGATGCAGTCAGATCTGCTGAATGTTTCTGTCACTTTTGTTTTGGATATCCATCTGAGGCAACTTCTTTGGTCCAAAAATGGAAGTAACCATCAGTTCCTTCAAATGAAAGCAGTAGGAATTAGCAATAAAGAATAAAGATGTAGTGGAACATTATTTGATTATTGTGCATCTGTCTTCACAGTAGAAGAACTAAAAAAATTATGAAAATAGCATGTAACTATTGAATAAATGGGCTCTAAAACCACTAATAGTAGCAAAGGAAAATTACTGATAAAATTAAAGAACTAGAGAATACTCAAACACAAGAGGATAAAGGGAGCTATAGGCTTTGCCAGCTCCATCACAGGCAGAACCTTCTCCACCAATGAGGACATCCTCAAGAGGTGGTGTCTCAAGAAGGTGACATCCATTGCTACGGACCCTCACCATCTGGATCACCAGTGAGGAGATACAGGAATCTTAAGAAACACACTCAATGACGCAGAAGCAGCTTCTTCCCCTCTGCCATCAGACATCTGAATGGACCATTAACCTGTGAACACTGCCTCATTTTCTTTTTTTTGTGTTATTTATTTCATTTTGTAATTTTTATCATAACTTTACATCATTGCACAGTACTACTGCCTCATAAGAACAACTTTCATGGCATCGATAGGATGCAGAAGTGGGCTGACAAGTGGCAGATGGAGTTCAACCCGAAGAAGTGTGAGGCAGTACGCTTTGGAAGGACAGACTCCAAGGCAGAGTACAAAGTAAATGGCAGGATACTTGATAGTGTGGAGGAGCAGAGGGATCTGGGGGTACATGTCCACAGATCCCTGAAAGTTGCCTCACAGGTAGATAGGGTTGTTAAGAAAGCTTATGGAGTGTTAGCTTTCATAAGTTGAGGGATAGAGTTTAAGAGATGCAAGGTAATGATGCAGCTCTATAGAACTCTGGTTAAGCCACACTTGGAGTACTGTGTCCATTTCTGGTCGCCTCACTATTGGAAGGATGTGGAAGCATTGGAAAGGGTACAGATGAGATTTACCAGGATGCTGCCTGGTTTAGAGAGTATGCATTATGATCAAAGATTAAGGGAGCTAGGGCTTTACTCTTTGGAGAGAAGGAGGATGAGAGGAGACGTGATAGAGATATAAAAGATATTAAGAGGAATAGATAGAGTGGACAGCCAGTGCCCCTTCCCCAGCGCACCATGTCCAGAGGACATGGCTTTAAGGGAAGGGCTGGGAGGTTCAAGGGGGATTTTAGAGGAAGGTTTTTTACTCAGAGAGTGGTTGGTGCATGGAATGTGCTGCCTGAGTTAGTGGTGGAGGCAGATACACTAGTGAAATTTAAGATACTACTAGACAGGTATATGGAGGAATTTAAGGTGGGGGGTTATATGGGAGGCAGGGTTTAAGAGTCAGCACAATATTGTGGGCTGAAGTGCCTGTACTGTGCTGTACTATTCAATGTTCTATGTTCTATAAACACAGGGGATTCTGTAGATACTGGAAATCCAGAGTAACACACACTAAAAGCTGGAAGAACTCAGCAGGTCAGGCAGCATCTATGGAAAGGAATTAAGAGTTGATGCTTTGGGCCAAGACCCTTAATCAGGACTGGAATGGAAGGGAGAAAAGGCCATAATAAGATAGTGGGGGGTGGGAAAGGAGTAAAAACCAGAAGGTGAAAGAATGAAGCCATGTGAGGGGGATGGAAGGTGGGAGGGGATGAAATAAGAAGCTGGGCGGTGATTGGTGGAAATGTTAAAAGAGCTGAAGAATGAGGAATCTGATAGTAGAGGATAATGGACCATGGGAGAAGGTGATGGAGGAGGGACACCAGAGGGAAGTGATAAGCAGATGAGGAGGAGAAGAGAAAAGGTAAGAGGAAAGGCAGAACGGGGAATAAAATAAGAGAGGACGGGGAGGGGGAGAAACTATTGGAAGTTAGAGAAATCAATGTACATGCCATCAGTTGGAGGCTACCCAAACAGAATATGAAGTGTTGCTCCTCCAACCTGATAGTGGACTCATTGTGGCAGTACAGGAGGCCATGGACTGACATGTTGAAATAGGAATAGGATTGGACTTAAAATGTGTGGCTTCTGGGAAATCCTGCTTGTTGCAGACAGGGTGAAGAAGATTAGCAAAGCAGTCCATCAGTCCATGTTGGGTCCCACTGATGTTGAGGATGCTGCAGCGGGTGTACCTAAATTACCCTAGCAGAGCCACAGGTGAAGTGTTGCCCCAACTAGAAGGACTACCTGGGACCCTGAATCGTGGTGAGGAAGGAGGTGAATGGGCGGTTGTCGCACATGATCCACTTGCAGGAAGAAGTGCCAGGAGAGATATCATGGGGAAGGGTGAATGGACAAAGAATCACAGAGAGAGCAATTCCTGTGGAAAGCAGAGATGGGTGGGAGGAGGTATTGATAATAGCATCCTATTGAAGTTGGCAGAAGTTTCATGGCATAAATCAGATTCTGATTATGAAATCCCCTGGATCTGAGGGTCAGAATTCTAGGATTTTGGTAGTTGGGGATGTGGAGAAAGTGGATCCAATAGTTATATTTTCCTGTATTCTGAAAAGCTTCCAGTAGTTTGGCAAAATGCAAATGTAATATCACTATTCATGAAAGGATGGAAAAAGCAAACACTACCTTAACATTAGTTGACAGGTCTGTCATTAAGGAAATGCTAACAGAGTACTGTGTAAAGCATAACATCATTAGGAAATTCAACATGGACCAAATTGTATTGTGCAAATTTATTAGAGTTCTTTGAGGATGTAACCAGCAAGTTAAATAAAGAGGAGGCTAGAGTTCCGTTTTAAAATTTCCAAATGGCATTTGATAAAGTGCTACAAAAAAGGTTACTGTACAATGTCTCCTGGAGTTGAGGATCATGTTATGAAAAGGAGATGGAAAAATAGGCAGAAGTGAAAGAAGAGTTAAACTGGTCATTTGTAGACTGCAACCTGCAACAGATAGATACCTCAGAAGTCAATGGTGGAGCTTAAGCAATCTCCCAGATGTATGGATGGGCCAGGGTCATAAGATATCAGAGGAATTGAGACAGATTGACATTAGGAAAGAAACTGTGATGAGTAGACTGGTAGGACTGAAGGCTAATAAATCCCCGGGTCCAGATGGTCTGCATCCGAGGGTTCTAAAAGAGGTGGCTCAGGAAATTGCGGATGCATTGGTAATCATTTTCCAATGTTCCTTAGATTCAGGATCAGTTCCTGAAGATTGGAGAGTGGCTAATGTTATCCCACTTTTCAAGAAGGGAGGGGCGGAGAAAACGGAGAACTATCGCCCTGTTAGCCTAACGTCATTCGTGGGGAAGATGCTTGAGTCCATTATTAAGGACGAAATAGTGGCACATCTTGATGGCAGTAATAGGAATAGGCCGAGCCAGCAAGGATTTACCAAGGGCAAATCATGCTTGACTAATCTGTTGGAGTTTTTTGAGGGTGTAACAAGGATGTTAGACGAGGGTAAGCCAGTGGATGTTGTGTACCTAGATTTTCAGAAGGCATTCAATAAGGTGCCACATAGGAGATTGGTGAGTAAAATCAGAGCTCATGGCATTGGGGGCAGGGTTTCAACATGGATAGAAAACTGGTTGGCAGATAGAAAGCAAAGGGTAGCAGTGAATGGGTGTTTCTCGGACTGGCTGGAGGTGACTAGTGGGGTACCACAGGGCTCTGTATTGGGACCACAGCTCTTTACGATTTATGTCAACGATTTAGATGAGGGCATCGAAAACTATATCAGCAAGTTTGCTGATGATACTAAACTGGGTGGCAGTGTGACATGCGAAGAGGACGTTAGGAGAATACAGGGAGACTTGGATAGGCTGGGTGAGTGGGCAGATACTTGGCAGATGTCATTCAATGTGAAGAAATGTGAAGTTATCCACTTTGGAAGCAGGAACAAGAGGGCAGAGTATTGTCTGAACGGTGTAGAGTTAGGTAAGGGAGAAATGCAAAGAGACCTAGGAGTCCTAGTTCATCGGTCAATGAAGGTGAATGAGCAAGTGCAACAGGCAGTGAAGAGGGCAAATGGAATGTTGACCTTTATTACAAGGGGAATTGAATACAAGAGCAAGGATGTCCTTTTGCATTTGTACAGGGCCCTGGTGAGACCACACCTGGAATATTGTGTACAGTGTTGGTCTCCAGGTTTAAGGAAGGACATTCTGGCAATTGAGGAAGTGCAGCGTAGATTCACTAGGTTGATTCCTGGGATGGCAGGGCTGTCTTACGCAGAGAGATTGGAGAGATTGGGCTTGTACACACTGGAATTGAGGAGATTGAGAGGGGATCTGATTGAAACGTTTAAGATAATTAAAGGATTTGATAGGATTGAGGCAGGAAATATGTTCCAGATGTTGGGAGAGTTCAGTATCAGAGGGCATGGATTGAGAATAAGAGGTCAGTAATTTAAAACAGAGTTGAGGAAGAGCTTCTTCTCCCAGAGAGTTGTGGAGATGTGGAATGCACTGCCTCGGAAGACGGTGGAGGCCAATTCTCTGGATGCTTTCAAGAAGGAGCTAGATAGATATCTGATGGATAGGGGAATCAAGGGATATGGGGACAAGGCAGGGACTGGGTATTGATAGTGAATGATCAGCCATGATCTCAGAATGGCAGTGCAGACTTGAGGGGCCGAATGGTCTACTTCTGCACCTATTGTCTATTGTCTATTGTCTATTGACTTGAACAGTGTGTACTGCAACAATATTTGTGATAATGCAGAGTAGGTGGGAAAGTAAATTGTGAGGGAGACTCAGTGTGCTGGGGATATAGATGGGTGTAGTGAATGAGCAAGGGGATGTCAAAAAACAAGGGGAAATAGGAGGCTATCCACTTTGGTGGGAAAAGTATAAAAGCATTAGTGCATAATTCAGTTTAGTTTTATTGCCATATACACCAGGGTGAAATAAGTTTTGTGCTTGTGTAAAGCTCACAGAGTAAACAGTGTACATGGTAATAATAAAAAAAAACAATAAATAAACACAGAAAGATGCAAGGATTGTTGTGCAGGCCAAAGTAGTGCAAAAAGAAATGCTGAAGTGACAATAGAATAACCAAGAGAAGTAGAGTTAAAAGACACTGCAGGACCATTGGGAAGGGGATATGAAAAACATGATCAGTTCAGAAGTCTGTTAGTAGTGGGGGAAAAGGCAATTCTTGAATCTGGTTATCTGGGCTTTCAATTTTCTGTATCTTCTCCCTGACGGTTGAAGAGAACAAATGATCAGCCAGGGTAGCGGGAGATTAAGCAATGTTGCTATTATTTGAATTGTTTGAGACTAATGGACACTGGTGTTCAAAGGGATCTGGATGTGTTCTCAAAAACACAAGACGATATTATATAAATACAGCAAGTGAAAAATAGAATCAGAGTCAGGTTTATTATCACTGTCAATTTGAAATTTGTTGTTTTGTGGCAGCAGTACAGTGCGAGACATCACAATTATGATAGCTTATACTTCAGCCTCAACTGCAAAGGCTATAGAGCACCGAAGTAGGTAATTTTTAATGGCTCCTTACAGAGCACTGGTAAGAGCACACCTGGAATGCTGGCAACAGCCCAGGTCTCCATACTGCACAAAGGAGAGTCTTGACCAAAAGGCATTTCCGAGTAGGTTCACTAACTGAGAACGAGAAAATTGAATTTATTGCTATATCCACGAGAACGTGTATGCAGAAGTACAATGAATAACTTACTTGCAATAAGATCACCGGCACATAGGCATACAACATTCACAAGAAAAACATAATGAAACAGAAATTATACACTATTTTTACAAGAAAGAATATAATTACAAGAATACAATTAGAGTAACTAAAAAGAGTAGTCTATTTTAGTGCAAAACTATCCAATTGGCCATGGTATTGCTATTCTGAAGTAATGATCAGTGTTGTGCCAGTTGGTTCAAGAAGCAAATGGCTGAAGAGAAGTAGAAGTTCTTGAACCTGATGATGTGGGACTTCAGGTTTCTTTTCCCCTTGCCTAATAGTAGATGTAGGAAGATGGCATGGCCCAGATCGGAGATCTTTGATGATGTACACTCTGGAGTTTAAAAGAATAAAAGATGAAACAATGAAACATTGAATTGAGTTTGACAAGGTAGATGCTTAGGGTTTGGTTATCCTGTTGGGATTGTATCAGGGGCATTCTTGTGGACATTTACACCTGGTTATGAAAAAAACTGCCAGCCCCTTGTCCCATACAGTCATGAGAGCTTCTCCTTATCAGCGTTTTATCTAGTTCTCTGCGAGGAAGGCAGGTCTCTCTTTCCAGCATCCTCTCAGTCATCACAGCTCGGTGAGTTTAAGGGTTCCTTCTTCCTCTCTACTCCAACTCTTTTGTTCTTGTTTTAAATCCTTTCTCCCTCACTGGCCACTCCCAGTCACTGGACGCACTCTGCCATACCACTTCAGAACTCGTTGGTTCACAATGTGACACCATCCTTTATCATTCCCTAATACAGTATAACTTCCCTCTCTAGAGGACAGCTTCTGAGGAATGTTTCAAGCTAACTGCTCACATCCAAACCAATCAGGGCAAGGGAGCTTTCAAAACTTTGAATCTGGTACTCAACTTACTCAGTTAACACGAAGTACACTGCAGAAGCTGGGGTCAAAGCAACACATACAACAAACTGAAGGAACTCAGCAGGTCAGGCAGCATCCATGGAAATGAACAGTCAACAGTCCTGATGAAGGGTTTTGGCCTGAAACGTTGACTGTTCGTTTCCACGGATGCTGCCCGACCTGCTGAGTTCCTGCAGATGTTGTACGTGCAAGTATCTCTCAGTTGATGCTTTGCTACACGTAGATTACTCTTCCCTGCCAGACACAATCACTCCTGTAATTAACTTCCGTCATCTCTGGTATCAACTTAGCAAATTTCCTTTTCCTGTGCTTTGACACCCTGCCCAAAGATGTGCAACCAGACCTGGATGCAACAATCCATCTGAGACATGATTGGAAATTTACGAAAATTGTCAAATTCCCGAGCTGATCGGGCAGAGTATGAACATTTTATAGGCAACCCCAGAGTGTGAGGGAGAACAGAGTTATTCTGCACCTCAGTTTTGACTGTGATGTTAAGTCATTGCATTGGACCAAGCAAGAGTGGAATGAAATTTATCGTCTCTTTTGTGTAAAAATTCCATGTAGGACTGTTTCAGACTAGCCATTCCCATCCCATTTATTAGTGAGGGCAATTATGTTTACACCATATTGGGACCCAATACTTCTCAATAGATCTGGACGAGTTATGTCATTGTCAATTGATGGTTTGTAGTTAGTTTCCCATTGTGCCAATTTCATGTACACTGTTAATTTCTTTTACCCAGGCAGATCTAAGCTCACTCTATCATCAGAAGTCTGCACGAACCTGCTACAGCTGTCATCCACAGCACGTGGCAGATGAGTTTCATGTTGATTCTCATTGTAAAATGCTTCATCTTGGAAAAATAAACAGCAGCCACTGTACATTCCTACCTTAGATATACCACCAGCCACTGAAAGTGTCATACTACAGATTGGTGGATGGTTAAAGCACTGCAAGAGCTACCCCAGGCCTATTAAGAGCTAATCCGCTTCTTCTGAGGTGTGGTCACAATGTTCTTGTTCTCGTTCTCTCCATCTCTCTCTCTCTCTCTCTCTCTCTCTCTCTCTCTCTCTCTCTCTCTCCCCCCCCCTTTCTCTACCCCCCATCTCTCTATCTCTCTTTCTATCTGTCTATCTCTATCTCAAAATCTTACTATCTCTATCTCTCTATTTCTCTCTCTCCTCTCTCTCTATCTCTCTCTCCTCCCCAAGCTGCTCTTTCATTCATCCCTCACTCTCTTATGTTAACCAAAGTGAAGTGTCCCCTATAATACAGCATTCCTGAAATGGAGTATTATTAAAATCAACCAAAACCTGCAAATGCTGGAGATCAGTAAACACAGGAAACACTCAGCAGTTCAGGCAGCATCTATGGAGCTAATGTTTCCAGTCAAAGAACTAGGAATGAGAGACAACATTAGTTTTAGTTGCAAAGAGTGTTTGAGAGGAACAAAGGGAATATCGCTGATGGATGAGGCCAAGATTGTGATAATGATCATCTGTTGATGAAGGCTTCTCTCCTGCTGTTAATAAAGCTATTGAATGGATCTCATAGATATTATAAATGAACTCTTGACTTCATAATCTATCTCATTGTGTCCCTAATACCTTATAGTCTACTTGCACAGCATTTTCTTGGTATATGTAACAGTGACACAATTTAGCACATTCAGTTATTGTTCTCTTTTTAATACTGCAATATACTTGATGTTTTGACATAATCTGTATAGATGGTACGCAAAACAAAATTTTACACTGTATCTCGATAAGTGTGACAATAATGAACCAATTCCAATTTCAAATCCATTTAGTTGATAGGTTTCTAAGGGTAGTCAGAAGAGAACGCAGAAAAAGAAGCATGTAACAGATGTGAAAGGCAGAGTCATGGGAGATAGACTGAAGATCAGGCTGTGCTCATAGAGAAGGGAAACTGAGTCAATGTCACGGATGGATAACCTACAACAGAACAACAGGTTTCACACAAACTGAACAAATGTGTTACAGACAGTAAAGTTCAAAGTAAATTTACTATCAAAGTACATATATGTTGCCATATACAGCCCTGAGATTCATTTTCTTGTGGGCACACTCAATAAATCTACGGAATAATAACCATATTGGAATCAATGAAAGCACCCAATTTGGTCGTTCAACCAAAGTGTAGAAGACAACAAACTATGCAAAAACAAAATGAGAGAAATAATAATCATAATAAAGTAATAAATATCGAGAACATAAGATGATGGGTCCTTGAAAGTAAGTCCATTGGTGGTGGAAACATTTCAATTATGGAGCAAATGAAATTGAAGTTGTTATGGCATTACTCATCTAGATTTTCAATTTCTCCCCAAATGCTGTTTCATCACCATCTTTGATTTGGTCTACAACTGTGGTGTCATGAGCAAACTTGAATATGGCATTTGAGATGAGCTTATCCACACAGTAATAGGTGTAAAGTGAGTGGCCAAGTGGTTAAGGCATTTGTCTAGTGATCTGAAGGTCGCTAGTTCGAGCCTTGGCTGAGGCTGCGTGTGTGTCGTTGAGCAAGGCACTTAACCACACATCGCTCTGTGATGACACCATGTCTTGTCTTGGACACCATCGGTAGCGTGGAGAGGGGAGATTTTTAGCTCGGGCAACTGCCGGTCTTCCATATCCTGGTAGGCTTGCCCAGGCCTGGAAACTTTCCAACGTCTATCGAGACTAATGGATACACTACACCAGGTGTAAAGCGAGTAGAGCAGCCTTACTGGGGAGTCTGATTAGGATTAGGATCTGCAAGTGAGGAAATCAAGGGTGCAATTCCACAAGGATGTATTGAGGCCAGGGTCTTGGAGATTAGTAATTAATTTTGAGGGGACGATGATATTAAATGTCGAGCTGTAGTTGATAAAGAGCATCTTGATGTATGCACCTTTGCTGCCCAGATGCTCCAGGATTGAGTGAAGAGTCAATGAGATGGCATCTGCTATGGACCTGTTGCTCTGGTAGCCTACTTGGAGCAGACCTAAATAGCTTCTCAGGAAGGAGTTGATATGTTTCATCACCAACCTCTCAAAACACTTTATCATAATGGATGTAAGTGTGACTGGGTGATAGAGGCAGGTCACCACACTCTGTCTGAAGCCGGTGGCTACCACAAACTGCTGAAGCGCGAAGTTAAAGATCTCAGTGAACACTCCAGCCTGTTAATCAGCACAGGTCTTTAGTACCTGGCCAGGTACCCTGTCTGGGCTGGATACTTTTTGTGGGTCATCCTTGTGAAGGCTGCTCACTCGTCCACCTCAGAAACTGAAATCATAGGATCAGCGGGGGATGCGGGAGCTTGTGATGGTTCTTCCATGTTTTGATGGTCAAAGTGAGCTCAGAAGGCATTGAGCTCATCTGGAAGTGAAGCCCTGCTGTCGCCCATGTCGCTTGATTTAACTTTATGAGAGGTGATAGCATTCAAGCCCTGCCACAACTGATCATCCTTTGTTGATTGAACTTTAGTCCAGCATTGCCACTTTGATGGCTTTCCAGAGATCATACATGGACCTCTTGTAACTTTCTTGGCCTCCAGACCTGAATGTCTCTGATCTGATCTGATCTGACCCTCAGCAGACTGTGGATCTCAGGGTTCATCTGGGATTTCTGATTGGGGAAGACTCTGAATGATTTTGTGGGGATATGCTCATTGTTGAATTGTTGAATCCAGTATTGTCCAAAAGACTGCAATGTGATCAGTTGCAATATGAGGTATTGTTCCCCAAGGCCCCTACTGGCCCTTGATATATGTCAAGATTATGTGCTGAGGTCTCCAGAGTTGACCTGAGATCTGAATCTTCTATTTTAGAATAAGAATGACATCACAACTATCCTGGTAGGCAATGGCCTGCTCAGGGTTGACCTGCTGTCACTACTTCTGTCTTCCTTTGCAAAGCCCCTCATCACTTTGAGGGCCTCTCCATAGTTTCAGGTTTATTTTATTGCAGATTCTGACTGTACTGTGGTGAAATAATTTTAGCCCCAATCCTTGCTTGTTAGATGCCTGTATCAGATAATTAAATTAAAAGGGATTAAGCAGTGATGTGTTGAAGGTAAAATTGGATGCATTATGAATTGTTTCCATTATGACTTTATAAAAAATGTACAGGCAGAGAGTACATTGAAAAGACAGATATATGAAATAAAGAAAGAAGATCCCAAGATCACTGCTTTGTTTATAGTGGGTTGTCGATTTCAGCTGAGTAGCAGCAAGGGTCCTATCACTATGCTCGGCATTCATCACTAATCACAAAGAAAAATTAGCCAAGGTGTCAACAACTAACTGACCCAAGTCCCCATTTCAATTGCCAGTGCCGTGTCAGCATCATTGTCTGAAAATATTGTGTCATATTCTAGACATATGCTGACAGGACTCTCACTTATCTTTGCAATGCTGTTCTCTCAGTCTCTTCCTCTCTCTCTCTCTCTCTCTCCCCCCCCTCCTCCCCTTTCTCCTTCTTTATCTCTCTCCCTCTACCCCTCACCTTCCCCCTCCCTCTCTCTCTTTACCTCTTTCAGTCTGTCTGTCCTGCTCCCTCTCCATCTTTCTCTCACAACATGCAAACACCACCCCCCACCCCCGCCCCGAGGAAGTCAGCAGGCCAGGTCGAGGCCCTTCATCAGAACTGGAGAAAAAAAAGATGAGGAGTAGATTTAAAAAGGGGGGAGGGGAGAAAGAAACACAAGGTGATAGGTGAAACTAGGAGGGGGAGGGATGAAGTACAGAGCTGGGAAGTTGATTGGTGAAAGAGATACAGGGCTGGAGAAGGGGGAGTCTGATAAGAGAGGACAGAAGGCCACGGAAGAAAGAAAAAGGGGGAGGAGCAACAGAGGGAGGCGATGGTCAGGCAAGGAGATAAAGTGAGAGAGAGGAAAGAGGATGAGGAATGGTGAAGGAGAGGGGGGGGGGGATATTACCAGAAGTTTGAGAAATCGATGTTCATGCCATCAGGCTGGAGGCCATCCAGACAGAATATATAGTGTTGCTCCTCCAACCTGAGTGTGGCCTCATCATGACAGTAGAGGAGGCCATGGATTGACATATCGGAATGCAAATGGGAAGTGGAATTGAAATGGGTGCCACTGGGAGATCCCGTTTCTTCAGGAGGACAGAGCGTAGGTGACAGCGAAGCAGCCTCCTGACAGATGGAATATGCACATCTATGCTCACTTCATTCCAGCAGACGCGGAGTCGAGAGCTTTCTGACAAGGTGAATCTGCACAACGGGGACCAGGGTAGGTCTACAGCTGGTAGAATATGGGTTCTCATCGATATACAGGAGGCCACACCAACAGATTGCTGTCTATCAACAGGATACAGTAGATGATCCCAACAGACTCACAGGTGAAGTGTCACCTCACCTGGAAGGGCTGCTTGTGGCCCTGAATGGTAGTGAGGGAGGAGGTGTAGGAGCAGGTATAGTATTTGTTCCACTTGCAAGGATAAGTGCTAGGAGGGAGATCAGTGGGGAGGAATGAATAGACAAGGGAGTTGCGTAGGGAGCGATCCCTGTGGAAAACAGAAAGTGGGTGAGGGGGGAGATCCCGTTGGGGTTTGGCGGAAGTTCCAGAAAATTATGTGCTGGATGAGGAGGCTGGTGGGGTGGTAGGTGAGGACAGGAGGAATCCTATCCCTGGTAGGGTGGCGGAAGGATCAATATAATGTTTAGTATTGCCATGTTTAATCAGTCAACCTGCCCAATAATGATCCCTGGCATCTGTGGCTGGGAATCCAGGGCATTACGGGCTATGTAAGTGAAAATAGCATCGACTATACCAGTGATGCCTCCCTCCCTGCTGCTCCAAACAACTTTTATACATGCCTCGAGGCATGCAGCGCAAAAGCTACCCCTCCCAGGTGAGCAGCTGCTGCTGGAAACACAGCGGACATGAGAAGCGCTCTGGAGCGAGACAACCCCCAGGCCAGACAACATCCCAGGTCGAGTTCTCAGGGACTGTACACAACAGCTCATCAACACCTTCAACAGTTCTCGCATCCTGGCTGCTGTCCCCACATACTTCAAATCAGCCACCATCACCCCTGCACCACAGAACTCTACACTTTCAGAACTAAACAACTACCGCCTAGCAATACTGATGCGAATCATCGTGAAGTGCCTTGAACGGCTGGTAATGACACACGTCAAAAACCCCATTCCTGTCACTTTGGACACTCACAAATATGCTTACCGATAGAACCACTCTGCAACAGATGTCATAGCATCTGTTATGCACCTGGCCAGAGAAAACAAGGACACTTGCGTCTGAATGCTATTTCTGGATTTCAGTTCAGCATTCAGCACCATTGTCCCACAAAACTTGATGAACTTACTAACCAACAGGCTTTAGATAGTCATGATGTACAACTGCTACTCCCTCCTCATCATCCTCAACATGGCTGCCCCCAGGGCTGTGTGCTGAGCCCACGTGACTGCAAGACCAAACGGCCGAGTAATCGCATTGTCTAACTTGCCAATGACACCACAGTGTCAGCTCATCACTGTCATTATGGTGAGCAGCCTACAGAGAGGAAGTGAAAGAGCTTGAGGCCAGGGTGCCAGGCAAATAACATCTTCCTCAATGTCAACAAGACAAAGGAGATGGTTATTGACCTGAGGAGAACTTGCACCACTCACACTCCTCTTTACGTCGGTGGCACAGCAGTGGAAACTGCGAGTAGTTTCAAAATTCTGGGAGTGCACATCTCATACAACCTCTCACGGTCCCAGATCAATCAGGAAAGCTCACACAAAGAAATCTGCAGATGCTGGAAATTCAAGCAACACACACAAAATGCTGGTGGAACACAGCAGGCCAGGCAGCATCTATAGGGAGAAGCACTGTCGACGTTTCGGACCGAGACCCTTCGTCAGGAAAGCTCACCTACTTTCTGAGGAGGCTGAAGAGAGCTGGAGTATGCATATCAAAACTCACATCATTCCAGCAGATGTGGAGTGGAGAGCAGAGAGTATGGGGCAACATACAATCTGCTGGAGAAACTCAGCCAATTGAGCAGTATCTTTGGGGTGGGAGTGGAATGGAAATGTTGATGTTTTACGTCAAAACCTTTGACAGTTCCTTTCTCCCCACAGATGTTGTTTGACCTGCTGAGTTCTTCCAGCAGATTGTTTGTGATTCATCATCAATGAATCATCATCAATGTGATTAATCATCAATGAGTCATCAACAATGTGATTCATCATCAATGAATCATCATCAATGTGATTCATCATCAATGGACACGGCAATACTACATTTATTGTGTGTGCAATGTCCATTCAAAGTTAAAGCACTCGTAATACCCATGAAGAAGAATCATGGGTTTGTAATGACTAGCACCCAAAACTCCAGGATACCTGTCCCTCAGGCTTGATATTAGCAGACAGCTGCAGATGTCACCCTAAGCGCTACTCAGCTGCAGTTTTCAAGCTGTGAGATGGCAAAGTTGCTGACATGAAGTGTTTGAGGCTAATGAAACAGAGGTGTAATTAATTTGAATGCTGGAGACCAAACCCAGTGTCCATGGAGGATGGCTTAAGTAGGGGGGCTGCCCCTTGGCTCTTGAAATCGCTGCCATTCTTCCTGGGTCAGGGCTGTGCTCGAAACACTGCATTACCAGTGGCATCTCAAAGCACAGGATAGCAGGACAACAGGATGTTGTCAAGGCAGGGATTGGTGGCATTATTTCACACACACTGCACCAAAGTGATAGGAATTTCCTCTGCCAGTAGAAAGCACTGTCAAACCCCAGTATAGAGAGGCAGTGATGCGAGAGATAGCTTGCTCCATTTCTCCGGATTAACCCAGTCCCTGCTTTTCCGAGGGAATTGTTGTGCAGAGAATGCCTAGAGAGGTTTGCAATATACTGTAGGTCAGGCACATTGAACTAAATGGGATTCCCTTTATGAGTCTCTGAGTTTCTCAGGCATGTTGTTGATTGATAGTGAAGGCCTTGTCATCACATAGCCTCAATTTGCTCTGCCATTCAGGTGTTCTCAGGCTCAATCATGCTATATCAGACTTGGCATTCCATGTTTTCTCCACCGTTAAATGCCCTTTCACTACCATTTTCCCATTATATCAGGGAAATAATGGCAGGAGTCTGCATTTCACCCCTTTGAGACTATTCTGTCATTCACTGAGATCACATCTGATCTGTGAAGTAACTCCAAACCCTCACCTTTCCCGGATCCCTTAACCTTGGTTTGCAAAACCAGTATCTGATTTAAAGTTAATAATTGGCCTAACATCAATCACCATTAGCGAAAAAAAAAAGACTGTCCCAAATTTCTACCACCTGCTGTGTTTCTTTGCCTTCTAAGAGATGTGATTGAATATTTTTAGACTCTGCTCTCTAGTCCTAGATTTCCCATCAGTACAGATAGCTTCTTCTATTCACTCCATTACTCCTCCTTTCCTTTGAATAAAATTCTCCTTTAACCTTCTAAATTCCAGTGAGTGCATCCGGAGATTGTGCGCTCTCCACACGCTGAAGCCTATTATTCTGATATGTTACACTCATCATAACAATATATATGCCAGCAGTATGGTGTGCATAACTACTCACTAGATGCCAGGTGTAGCTGATCTCCAAATCTCTTTCATCCTTCCAGCTTCACACAGTTTTAAGGTCCTCTATTTTATTGTCTTTAGGCTTAAAATTGTTGCAGTCCTACTTGCTGACATTGAAATTCATCTGCCACAATTTTACCCAGCTATTGCACGTATTGGCTGGTGGGCTAGAGATGCGTCTCTACCAAAGGAGGTGTAGGGTGCTCCTTCCCTCCGCTAGCCTGCAGGTCACCCTTGGGCAAGTTGTAGCACCTAGTTAGTCCCTGATCAGGGTCAGATGAAGCTATGGGAGCAGGTGGTGGACGGCTGTATGAGCAGCAGGTGCATATCACAAGTCCTGGTTATGCAGCCACTGATGCCAGGCAGACAATCTTTGAAGAGGATTGATAATAAATTGTAAAGACACTGCCCAGAAGAAGGCAATGGCAAAACACTTCTGCTGAAAAAATTGCCAAGATTGATCATGGTCATGTGACAATGATCACCTATGCCATACAACATGGCACATAGTGATGATGATGATTGCATGTATCTCTTTGTAGTTTAATGTTCTTATCTATGTTGCTACAGTGTCAACTCACTGGTATTGCCAATCTTATCATCCCAACCCATCATCTGAGTTACATTCAGAGACCAGAGACTATTATCTTTGAGCCTTTCCCAACTAGATCAACAATCTTCAACAAACCTGTCTGATCTGCTGAGTTAGACCATAAGACTATTTGATATAGGAGCAGAATTAGGCTATTCGGCCCATTGATTCTGCTCCGCCATTTGATCATGGCTAATTTATCGAAAATATATCAATACAGCACAGTACAGGCCCTTTGGCCCACAATGTTGTGCCAACCCTCAAACCCTGCCTCCCAAATAACCCCCCCACCTTAAATTCCTCCATATACCCGTCTAGTAGTCTCTTAAATTTCACTAGTGTATCTGCCTCCACCACTAACTCAGGCAGTGCATTCCACGCACCAACCACTCTCTGAGTGAAAAACCTTCCTCTAATATCCCCCTTGAACTTCCCTCCCCTTACCTTAAAGCCATGTCCTCTTATATTGAGCAGTGGTGCCCTGAGGAAGAGATGCTGGCTGTCCACTCTATCTATTCCTCTTAATATCTTGTATACCTCTATCATGTCTCCTCTCATTCTCCTTCTCTCCAGGGAGTAAAGCCCTAGCTCCCTTAATCTCTGATCATAATCCAGAACAGGCAGCATCCTGGTAAATCTCTTCTGCACCCTTTCCAATGCTTCCACATCCTTTCAATCCCATTTGTGTGACTTTTTTCTATAACCTTTGTCACCCTCATTAATCAAGAACCTATCAACTTCCACTTTAAATATACCCAATGACTTGGCCTCCACAGTTGTCTGTGGCAATGTATTTCACAGATTCACCACTCTCTATCTAAGAAATTCCTCCTCATCTCTGTTCTAAAGGGACGTCCTTGTATTGTGAAGTCCACTCTATCTTGGTCTTTCAATAGATTCAGTTCTTCTGATTTCTTCTGTGTTGCTCCAGATTCCAGTACCTGCAGTCTCTTGTGTCTCCAGCTCAATTGCCTGTTCAATTCCAAGTATTCCACCAACAGTTTTGTTTAAGTGGGTTTCATCAAATACTGAAGTTGTTCAAATAATAGTCATATGCATTAATAAATATCATTTATACCTCTGACTCATATGTTGGGGAAACAATGTCTCCATCATTAGTAAATGTAGTTTATTAACACATTTACCTCAAACCACTTAGCTATCAGTTCTCTGTACTTCCCCTCACGTCACTGCAGCAGAGTCTTAGCTGAGCTGGGCCTTTCCATTCATCCCCTCATGGAAACTCTCATGCACCTTGCACCTTACACCTTTTCATGCCTCCTCACTGCTCAATCCTTGTCTCAAGATCTCCATCATTTGATCCAAGCTGTAAACGTTCCACTCAAGATGCCGCATATGAATTAGTGTTGGCACTGCCTTACCGAACGTCACTTACATTTTCATGGTGTGAACCTGATACGATTAATTGATCTTCAAAACATTATAGCGTTCTAGATCTGCGCATCACTTGTAAGGTGGATTTATTGCTGCTGGGACAGTGTTGTTGACCTCCTTGAACTGGTACCATCTTCCTAGTGAAGGTGCCCCCCCCCACCCCCCGAATGCTCGTGGGGAGGGAATTCCATGACTTAGACTGGCGATATATGTTCACATTGGGATGGTTTGCAATCCACCTGAATGTCAGTGGGCAGATGCTGAGGGAGATCTGGAGGCGATGGCACCAAGTATAGCATGTTGTGTTGACGCCGGAATGTGTGGTGATACTTGCGGACCGCCCCCAGCATATTCGTAGGTGTGCTGGTTGTTAATGCAAACACACAATTCGCTGTATGTTTCAATGTACTCGTGACAAATACTCCTGAATGAGGCCACCTTCACTGGAGGAAATCAGTGGATTTGAGTAGTGGGAGTAAAGGAATTGTCCGTGTCTCAGGTTGAAACCTTGCATCAGGCTCGGTCCTTATGCCAGGTTTTGATGTGAAACTGAAAAGGTTCCTTTTCTGTCTCAGACGCTGCTCGATCCACTGAATTCCTCCAGCATTTTGTTTGCTTCTCCAGATTCCAACATCTGCAGTCTCTTTTGTCCACAGTGCACTCGTCCTTCGTGCCAAAGTTTGTGGGGTTTGGGCTATGCTGTTGGAATAGCCTTGGTGAGTAACTACCGTGCATTTTATGGACAGGATGCGCTGCAGCCAGTGTGCGCCAGTGGCAGACGGAATAAATGTTTAGTGTAGTGGATCCTGTGGGCTGCCTTGTTCTGGATGGTGTCAGGCTGCTGCAGAGTTGTTGGAGCTGCATACGTCCAGACAGCTAGAGAGTTTCCCATCACACTAACTTGCATCCTGCAAGATGATGGAAAACCCTTAGGGTGTCCGGGGAAGAGTTACGCATTGAGGGATATTCAGTCCCTGACTTGGTGTGGTGGTCAGTATGTGGCTGGGCCAGTGAAGTTTCTGGGTGGTGAGCAGTATGTAGATGGTAGGAGACTCAGCTAATGCATATTGCTTTTGAATTCAAGTTCAAGATTCTTTTGTTGGAGCAGGTCACGGCCTGGGACTTCTTTGGCAGAAATGTTGCCATGTCTCAGCGCTTGTGCCAGGGTCTTTCTGTGTGCAGATAGGGGCTCCTTCATGTGCTGAGGATTACAGACCAGGTCTGTGCAGCCAGCCCTCAATTACTTAACCCTTTTGGCCATAGAAGTGAGCAAGGGAAATGGAAATGAGCTGAAATAATAGAATGGCAAACGCCTGGTTCAATATCACTATCCCTTCAGTAAACCGCCAATAATGCGGTACTGGATTGTCAGAAATAAGTAGCTGGTAATTGGTTTATGTAATCAGATGGTGCTGGACCATGCTTTCTGCAGATCTATTCATTTCCATTATAACCATTCTATATTTTGAAATCTAAGTTATATAACACTTTATTCTGAATTCTGTTGCCTTTCCTTTGTACTGGCCTCATGCAGATGCAGTGAAATGTTCTGTCTGGATGGCATGCAAATCAGAGTCAATGTGACAATAAGAAACCAATTTACCAATCCAGTGAAAAGCTTTTGTTTACATACGATTCAGACAGATGATTCCAAACTTAAGTATATCATGTACGGAGCTTCCCAAGGCTGCTGACAAAGAAAAGATGTTGATGTGATATCTTGACCATTGTGTCCATGTGGCTAGACCAGGACATATTGTTATATTGTTAGTGAATTTTGCATGTGGGAGCTTGAAGCATTTAAAAATCACTATTGCAGCACCACTGATTCATACAGTGATGTGAATTCTGCACCCCCCCTCCCCCCGAAACAATGACCAGCTCTTTCGTTTTGTGAACACTGAGGGAAAGGTTGTTGTCTTTACACTGTGCCACGCAGCTCTCTCTTCCATTCCTTGTTGACTGAGATCTGGTCTACTGCAGTGTTGTCATCTCCAAGCCTGTAGAAGGAGTTAGATCAGAATCTAGCCACACATCATGTCACATCCAATGTCGAAGATAGTCATGTGATCATAAGACATAGGAGCAGGATTAAGCCATTCAGCCCATCAACTCTTCACCACCATTTCACCATGGCTGATTTATTATCCCTTCCAACCCCATTCTCCTGTCTTTTCCCCATAACCTTTAACACCTGGTCCAATCATGACTTGGCCTCTACGGCTACCTGTGACATTGTATTCCACAGCTTCACTACCCTCTGGCTAAAGAAATTCCTCCTCACCACTGTTCTAAATGGATGTTCCTCTATTCTAAGGCTGTGCTCTTTGGTCCTAGACACCCCCACTGTAAGGAATATCCTTCCCACATCCACTGTATCAAGGCCTTTCAAAATTCAATAGGTTTCAAAGAGATCCTCACTCATTCTTCTAAACTCCACTGAGTACAGGCCCAAAGCATTCAAACACCCTCATATGTTAACCCCTTTATTCCTGGAATCATTCTTGTGAACCTCCTCTGGATCTTCTCCAATGTCGGCATGCATTTTCTTAGATAAGGGGCCCAAAACTGCTCACAATACTCCAAGTATGGTCTGGCCAAAGCCTTATAAGGCCTCAGCATTACATCCTTGTTTATATATTCTAGTCTTCTCAAAATGAATGTTTACATTGCATTTGCCTTCCCCACCACCAACTCAACCTGCAAGTTAACCTGTAGGGAATCCTGCACAAGGACTCCCAATCCCGTCCTACCTCTGATTTTTGAATTTTCTTCCCGTTTAGAAAATAGTCCACACTATTCTTTCTACCAAATTGCATGACCATACACTTCCATACACTATATTCCATCTGCAACTTCTTTGCTTATTCTCCTAATCTGCCTCAATTTTTCTGCAGACTCCCTGCTTCTTCAACACTACCTGTCCCTCCATCTATCTTCATATCATCTGCAAACTTGGCCAAAGAGTCATCAATTTTGTCATCCGAATCATTGACATTAAACTGGAAAAGAAGCTGTCTGAATCCAACCCCTGTGCAACAACGGCAGCCAGCCAGACCAGGCCTCCTTTACTCCCACTCTTTGTCTTCCGCCAGTCTGTCAATCTCCTATCCATGCTGGCATCCTTCTATTAATACCATAGGCTCTTGTTAAGCAGCCTTGTGTGCAGTACTTTGTCCAGGGCCTTCTGAAAACAGTGATGGAGCTACTGTTGCATGCCCTTACCGATTGTGGCCTGGTTGTCGGAAAGTCAAAGGTCCAGTTGCAGAGGGAGGAACCAGATCTTAGGTAAGAGTTCAGAGATGAGATTACTTCCTAAAGACTCCACGTCTAGCTCGCTCGTTCGTTGGGAATGTGAGCCAGAATTCTGGAATGCAGGTGGTGGGTGCAGCAAGGGCTGGGACTGGAGTTGGAGTGCCAGCAGTCAGGAATGTGGGTAGGTTCTCAGAGATACTGTAGAGTGCTTGTGTGTTTCCCTTTAAGCTCACTGGCTGACTGTAGAGTTTACTACACCACGTGTTTACTCTCTACCGTGCACCATATTTTTACAGTGCGTCATATAAGAAGGTGAAATAAAAGTGGCTGGGCATTGGTAGGGGTAAGTGCAATAGCCCAGTAAAGTTACAGGTCCAACACCACACAAACTACAGTATTATCAAAGTTTTTCTAATGTGCTCATAATTTTCAGCTCAGGGGTGCAGAAAAGAGCTGATAGAGTGCTTTAATTTGATGCCATTAACCCTACTCCATCATGCTGGGTGAATGACAATTGTTCCAACCAGCAAACAAAAGGCTAGAGTTACCACTGGGTCAGGCACCATTCAAGAAGGAAAATAGACATCAGCATTTTGGGGTCAAAACACTTGCAGCTGAAAGTGCATCCAGGTGAAGAGTCTGATCTGAAACATTGACTGTCCATTTCCCTCCTTAGATGCTGCCTAACCCACTGAGTTTCTCCAGTATTCTGATTTCCAGCATCTGCAGTCATTTGTGTCTTCTTTGCTTCGACTAAACCTTTTGCACAGCCAATTTCAAGAAACAAATGGTAGCGGAATTAAATACACAGTTGCTTGGCTTGCCACGCCAGACGAAATGAAAAAAGAAGTCAGCATTTTAATTTAAATTTATGTAAAAAATGAGTCAGGTCATCTCAGGTGCTCTGATTATAACACAATCAAGATTGGTGAAGGATAAGGTGCTGGAGAGAGTGATGTATAACCTGTCACCGTCAGAGTAAAATGCTGCTTCAAGTGTTCAGTTAAATCGAAGAAAACATTAAAAATATCATCCAAGCTCCCCTGATTTAAGAAGTGCCCACAATTCCCTTGCACAGATTGTGCGACACATACATTAGGAAATCCAATCAAAATATCACCATAAAACAAAATTTGAAGCCACAATTACTGAGGGTTTAGGCACGACGCTCTCTGGAAACCTCGTCATTTTTCACTGTCAATTTTCTGTTGCCACTCATTTCAGTTTGATGGTCTACAGCTGAGCTTAGAGAAGTGTGAATGGGGAAGGCACAAATGAGGTGAGGGATCAGAATTGCCTGATTTGACTGAGCACATTTTTCATTATAAATGCTCTACTTTGAAAAATAATGATACTGCAATTAGTGGTTCTGGCATTCTATTTTCATGAAGATTTTATGGGATTCAAGATGAAGGGTGCTGCCGTTGTGCGATGTAATGTCTGGGGTTCAAATTTTGGTAAGGTGGCAGTGTGCACCATCACTATGGTCTCTCCAGGTCCAAGTAAAGGTGTAATTGTTCGTCCTTTACATCTTTTCTATAATCAGAAGACACTGCTGGTTGTTAGGAACATCAAGTACTGCAGGTCTACCACCCTGAACTGTTGCTGAATTGAGACAGAATCGGACTTGTTTGTGTACTGCGCTGTGGCCTGGACTTTTTGCATGTTGTTATTGTGCAGGTGTGGTGCATGGTCCAACAAATGGAGCAAATGATTGCCTTGGACATTTTTGTGGTGGTCGCAAGACCCTGTTGGACATTGGTAATGTAAAATACTGCAAGTCTGGTTCATTGGTTCACTGGGGAGACCGGCAGCACAAGAGCTGCGTGGCCTCAGTTGTTGCATGGGCCAGTTCATCAGGCCGCGGGGTCTCCTGCTCCAGCTGTGCAGAGGAGGTGAGACCAGAGGCAGAGTGGGGAAAAGCAGAGGATTCTGTGGGCGCTCTGAAATCCATTTTGGGCTGGGGGCTAGCCCCTCCTGCTGGTACTGCCCTCCAATGTTCGCTCGGTGCATGTCAACCTGGATTGTATTCAGCTGCAGCTGCTCCAGCACTTGATGCGGAACTGCTGCATGCTCGTTCTTGCAGAAACACACCACCAGGTTTAGGAATAATTATTACCCTACAACCATCAAGCCTCTGAATCAGCATGGATAACCTCACTCACCACAACTCTGAACTGATTCTGTGATCTACAGGCTCACTTTCAAGGCCTCACTACAACTCATGGCCTCAGTCTTAATTTTATACGTTTATATAATTTGTTTCCTTTTGCACATTGTTTGTTAGTCTATGTTTTTCGTAAATTCTATTGTTTTACTTTATTTTTCTGTAAATGCCTGCAAGAAATTGGATCTTAGGGTAGTATTTGGTAACATATGGTGTACGTACTTCAATAATAAATTTTACTTTGGTTTCAAGCTTGGGCACACATGGTTACCTGGTACCTCACAAACAAGTAATTAGACAAATGACCAGTTGATCTGCTCCCAGTGTTGCTTGGTTGAAGGTTGCCAGGACACCTTTCAGCTGTTCCTTCAGGTCTTTAGCATCTCATCCAAGCCAAAGGAATAGCAGATGGGATCTCAGTTCAAGGTCTGGTCAGAAGATTGCACCTCTGGTCCCTGTGCTCTGCACCGGATTATCAGCTTAATTAGGAGCTCAGTGGGACTTCATGCCCACAGCCTTCAGAGGGGAGAGGGATCCAAACTGATCCACGGTTTCTACACAGGAGCAATCCAACATGCACCTGGTGCAAGTTCTCTTGCACTGCTTGTGTTGCTGCAACCCAGCCAGTACTTTGCTTGGTTAATCTTGTTGAAATTAGTTTTGTCGGCTGTGGGTACTAGTGGCGATCTCTAATTCTCCCTGAGCTGTGGCAGTTAGGAGTTAGCCTCGTTACCTTGGGTCCTGAGTCACATACCGACCAAACTGTGCAGGAATGATCAGTTACTTCCCATGGATGTAAATAGTAAGCCAGGTGATTTTTTTTTTTCAATGGTACATGGAACATAGAACATAAAATCACAGTACTGGCCCTCCAGCCCACAATGTAGTGCCGACCTTTTAACCTGTTCCAAGGTCCGGTTAACCCTTTCCACCCACACAGCTCTCCATTTTTCTAACATCCACGTACTTTAAGAGTTTCTTAAATGACACTAATATATATGTTTCTACCTCCACCCCTGGCATCTAACCCCCCTGATTCCCTGTAAAAAACCTACAGTATCTCTGACATCTCCCAATACTTTCCTCCAATCACCTTAAGATTATGTTATGTCTCCTCACATCACCCATTCTTACTCTCCCACTCTCACAGACACTCTCCCACAGCTGCACACTCACATTCCACACTCTCACACCAAAACATGATAAATGCACACACACTCCCACTCTCACACTAACACAGCCAAAACATGTGACGTAGTGTCACACACACATATAACACACACACACATGCGTGCCCCACATACATAGACACACAGACACGCATACACTTGATATGCACTCAGTCAAATAAATTCACACATACACACAAACACCTACTTTCTGACACATAGGTACCATGCACACATGCAGATCCCTTCTCTCTGTACTGATCAACAGCTTGCAAGTCCTGGTGTTTTGTTTTTCAGTGTAAAATTTAGACCTGACATTTGGCTGCTGACTTGCTCACGTGTTATCCCTGTGACCAGGTGGGTTTCCTCCCAGTGTTCTGGTTTTCTCCCACCACCCACAGGAGGTCTGGTAGGTTAATTGGCCATTGTATATTGTCCCTGCGATGTAGCTGAGTGGTAGGGTCTGAGGCTAGTTGATGGGATATGGGGATAATGATTTGGATTGGTGCAAATAGGTCCTTGATAGTTAGCACAGACTTGATGGGCTGAAGGGCTAATATGCTGTATAATGCTATAGCTCGCTGACACTGCACAGGATAAAGTGAAAACTTAATGGCATACAGGACAAAGGACACCAAGGAGTGGAGAGCCAGACATGTGATTCCTTCACAGCACACATATGGAGAGAATGGAACTGTTCTTTGTGGTGAGCAATATGTAGAAGCAGTTTATCATACTAAGACTCATGGGCAGTGCACGCTTCTTTAAGGGGATAACAGGGCTATTCCAATGAGGGAGATGAGCTCTGAACCCTGTTACACGCTTCCCTCTCCAGTATCCCTGCAGAAAGCCATGGATGTTTCATCCCCAGAAGCATTGTAGAAATTGAAGGATTAGTTCAATCCACACAGTATTGACATAACGGAGAGTTAGTTACAAGCTCGGCACGCACCATGGAAAGACAAGAGCAGTCAGAAACTGTATTGCTGCATTAAAGGATTGATCTTGGCATTGCAACTGTGGCGAGTTCCTTCATGTTGTGTACTGCAGGGTAGATTTGTGCATGGCTAAAAGGATTTGATAAAAACACGGAAGGCTACATTTGACCCGGTTCATAAAATTATAACCTCGATGGAAATGACAGTGAAAAATGCCAAGGAATTTCATCCATCACTTGAGACAAACATGACAATAGTTTATAGTCTGAGGGCAGCAGGAAGACTTCCATGCATGAAGTAAGGTCAGTGGCACACGGTGTGAATTCTTGCTACAGGTACAATTTCTGCAGGTCCATTCCTTTAAGGAGGCATAGTGTTATCAGAAGGAGTGACGGCATCCAGGCACAGAGACCAACGAAGCAGACCAGCACATAAAGAGAAGTTTCACAACATAAAGGTGTGGAGAGGGAGCATATCATATATAAAGCAGGGCAAGTCTTGTACCAGCACCCTCGCTACAAATAAAAATGGCAAGAGGCAGCAAGCTATTAAAATGGAAGGATAATTAACTGAGGAGTTACACTGATGAGCACAGATAAACGTTAGATAGTTCAGTCTTAGATAAAGATCTCTGCAACAGAAAATTCACCAAAACACAAGCAAACAGGAGCAAGAGTAGGCCGCCATGTCACCCATCTTTTAATATGATCATGGTTGATCTACTTTGGCCTCCACTCCTCTTGTCTGCTTGTCCACATTATCCTCTTACAGGACCTTTCAAATATTTATTGTGTTTATTATATATATTTAAGTCGACAACATCCAGGGATATCTGATGATCTGACCTTCACTGCTTTGCAGCAAAGAATTTGAGAAATTTACCATCCAGTGAGAGAAGAAATTTCTACATAGTTTTAAATGACTGTTCCCTTATTTTGCAGGTATGTCCCTTTGTTCATAACTCTTTCGCTAATGGAAACATCTCAACATCTACTGCATAGAAATTCAAAAGGTGGTTGTTCTCTGGAATTCTCTGATCCTGAGGGTGGTGTCAGATCCTCACATAAGTTTAGGTCGTGCCTACTTGGGACCTTTGAATATGTCTGTTCTAAACGTAAAGAAATGCAGACCCAAACTACCCCAGTAATCACTCCGGTGTATCTTCTTCCAACCGCTTCCAGCGCTACCATGTCTGTTTTAAGTTATCACTGTTTGATAAAAGGTGGATGTGGTGCCGTGGCAAACTTAGATGGCTATCACATACAAGTCAACGTTGTGCTTTGGAGTTCAAGGGGAAATGCAATCCATCATGGGGTCTGGGTGACTCACACTTGGAGCCTCTGATCACTTAGTTGACCACACTGAGTGCTCAGCATTTCAAGGCAAGGATTAGTTTAGCAAACTAAAGATCAACTGAGACCTGAGCTTAGTTGGCCCATTGAATATTGCGATCCTGTGCTATTATATATATATATATATACATAAAGAAATATTTACATTCAGAAATTAGAGAGCACGTTTTCTGAGGATAAGCTGAGCAAGCTAGGACTTTTCTCTTTGAGACGTGACTTGATAAAGGTTTACAAGGTGATAAGAAGCATAGATCGAGTGGATAGCCAGTGACGTTTTCTCGGGGATAATACATTTCTAGGGCAATGCAGGGCTAATGGCTAATACAAAGGATCATGATTTTAAAGTGATTGGAAGAAAATATGGGGGGGGATATATTTTTATACGCAGAGCAGTGGGTGTGTGGAATGCCCTGCCAGGGTGGTGGTAAAGGCAAGGTACATTAGGGTCAATAAAAAAAAAAATCTCTTAGGTAGGCATGTGCATGATAGAAAACTGGAGGGCTATGTATGGGGGTGGGAATAGGCTAGATACATCTTAGAGTTAGATTAAAAGGCTGGCATAACATCTTGGGCTGAAGGGCCTGTACTGTTTAATGTTCCTTAAGGATGTTAATTCTGCCACTACTGGCCACGAGATAGCCATATCCATCTAACAGTCGGAGAACTCCAGCAGAATGATTTTCGCTGAAAGGTTGGGTTAGTCCAATGAGGGTGGAATGGAGTTCTCATGAAAATAGCTCAAAGGAGGGTCAACTATGGTATTGTCATATGTATGGAGGGACAGTGAAAAGCTTTGTTTCATATACCATCCAGATAAATCATTTCATCACATCAGTGCATTGAGAGTATAAAAGCAAAACTGCAATGGAATGCAGAATATAGTGTTCCAGGAAAGGTACAATGAAGGTAGACAATAAGGTGCAAGGCCACAATGAGATGGAATGGCTGTTCAGTGACAAAACAAGTGATTTTCAACCGGGCAAGTGATGACAAGCTTCACCTTTTTCTGACAAAATCTTTATACAGAATTGATAGGAGTCATTTTTTGCCAAGGTCAAGTGGTGCCCCAGTGTGGATCTGCAACCATTACAGTGGATGATTCAAAATGTCTGGTGGTCAAGGCTTCTCATACCAAGTGAGGAGATGGAACTTATAGAACATTTCAGCCATAGTAAATATGAGACTATTTTCAGAGTTTTGTATAATGGACAGGTGTCAGTAGAGATCCAGAGGATGTATTGTTGGCATTGTGAGACAAGTACTCGGAAGATTTTTTCAAATTGCACTTAACAGCAATATAGGCTTGGTTTACAGAGAAGCCCCCACATATTACACATCCATTGAATGAGGTATCAAGCCCCTTCTGCCCTTCCCCAGACATAAGTAATCCAATTATTCTGTACCAAAGAAGAGCATGAAAATTATCCCCATAAAGGCTAATCCTTAACCTTCACTCAACACAGCTGTCACAGAAAACCTGGTTGCTGGGGGAGTTTGCCATGTTCAAACTAGGCTGCCACATTTCCAATGTTGCACCAGTAGCCATGCAAAGCATTTTCGGTGACTACAAAGCACCAGGGGCAGCCTGAGGTTGGCCAAGTGACTGTGTACATGGCAATTGTTCCTCAAAGTGACAGAAATATTTCACTGGTGAGGGAAGGAGGGCAAACATCAATTAATGCGCTTTTAAATTGCTCCGGCTTTTAGGAGGAGATGAAGAGTATTCTGTAAAGCTGTTGGTCACCTGTCCCTAGTGTTACTCTGAAAGAGGAGGGACTGATTAGCATGAAGTAGCTGCCCTGGAATTTTCTGTTGCATTTTTCCATACCTGATACAAATCCACACGCAAGTGAATCTCCTTTTTAACGACGAGCTCTCAGGATCAACTTGCTTCCATTATGGTTCTGAAGGTGAAGACCATCGGTGGGGCCAAAATGGGACTAGTTTAGATGGAAATGATGATCAGTCTGGACCAGTTGGACCAAAAGGTCTGTTTCTATACTTCAATATTTTTCAAAAGACACAAGTGATCTAGATGAAATCTCACAAAAATCTGGTAGCCTTCTGCTACTGTTACTGAGATCAGCTTTTATTTTAAAAGTATTTCCAGTTTAATTTAATTACTTGAGTCTAAACTCCTCAAGCTACTGTTGTGGGATTTGAACACATTGCTAGTTCAATGCATTAGAACGTCTGCTCCTGGTCCTGTCTATTCAGCCACAAAACTGAAATCCCTCAGCTATTTTCTATTGTTTCTTTGCCTGAAATTATATCTTGATTTTTAAAGTATCAATTCCTTTCAATCATGAAACTTTTGCAAAATGATTTCACATTTCTGGCATTTAGAAGCATCTGAGGGGCTGATTCAGGACGAGCTTAGCTGCTGATATCTTCCGAAGAGATCTTGCCAACCAGGCTTGACTTCAGAGACAAAGTTTCCTGTGATAACTACAAACATTGCGGTTGGAAGGCTGTCAAGGGAAATTCATCCCCTGTGTTACGGAATTTTCTGTGAGAAATACTTCTGTTGCAGTTCGGAGACTCTATTTGCTGTTGTCACTGTGTTTGTTGTCTTGTTCTTCCTCTAAATCATTGGGGACACAGTGCTGTTAACATCCATTGTGCTTTTCTAACTGCTTTCATGCCCAGAGTGATAACCCCGGAGCCCTGGTTCGATCCTGACCTCAGGTGGTGTTTGCACATTCTCCCTGTCTCAGTGTGGGTTTCTACTTGCTTCCTTCCACATCCCCAAGAAAAACTGGATAATTAATTATCCCTTAGTGTAGGCAAGTGACAAAAAAAAAGCATCAAATGGGGGTGTGAGAGAAGGTAAGGAAAATAAAGAGCAAGGAATTGGGACTGATAGGATTGCTCCTGGTAGTCAGCATGGTTCAATGGGCTGAATGGCCTACTTCTGCGTCACTGTCAGTAAAGTGGAATTGGGAGGTTGTGTTGGGGTTAAGATATTAGGCTCACATATTGCAAAATATTCTGTGCAATTTGCTGCTGAAGGCTTCTATGGTTATGTGATATTTGTTTAATAGATGCGTTTCCCTCTAGTTAACATAGCCAGTAAATTCTTTTGCAGTGTTTGTAATAAATGCAAGAATTAATCTTGTGCTACAAAGTTATGGGCCCTGCAGAAACAGGAGTAATTTTTATTTATTAACTAATCACCTCACCTCTATAAATCAAACTGAGCTCCGTGGAGATGCCATTCAGAGACCTAAATGGTTAAAATTATTAATAGCAAAAATATGCTTGTGTATTATACTTCCCATTCCAGCACCTTGCTGTGTAGCTCAATAGGCCTCACTCAAAGCTGAGCTGTAAAATGATAAGCAAGTGAGTACATAATGCATAAGCCTCAGTAATGAAAAAATTTAATCAAACCTAGTGATGTATACAAGAATTATTAGCACATTTCAGTTCCTTTAACTTATTGAAATGTCAAATAGGATACATCTTAGGTTACAGTGATTCCCATTGAGAAACCATTCAGAGGCAGGCATAGATTAAGTTGCCTGCTCCGTTGCCAAGAGTCCGCTGCCTTGATTTCAGGAGTCACAAAATACTACTGCACCCACTTCTACAGGACTGCTTTTCTGCTCTTAGTCCCACTTAGCTTTCCTGTTCCAGCGGCACCCTCTTCCCCCCCCCCACTGACTTACACCTTCCAGCTAAACATAATCGAGTTAGTCAAAAGTCTGTTGACAACAGCAGAAAGCTATTAGATTTAATAGCTGATTTGTTTCTGCTTCTGTTCATCTCACACTTAATTGACACAACACAGCCAAGACGTGGCTCTGGTTTCTTCTATCAGCGTCTTTGTAATCAGGAGGGATTTGTTGCTCCTGCTTCTCACCGTACATTACAAGCAGGCCATTCAGCTCAATGGAATAAGCAGCTATTTGTCACCAAAGTAATGAAAGCACTCGCCTCCAAATTGAGCAGATCAAATTGAATTAGCAAATTATCTAAGCAAGGCGGCGTGCACGCATGTCGCATTAATGAAGAAACTTGTTCTCACGGAGTGGACATGAGTGCAGTTTACATTGCTGGACATGCACCCTGCGTTGTTCCAAAGGCATGAAGTTCCAATCCAGCAATGCAAAAAGGCATATAAAGCCCCATGATTAAATACATCAAAAATTAATAGTATTAGTAAAGGTGACCATGAAATTATTTACGAATATGAAGGAAGTCTGCTATGTTAACCCTGCCCAGTCCATATGTGACTACAAGCCTGCACCAGTCTGTTTGACTCTTTATGGAATAGGGATGGACAGTTGATGTTAACTTTACCTGTGATGTCCAGAACCATGCCCATCTGCGCAAATGATAAAAATAGGCACAGTACAGGTGTTCCCCGTTTTACGAATGTTCACTTTACGCCACATTGCTTTTACAAAAGACCTACATTAGTAAACTGTTTTCGCATTACAAAGAGGATTTTCACTTTTACAAAAAATTTTCCCATATAAATTAATGGTTTTTCGCTTTACGCCATTTTGGCTTAAGAAAGGTTTCATAGGAACGTTCTACCTTTGTAAAGGGGAGTACACCTGTAGTATGTATTATTCAACAATGTTGAGCAAGCACCAACACCAAGGAGCCTGTAAGCACTACACTGACTGGTGGGAAGGATGAGAAAGGAACAGAGAGGTAATCTGGCATGGATTAGTCCTTAGTGTGGTAGTGGTATTTAATAATTTCCAGCTAGGACACATTTCCAAGGTATAAACAAATAAAGACTGGCACGGGGATGACCATGTGGTCTTTTTCACAGAGTCGACCAGAAAGCAGTGGGTACAAGAGGCAAGGAGTAATGAGCGTAATGGGGACCAGCTGGCTGCAGAATGCCTGTTCCTAGGTGCTTTCTTTACTACTGGACAGGGAACCATTGGCAAAGCTGGTAATTCCCTTAAACCTTCAGATGCAAGGCAGCAAGGGAACATTATTGTCCAATCAGGATTCTCTAAAGCCAAGGGATTGGATGGTGAGGAGTTAAAGATGTTAAATGGCTTCATTCTACAACCTCATTGATTGAGGAAGCAATGTGTTGATATTTCAGCAAGATAATGTGGGGTTAGCAGGTGTGAAAGTACTCAGTGACATTCCCTGGGGCAATATGGAGATAGACATTGATGTGGAGAGATGCTCCAATATATGGGTGAGGTGAAATGTTCTGTTGCCAGTGGAGATGGTTGGTTCAACTGTGCTTCAAGCTGTGAACCAGGAGTATGCATCGGCGATTTTGATTACATTGGGTTCAGTCACTCGGACGTTTGTTCAGAGCGTTGGGCAGTAACTGTCCAGGAATTGGAATCACAATTTGAGTAAGATTTATTATCACTGACTTTTGTAACATGAAATTTGTGTTTTGGGGCAGCGATACAGTACAAAGACATAAAATGATAATAGATTGTAAAGATAAATAAATAATGCAAAAGAAGGAATAACATAGTAATGATTATTGACCATTCAGCAATCTGATGGCAGTAGGGAACAAAGAGTCTCTGATTCATTGAGTCTGGGTCCTTAGGCTCCTTTAGCTTCTCCCCAATGGTAATAATGAGAAAAGGTTATGTCCAAATGGTGAATGTCCTTAGTGATGGATGCCACCTTCATGAGGCACCAACTCCGAAAGATGGCCTCAATGGTGGGGAAGGTTGTGCCCATGATGGAGCTGGCTGTGTCTATAACCTTCTGCATTGGAGCCTCCACATCAGGCTATGACACAGAGAGTCAGAATGCTCTGCCTCGTACATTTTTAGCAATTTGTAAGTGTCTTTGTTAAATCTCCTCGAACTGCTAGTGAAATAGACTCACTGGCATGCCTTCTTCATGATTGCATCACTGTGTTGGGCCCAGGATAGATCCCCTGAGATACCGATGCCCAGGAACCTGAAGCTGCTCACCATCTAATAATCTCCTTCTGGAGAAGATTCACACTTGGCTCACCTTTTTGAGCTTCATATTCTTCTTCAGAGAGACCATCATCAAATTCCAATTTGCAAAGGCTCTGGGGCAACGCCATCCACGGCTCCGATGCTCTTGCCTTCAGATACACTGCATCTAAACAAACCACCGGTCAGCTCAGCTTGTGTACAGCTCACTCACACACACTCAGCTTTCTCAGCAGAGAGAGTTACAGGCTTCTGCTCTTAGATATCCCCAGAAAGAGTCTTCATTCAGTGGTGGTACAGTAGCGGTAGCGGTTAACGCAATTCTATTAAGGCGCCAGCGACATGATTTCAATTCCTGCCACTCTCTATAGGGAATTTGTAAGTTGTCCCAGTGACTGCATGGGTTTTCTACAGATTCTCTGGTCTCCGAAGATTCCAAAAATACACAAGTTAGTAGGTCACTTGGCCACATGGGTGTAATTGGGTGGTATGGGCTTGTTCGGCCAAAAAGGCCTGTTACCATGTTGTATCTCTAAATAATATTAATTTAAGACCAACCCTGGCTCAGTGTAGGTAGAACACAGGGTGCAGCACAGACAGCTGGCCCTCTTCACAAAAGGAGACGCAATGATGAACCCCTAGACAGGGTTGCCCCAGTGTGGTTGCAGTGGGGACTTGGTAATGTTCTGTCTGAAGATGAATGCGAGGGTCAAAAGGTGAGTCAAGTGACCTCCTCCAGGAGGAGTTAAGTCAGAAGCTGGCTCACTGCAATCCAAGATCATGTGCAAAAGAGATGAAGCGATGTAACACCAAGGGCTGTGGCGAAAACAATGGTGAGGAGAGGGAACGTGATACTGCCAGAAAGAGGGCAATAGTAGCAGCAGGGACTTTTCCTTCCTGTAATATAAAGAGAATGTTGAGAGCATCCTTTGTGACTGTGGACTACTTGGGTGACAGCCAGCAAGGTTTGTTTTGTTACGATTCTGTCTTCTGTTGGCAGTGATCACCCTGGGCTGATGGGCTCACTCACAGCTCTGAGGGCCCTGCCCATCAATGAAGAAAATCAAGGTTGGGTAACGTCACTTAAAACTTGTTAGCAAGAGCTTCTGGTGTCTCTGCTTAATGCTAGCTAAACAATGAAGAAAAGATTCTGCCTGGTAAGGCTGCTCAGACCATGCATAATTTTACAGTGCTGTGTTCCAAGATATCTGAATAGCTCTTGAATGTAATTGTATTGCAGATGAGAAAGGTTGAGTAGCCAGCTGCCTGGCAGCTGTTTATCTACATTCAGTATGCACACACAGACGCCCGTGTTTTTGCAAGCAGTCGAGGAGTGGGGGCTCGGCTCTGCGGCTTTCTCAGAATCCAGTTTCAGTGCCCAAACTCCTCACCTGTCCTATTTACAGCTGGAGGCTGTAATACAGTAGGGTCTTACACATCAAACACTTTGGTCCAGCAAGTCAGTGTCGACAAAGAAACACCCATTAACAAGGGTTAGACTGATCTTAGAGTAGGTTAAAAGGTCAGCACAACATCAAGGGCCAAAGGCTGAAAAGGCCAAAGGCCAAAAGCTGTGCTGAACTGATCTATGTTCTATTAACACTAATCTGTTATTCTCCATGCACTTCACTTTCGCTGTAACTGTAAGACTATATTGTGCATCCTGACATTGTTTTACCTTGTACTACCTCAATGCACTCATGTGGTGAAATGCTCTGTATGCATGTCTTGCAAAGCCAAAGTTTTTCACTGTACTTTGGTACAGGTGGCATTGATAAACCAACTTACTATTCCCCGTAATTCCCTCAGATATGACCTCTCACCCACACACCAGGAGCAATTGAGATCAGCCAGTTAGTCAACCAACCAGTGTTGTTTAGCAGGAAACTAGAGCACCAAGATGAAACCCAGGCAGTTACAGCGAGGGGGTGCCAAGTCCATCAGAGGTCAAGGCTGACCCAGGTTGCTGGAGATTTCTACCAGCTGTGCCATCATTGGTTTGAGTGTTTGGCTCACGCATGTTTTGTTCTTGTTGAACTTTCAAACTCCCTGCCCTATCTGCTAACATAAGAAGGTGGTGTGTAATGGTGACGGACAGCAGGAGGAGGGAGTCATCCAAATGTAGCATGCCTCCTTCTGACTGGTCACTCCAGAGTTACTCCAGGGTGCTCTGCAAGTTGTCTTCCTTTGCCTTTCCTCCTTCCCTCCCCAGCCCTGGAGGAAGAAGGCATGGGTTTTGTCATTTCAGGTGTCGCTACAGGAAGCACTTGATGACAGAGCAGTGAGGAGATAAAAAAAGCTGCAGATGAAACCGACCCAATGCAGCCAATCGGCTGGCTGTGCAGCTCAGGTCCCCTAGAGACCCTCTTCTAAATCTTCATCTCAGAGCACTTAATGGAGCCATTTGGCATTGTGCCCGTCAATCAGAGCAGATTGAGTGCATCAGGAAAGGAATACTCAGCAAGAGCAGCCACCAGAAGGAAATTGGGAAAGAAACTCTTGAAGAGGTCAAAGTCAACTCAAAACCATTTAGCATTTTGTCAGGAAAGAGAGGGAGGTCAGAGGCAGCCATGCTTTGAAAGGAATTGAAGGAGGTGGAGACAGAGGCTGTATGCTAACTTCATATTTGCATTGGAAGAAAGGGAAAACATGCAAGATACCTCCAGAAGAATGGTACTGAATCAGGAACAAGGACTCACTAAAATGAAGATGAGCAAAACCGCATGATGAAAAGAATCATTGCGCAAATTCTTCAGAGCCGGGCAATTGCTACCTGGGGCTTTAGGGTGGGGAAAAACATTGCAGATGCCCTGAGCACAGTTTTTCAAAGTTCTCTTTGTTCATGAACAATTCCTCAAGGACTGGAAGATTGCACAGGCACCTTGCCAAAACAAGAAATTATAGACGTTTATCTGAACATTTATTGTCGTAAAATGCTTAATGACAGAGTATCTGAATGCCTTGAACATATTTTCACTGATCAGACGAAGCCAGCAGAGTTTTCTAAATGGTAAAGTCACACCTGATAGACCCAGTCAACTTCCTTTAAAAAATGATAAAAGTAGTGGAGAGTGCAATGCCCACAGATATTATTTATGTGAACTACAAAATAAAGTACCTCACTGTCAGCTAAAGTTGCAACTCAGGGAAATGAAGGCAATTTATTTTTACCTGCCTAGTGAATTGGTTGAGCAATATAAGCCAGGGACAGTAGGCAGGTATACAGGTTGTCAGAGTTCAGCTACTTTCACTGTCGTGTGTGTAAAATCACCAATTATTCAATGTGTGGAATAAAAAAGTCACTTAGCCAAGTTTGCTGATGGCAAATATATTTCTTTTCCACTCTCTCTCTCTCTCTCTCTCTCTCTCTCTCTCTCTCTCTCTCAACTTGCACTATATATTATACTTGACATTATTTTGTCATCTATGTGTTGCATATTTTCTGTTCATTTAAGTTAACATTAATTTATGTTCATCCTCTTTGTAGTGTACTGTACTGCTGCTTCAGAAAATTAAGTTTCGTGGCATCTATACACCATGTATGTATACCTATGACAATGAACTTGAGCCTGAATGTTATACCTGGCACTGTTAGTGAAGATAGAAGCATGGAATTACAATAGACCGAGTGAGCACAAGAACAGAAAGAAACAGGGGCAGAGGTAGGCCACCAGACTCTGTAAGACTGCTCCATCATTCAGGCCCACCCCGGCTTTATCTTCTCTCTTGTACCTGTCCCACACAGCTCTCAATCTTTCAAAAATGTATCTACTTCTTTAAATACCCCCACCACTCAGGATCCCACAAATCTCTGGGATTGCGATTTCCAGAGATTCACCACCCTCTGCAAGAAGGAACTTCCTACGCACCATCATTCTAAGTGACCTGATTGGCCTCATATAACTATGTCCTCTCCTTCAAGACTAGCAGAGACATCCTGGCGTCTATCCTGTCATGTCCCCTAGGATCTTCAATGTTTTAATAAGATCACCCGTCATTCTTCTAAACTCCAAAGAATATAGATACGCTTTCTATTGCTACTTGTAATTGAACAGCCTTCTCATTCACTTGAGCTGGACTAGCTATCTATTTTGGACTGCCCCTGGTGCTGGCATATCTTAAATAAGGGTAGCAAAATTAGGCACAGTACATCAGGTGTGGTACCCTGATCTCCAGCTCTCTTACACTAAAAGCTAATATGCCTTGTAGCTTCCTAACTTCTTGCTGCAACTAGAAAAGGAACAGTCCACAATGTCTTTCCTGACAGGATGCCAATTTAAGCTAATCCCTCCTGCCTGCACATGGTCCATATCCTTTTATTTTCTGCCTGTTGACGTGCCTGTCGTAATGCCTCTTACTGTAAACATTACTGTAGTATCTGCTTAGACTTCCTCCCTTAGTAGCATGTTCCAAGTGCAAAACTTACCTCATAAATTTTCCCCCTCTCACCTTGAAGTTGTGCCCTCTAGTATTTAATATATCCGTCAGATACCTGTAACTTTCAAATATTAAATAGACTTAATCTACAGATTAAAGCTCTGACATATTTGTGAATCATGGGAAATGTCTCTCAAAATGTTAGACATGTTTATCAGGTCACCCCTTAACCTCTGATGTTCCAGACAAATAAAAACAATCCAAGCTCGGCCAACCTCTTCTTTCATACCTGTTCAATTTTCTTGTGACTCATGTACAAGGACACCTTGATTCCTCTGCACACCACTCATCTGCAGCCTGAATTTGTTTAAATGATCGTCTGTCTTTTGATTTCTCTTCCCAAAGTGAATGACTTTAAGTGAATGGCAAATGAATTTCAACAAGGCAAATGTAATCCAATTCACTTTGGACACAAGGATAAAACAGAATACTTTCCAACTGATGCAAAGCCAAATGCAGGGGAGATCAAGGAGGCTCTGTGGTAAATGTATGCAGGTCAGTAAATACTCACAGCAGTTACAGTGAATAATCAAAAGGATTGTTTGAATATTGACCTTCATGGTTAGAGTCCTGTGGATTGAGGTTTTCCTGGAGATATAAAAAAATAGTCCTCTCCTGCAGATTGGAGATTTGCTGTGGGCACCACACTTGGGGAAGGATAAAGATTCATTTGAGGGAATGCATCATAGATTTACCAGGAAGTTGCCTGGACATGCAGAGTTAACTGAGGAACACAGATACAGGAACTGAGGCTGTAATCTCTCAGATAATAGGAGAGGTCTGATGGAATTTCCACAAAGTGTAGAAACTATCTGCAGTGGCTGAGGACCTCTGATTCTTTACACCAGGCTCAGCAGTGAACCTGGGAAATTGTTCCACTTGTATGACTTGGTGGGAATGGGGGTTCTCTCAGCTGATGACAGCTGACGATCCAGTCGTTGCAGATCTGAATCCAGCCATGGCGTTGAGGTAAGGTGGAATGTACACTTTGTTAACGTGCAGGATGTGAGTGTCACCACTGTTTAATGAAGTGAGTGTAGTTAAAGGTATCCACACTGCGGTGTGGGTCTACAGTCACACATCAACTGGAGTGAAGAAGATAGATTTCTTCTTTAAAAGAATTAGAGCCTGTTGAGTTTCTCCAGTAATCCTTTTGTTTCATTCACTGACATTAGAAAGAAATGTTAGGGAGAGGAAGCCAGTTCGTCACTCTTGCCTGCTCCCACACTCAATGGCTTAATTGCTGCTCTTTTACCTTAGAACCACTTTCCTGAACTAATCCTTCATCCCTTGATAATCAAAACAATATTAGCCTTTTATTTCATTGTTTATTTAATTAACTCAGTTTCAATTCCCCGACTTCAGTGTAAGCTAAACTCGTATCTTTGGATTATTAGGCCAGGTCTCTAGATACTTGTGGAATAAGTCGACCCTATTTGCAGTCAGTCAGGAATCTCGCTTAACAGCAGAGAGAAAAAGGGTGTGGGAGGGATGTGAGTAGATGGGGAGGGGGGTTGGCAGGAGAGTAAGGAGTGGGGAGACCTGAGGGTTAGTGAGAGTCAGGGGAGGGACAGGGAAGAAGGTGAGGGTGAGGACATGGGTGGTAGGTTGAGGCAGGTCTTGAGCTGGTGGGATGCAGCTCTGAGGTGAGGGTCAGCACGTGATTAACACAGTTGGGGGGATTAATTGAGAGTCAGTGTGTGGCCCAGCCCCACATCTACTGCATGGCATTCTCCAGGGCAGATGATGGTGGGAGCTGTTCAGTGGTGGTGCCTCACTCCTCCTCACACGATGAGCAGACGTCACCAGGTAAAGCAACTGAAGAAGAGCTGCCCTTTGATGCCACCTTGAAAATGTCCTGCCCTTCATCTTAGGGCTGAGATGAAGAGCCAATAACATCAACAATCAGAGTAACACAGAGAAAACGATGGGGGATCTCATCTGGTCTGGCAAAATCTCTGCAAATTACTAAACAGTCGACGTTTTGAGTCAAGGCTGTTCACCAGGGCTGAAATGAAAGTGTGAAGAAGCCAGGATAAGGTGGTGGGGAAGGAGGATGAAGTAAGAAGTTGGGAGCTGATAGGTGAAGGAAAACAGCTGAAGAAGAAGGACTCTGATAGGAGAGGAGAGTGAATGGTGGGGAAAAGGGAAGGAGGAGGGGCACCAGGTGAAGAGAAGAGGTAAGTGGGGACCAGAATGGGGAATGGAAGAACAGGGAAGGGGAGGGGAAAGTATTACCAGAAATTAGAGAAATAGATGTTCTTGCAATCATCCTGACATAGATTATGGGACCGCTTTGTTGAGCACCTTCGCTCTATCCACAGCAGGGAGGATTTCCTGGAGGCCAGCCATTTTAATAGCAATTCCTTTTTAAATTCCATCTGGGTTCCCTCCAGCCTGATGGCATGAACGCCAATTGTAGATGCTGTAGGTCAACTCCTAGGAGGTGTTGAGTTAGGAAGGGAAAAGTCCTGCTAAGTACTATGTTTCTGCTGCTGATAGTTCACTGATAACTGTGCTACGTTCCCCTGATTTTTATCATCCACCTTCGATGTTGAAGCTTTCAACCACCAGTCTTTGACTCAGGACTCACTTGCCTCATTTTCGTTTTCCTTGTACCTTTCTCTACTGAACAAAGCTCTCCTCAGAGCAACTATTCAGAATAAGCTGAAAAACATACAAAAAAAAATCCCTGCAGGTTCTGAAAAACTGAAAAAAAACTATGTTGGAAGCACTCAGCAGGTTAGGAAGGATCGGGGGTGTGGGGGGGGGAGGCAGCGAGAGACAGAGAGAGCATTGATTGCTGGGGTCCATGATGAGAGGACGCAGGCGAATCTCCTGTCAGAAAAGCATAATTTGTTCTGGAACAAAGGATGATACCGGGAGGCATTCAAGAAAGGCCTAACACAGATTCAGTCAACCTCTGTCACCACTGATTCAGGCAGTACTGGAGCAAAAGCCCCCTCCCAAAAACATCCCTATTTGCCGAAGGATACCGACCTGAAGCCCACACAGTCAACATAATGTAAGGCCCCACAGAGATACCAACACAGGCCCAATGCAATCATCAAAAGATAGTCCACCAGTTCTGTCAGAAGGTAGGCCACTTCGAGGAGGTGTGGTTTGTGAAGCAATGCACTGTGGGAAAACGGCACAATTCAACCATCAAGGTGACGGCTGGAGCAAAGGAGTGGACGCTATTTTCCAAACCAATGACTGGAACCACCGAAAGCAGCCTCCTTACTTGGCTACACTCAGCCAGCCCTTGAAATTTGAACTGGGTACTGGATCAGTTGTCAGCTTGCCAAGCGAAGTATCCTTAGGTCAGATTACAAAATTACGACTGTCAAACGCTGGATGTGTGTGGTGCCTTGATGGCAGAAGTGGTTCACTGGGAGGATCTGTTTCATTTACTGGTGCATGTAGCTTGGGAAGGCCAACAGCCTAATTTGCTGGGCAGAAATTAGATTAAAAGGATGACATTGGTCCTGCCCTTCATCAACTGTTTTGGGAGGAAAGCCTGCATTGAATTCTCTATTAACAGAAACACCAGTTAGTTTTCCACACCAGTGCATTGATCAATACTGTGGTCTGGTGGCCGAGTTCAAGTTTAAGGAGAACTGCCAGCTACAGTTTTTCAAGACCCACTAAGTGTCCTCTGCCATCAGATTTTTGAATGGACAATAAGCCCATGTAAACTACCTTACTATTTTCCCCTCTCTTTTTTCACTACTTATTTAATTTTTAAAATGATAGTTCTTATTGTAATTTATAGTGTTTTATGATGTTTTGCACTGTACTACAATACAGGCAACAAATTTCACAACATATACCAGTGATTCTGATTCTATACTGATGAAATGTGATGCTTCTTTGTATGGCTTTTGCTTCCAGAACAATGTCTCAGGCTGAGACGAAAATCCTCAGCTCAACCGAGAAGGCCTAGCCATTATGTTTGGCATCAAGAGCTTCCATTTGGACCTATGTGGGTGTCCATTTAAAATCCCACACAGATCATAAGCCTTTGCTGGCTTAATGGGAGAGACGAGGTATCCAACAGATATTACCCAGAATGCAACAATGGATATGGACATCTGCCTACCTTTACACCATGAAGTATATTTCTGGATTGCTCCAGTTCCTCCCACAATGTACTGATTGGAAGGTTAATTGGCCATTGTAAAGTGTCCTATGATTAGTTTAAGGTTAGATTGTCATGGTCCGTTCTGGCACCTGGCTATCTTCCTCAGAAATTGGGCCTTAATCACCTTGTTTAGTTCCCAATCATTCCCAGGTTCCAATAACTACAAACACCTGCTTTCCATCAGCCAATACAGTATACAGTATACAGTAATCTTGTGACCACAAGTAGAAGGTGCCAGTTTGTTGGTTGACTTGTGTATGCGTAACCTCGGTCTATGATTCTTAGGACTATCAGTTCTAAGTCTAGCATCGTTCCTGAATTCTCTACTAAAACCAAGACTCCCCAGCATCCATTCCACACTCGCTACAACAGTAGTGCCTGTCGACTTGGCCTCTGCGCCCGTGTTCAGCACTTGGGTTCGTTCCACTGCCACGTCCTTGCAGCATAGACAGTTGAGTTGCTGGGCGATGTAGTTCATTGGGCCGGAAGGGTCTGTTCCATGCTGTCTCTAAATAAATCAATAAGAAGTGTGGTGGCTGACATGCTAGCAGATTACCAATGGAGGCTTCATCTAGTGGAGATCCACAGCCCAGTGCCCCAATCATAAGCTTACCAAGAAGGCACAGAGAGGTAAGCTGTCCCCAGCGGTGGTTCACAGGGGCGCACCAGCTAGTAAACGGGTACCAAGCAGGATTGGTTTTTCTCAGTTTACCCCACTTACTTCCTTCCTCTTAAGTGATTAAGTGTTTCCAATTGGTTGCAAGAACATGTCAAGTGTGCATATAACTGGTTGATTGTGCGGTAAATCGATTGAGTCTGATAGGCGGGGGAGGCACTCTCCTTTGTTTGGGCTTTCAAGTGTGAATGTTTCTTTGTCTCAGAATAATCATACTATTCTGACAACGTCCTTGCGCTGCACATACGTAACAGCACCCAGCTGCATCATTGCCGAAGCTACGCCGTGATCTCACTCTCCACTGAAGACACCACATTCGTTATAAGCATAGGGGACGTGAGAGAGAATGGGTTACAGGAAAAGTGGGGGAAAGGGACTGAAGGGATTTCATCATGAATTGACGAAGACCTGATTGGATGAATGGCCTTTTATGTCATAAAAATGAGGAAACATTGTATAAACATGATGTGAGATTTCCAGTTCAGGGGTGGAGGTCAGATTTGTTGTCGCAAGTACAGATCCATGAATCTTCAGACAGGGTTTATTGAACCACAGAACTACACGATTGTCATAAAAACCTACCTTGTTCGCTAATGCCCTCCACGAGAGGAGATCTGCTGCCCTTACTGATCCTGGTCCCCACATGACTCAAAGTTCAAAGTGATTGTATTATCAATTTATTGTCACCATGTACTACACTGAGATTCATTTTCATACAGGCATTCATTGTACAACACAGAAATACAATAGAATCAATGAAAACCGCACACAAAGACAAACAAGAAATCATTGTGCAAAAGATGATAAACTATGCAAATAAAATAATAATAATAAATAGTAAATAAATAATACTGAGAACATGAGTTGTCGAGTCCTTGAAATGAGTGGAATCAGTTCAGTGTTGAGGTGAGTGAAGTTATTCATGTTGGTTCCAGACCCAGGGTTGCAGTTCACTCTTTAAATGCCTTCTGAAATAGCTTGGAAACCATGGAGCGACAAGAGACTGCTGGTGCTGGAATCAGTCCTGAGGCAGGGTTTCGACCTGAAACTTTGACAATTCCTCGCCCCCTCCACAGATGCTGATTGGCTGGCTGAGTATCTCCAGCATGTTGTTTGCTGAGCTAGTGACTACCCTGACCAAGGGTGGTCAAGGGGGTGGACAATAAATGCTGGCCACACAGCCAAGCCCAGACCCTGAGAAACGAATTAAAACGTATCCCAACCACTCCAGTGCAAGAATCCACACTTGGATAAAGATCGCCACTGCCTTCAGAGAAGAAATGAGACAATGCAAAGGGAGGGACAGTTTTTAAATTGTACCTTGAGAGAACATTTTTGAAACAGCAGCATCTCACCCACCAGTCTTCTGACTGATTGCAGCCATACTGCTCACAGGAAGCCCAATGTCCCCTGACAGTTGTTCATCATGCAGGATTAGTGGAAGTATATCCCTTTCTCTGAAACATTACTGAGAGGGAAATAGTGTTAGTTTGTTGAATGTGAGTGAGCTCAACAGGTCAGCATAGTTTGTATGCTTCTTATACATGTTATCCCAGCCAGAATCTGTTGCTATGGGAACAAGAATTTCCTTATCACTCGAGTGCCAATTGTACATCAAGGGTTCCACTTGCAGCAATATAAAAGTCATGGGGCAGGGGAGATTCCCGCTCCTACATTTATATCTTAGACTGTAAATCAGTAGCCTCATTGTTTTACTTAGCTACCCTTAAAGTACAGGCTATGTTGAAGCATTCAGAATAAGTTAAAGGTGCAGTTTAAATCCTTTACTTCACTCAAAAGACTCCAGGGACACTTCACTAAAGATCAAGGGAGCTGTTGTATCACAGTGATACAACTCTTTCACAACTTGCAATAGTGTCGTTATGTTTATTTTGTCATATAAGTCATGTATAATTTATGTTAATTTATGTTTGTCAGGTTTGTAGTGTACTGTGCTGCTGCTGCAAGAGGTTATTTTTCATGACATTTATACCTTTGACAACAAACTTGATGGATATACTGGATCAGGTGCCCAGAGGCCTCTGCCAAGTTCAGTATGGTGGAGGCCAACTCTTAGGGAAATGAAGAGAGTCTGGACTGATCTTGGGGATTGTAAAATGTTCTTTCTGCCTGGAGTAAGTTGCTATAGCAATGATGGAGATCACTTTGGAGTAACTTCAAACTTGTGTTTGATATTACAGAAATCCTGAATGGAGGCATCTACATTGACCAGAACAAGTTTCTATGCTACGTCAACACCATTCATTGGCAAGACATCGTGCGCGACCCTCGCAGTGCCGACATTATAATTGTTCCCAGCAATACTACTGCAACATGTAAGTTCCACACCTCTTTACCTTTTTGTTGGAAAGAATTATATCACTGAGTGTTTTTTCCCCTTTCACTCATATCCTATGCCTATAGAGTAACATTATCAGCTTCAGCATGTATGTCAGTTTAAGTTCAGGGCCTACGATTACCCAGCTTGCTTCCTATGATTCCCATACTCCCTGGATTACCTTTTAGGGAGTTAATCCTCTACAGGGTGTACACACCAGGAAACCAGCTCCAGCACTTCTCTGGTAGGGGATTCAGCACATATGTCTCCAATAATGTGAGTGATTGATGAGGTTGCTGGTTTATTTAGACAGCTCAGCTTTTTGATCCAGTAAGTCTACTTGGCATTATTGTTAGCTGCTGTGAAACAGTGGGGTTGGATAGCATCACCAGTCAACAACTCTGTGGTGATGTGCAAATCCGGAAACAACATCAGACATTTCACTTCTGATTGGTGAGTAAAAATAGAGTGACTGGCATTAATAGTGTAATTGTGAATTTAATACTCAACTCTGCACGATGTCTTGGGAAAATGCTTAGAGATACTGGCATGTGCTATGTTCATAGACTGATGTCATGTTCTTGAATTGATGTGTGGGGCTCCTTGCAAGTTAGTGGTAGGTGCTTGTAACATAGTTATGAGCTTGCAAAGTACAGTTAGCAGTCCTGTCTGAGATGATGCATCAGTTGTGTCTCAGTCCTGGAATGGGGATACCGTTATCAGCACTGGTCTTGAATTCCCTGTCTCTGTGTGCCCTTGAAATGATCTTCGTCCCAGAGTGGAAATACTAAGTGTGAGAGGTGATGGTGGAGAGGTTTAAAGCAAAAATGTGAGGCATGTGTTGCTTTTGACTCAGAGAGTGATACGTGGCTGTAATGGGCTGCTAAGGTACAATAGTAACATTAATGAGGCTGAAAGATAATCGTATGAATATGCAGGCAATGGGGGGTGGGGATAAGGCTCATGTACAGTGTAGGCAAGAGGGGTGGAGTTCAACTCAGCATTATGTTTGGTGCAATACATTGTGTGTGAAGGTGCTTGATTCTATGTTGTTTTATGTTTTAGGTTCCATAATGGTGATCTAATGTCTTGTAGATATTAAAGAATTTCAAACAAATAATTTATTAAAAAAATAAACATATATATGCATATAAAGTATATATATATTTAAATATTTGACATATTTTCATTACAAGTCATGTTCTTCCCCTTACTTAACATTAACACATCATCAACTATCATCTTTGATCACTGCGATTCAAGGGGATTTAACATACTTTCTTGTCACTTCACATGCACAGGGCACACAGAGCTCTTACAGTTCTTGTGCTCAGCTTCAGCACATCCCTTAGCATGTTGTCACAATCTTAAGAGTGAGCCAGCATGTTGCAGAGTTCCAGTCATACCTGAGGATGAAGCCATAACTGTTTCCGGGCAACAGCTGATATTTGTCGGAGTGGGTGCCTCTGGGAACAGCTCAGACAGAATAGAATTCCATGTTAAGAGCAACAAACAAAATGCTGAAGCCCAGATGAAGGGTCTCAACCAGAAGAATTGACTGTCGATTTCCTCCACAGGTGCTGCCTGTCCCTCCAGCAGTTTGTTTGTTACCCCTGATTCCATCATCTGCTGTCTTTTGCATTTCTAGTTTCATGTAGCTGTCTGGGGCAAAGCTCGAAAACTACCATTGAATCTCTTCCCAGTCTTCCTAGCAAAGCGGTCCCATTACTTGTGCCTTCTTGAAATCTGTTTTTCCAAAAATATACTTTACGTCTAATCTATCCAGGGACTATAATCTCGATGTATCTTTCTCAACTTTTATTTTACAAATTAATTCAATACATTCTTTCTTAACACATCAGCCTCAAAGGTTCAAAGGTTAATTTATTAACAAAATATACACCTCTGAAATTCTTCTTCATCAGATAGCCACAAAACTGAGAAAGAGAAGGACGGCAGGACGATCAACAACCCCCAAATCTCTCCTCCCCACACAAAAATACCCAACAAAAACAGAACAGGCACATCAACCATCAAATTGCCCTCTCCCACACACAAAAAAGTGAGAAAGATCAGGGGAGAAACACAGAATATAAAAAAAATAAGACTGGGGAAAATAGTCTATAGTCCAAGTCCATATCCAAAACACAGAAAACCTGGGTTACATTTTCCAGGCACAGCAGCAGCCTTACCCACCAGTGATCAAAAAGCAGTCTATCTTCCATGGCAGAAGAGCGACCTCACCCCCCAGTGATTAACTGGCAGTCTCCCCTCTCTGGTAGGAGAACAATCTCCCAGCGATCAAAAGGCAGTCTCCCCTCTCTGTAGCACAGCAATCCCACCAGTAATCAAAAGGCAGTCTCCCCTTTCCGGCAGCAGAACGATCCCACCAGCAATCAAAAGATAGGCAGCCGACACTTACCTTTCACATTCCCCTCAATGTTTTAATATCCCTCGTCACATTAATTGCTGAACAATGGATACTTCAATCAGCGAAATGGAGTCAAACGTTGGCTCATGGCCCATCCTGCAGTCTTCTCGCCTCTGTCTCCTGGAATCCTCTCGGAGGCTGCAGAGCGCTGAAACACGCAAATGATCTCTAAACTGCAAATTACAGGCTCCAGCAGTTCCAGAATCACATTCAAGACAAAAAACAAACAAACATAAAGGACATAAAAGAAGTGAAATATATGGTTTCATAATCCATCCAGAAGATGTCAACCGAAGGTCTGCTGTACACGGGCGCCATCTTGACGGAAATTCGCTCACACTTCTTTTTTAACTAATCATCTACGTGATATCTGGAGTTGTTAGACAGGGCTCATCCTTCAGTGTCCTTAGACTGTGGTCCTTCCCTGCCAAGTCTTTGCAGCAAGGCTGCAGCAAGCTTCAATCTGCCCTCAGCACGTACTCCTGCACCTTGGAATATTTCACTCATCTTCTAGAATTCGTTTTAAATTTGATAAATGAACATTATCCATTGAATATATACAAGAAGTGCAGAGAGTGGGGCTTTCTTTACATTCATAATGTTTTTCAGCTTGTGTGTTTGTGGTGTGAGTTCGTTCTGTGCACAGAGCACCTTTGCAATTCAGGCATGATACAAACCATGTGTATGAGGGGCTTTTACACAGGGCTTAGCCTCTCAGTGTTTGATAGCAGAAGGGCCTTACACTGCAGTTCAGTATTGAGATCTAAGTTCTCTCTTCC